>NC_039366.1:116194940-116513982 GCF_003573695.1 Papaver somniferum | reverse complement strand
GAGCTGCAGAGTGAGTCTTGGTGAAAAAATCAGCCACTTGAAATTCTGATTTAACATGCGGAAGAGTGATTGTACCTTTCTTGAAATGATGACGAGTAAAATGACAATCTATCTCTATATGCTTTGTACGCTCATGAAAGACATCATTGTGTGTAATTTGAATAGCAACCTTGTTATCACAATACAGTGGTGTAGGAGCAAAAATTAGAACTCCCATATCACGAAGTAGCCACCGTAACCAAATGAGTTCAGATGTGGTGTGAGCAAGTGCTCTATACTCTGCTTCAACACTTGAACGAGAAACCACACTTTGTTTCTTACTTCTCCATGAAATCAACGAGTCTCCCAAGAACACACAATAGCCTGTAATATATTTTCTATCCGTAATATCCCCAGCCCAATCGGAATCTGAGTAAGCTTGAAGATTGAGATCAGACTTTGATGAGAAACACAGACCTTGATGAAGAGACCCCTTGATATATCTTAGAATTCTGAGAACAGCTGCATAATGAGTAGACCTTGGAGCAGACATAAACTGACTGACTATGTGAATTGCATGACTTATGTCTGGTCTCGTAATGGTCAAGTAATTTAGACTCCCTACTAGTTGACGATACAGTGTTGGATTAGACAATAGAGTCCCATCTGTAGGACTGTATTTTACATTCAATTCAAGAGGTGTGTCAGTTACCTTATTGTCAGATAGCCCTGCACGCTGTAGAATCTCAGATGCATATTTGACTTGTGATATGAAATAACCAGTGGGTGACATGCCAACTTCAATGCCAAGAAAGTAACTTAAAGATCCAAGATCTTTCATCTTAAAACAATCACTGAGATATGATTTGAGTTCAGTAATACCTTGTAGATCACTGCCAGTAATAACCATGTCGTCAACATACAAGAGAAGAATGATAATTCCTTTTTCTGACGATCTGACAAACATAGCTGAATCACAGAAGTTTTGTGTAAAGCCATACTGGAGAATTGCATTGCTAAACTTCTCAAACCAAGCACGAGGTGCTTGTTTGAGTCCATATAATGCCCGTCGAAGCTTACATACTTGATTAGGTTCATGAGGCAAACCAGGAGGAAGTTGCATGTAAACCTCTTCTTGTAACTCACCATGAAGAAACGCGTTTTTCACGTCCATTTGATGAAGCCCCCATTGTCGTGCTGCAGCAACAGCAAGTAATGTACGAACTGTAACCATTCTGGTCAGTGGTGCAAATGTTTCTTCATAGTCAACACCATACTCTTGTGTATAACCTTTTGCAACAACTCGTGATTTACATCGTTCAAACTCACCATCTGACTTGGTCTTAACTTTATAGACCCATCTGCTTCCAACAACTGATTTTCCAGGAGGAAGGTCCACCATTTCCCTCTACATGTGCTTCCAATTCATCATCCATTGAATCTTTCCATTCTGGAATGGCTGCAGCTTCTCTGTATGTTTTTGGTTCATAAAATGAAAAAATAGAAGACAAGGAGCAATGATAGTATGCATACTTAGCTGGTGGTCTTCGATTGCGAGTGGCAAAGAATTTTCTTCAGAATCAGGATCTCGTTCCTGAGTTGCACTGTTAGGTTGAGTCGTAGAGTGGTCTTGGTCATCCATATTTGGTGGATCAACAACCAGAGGAGATGGACTTTCAGGAGTAGATATAGGAAAAGTGTTAGGATTGGATTCACTAGGAAATGGATCAGAATAAGTGAAAGACTCAAAAGATGATGATTTGCTGCTTGGAAGTGACCAGAATGGAACTTTCTCCCAGAATGTGACATGACGAGAGACACGAAGCTTTCTATTAACTGGATCATAACAATGGTACCCTTTTTGTTCAATACCATAACCAAGGAAGACACACAAGACATTCTTTTGACCAAGTTTATGACGTTCACGTTCTGGAAGGAGTACAAAACAAGTTGAACCAAAGACTCGAAGCTCAGAATAGTTTGGTTTCTTACCATAGAGACGCTCATAAGGTGACATTCCTCCTATGACAGTTGTTGGGACTCTATTGATGGTGTAGACTGCAGTAAGGACTGATTCTCCCCAGAAATTTGAAGGAACTGAGCCAAAAATTAACTGAGTTCTAGCTGTCTCTATAATATGACGGTGTTTACGTTCTACAACTCCATTTTGTTCTGGAGTTTCAGTACATGACAGTTGAAGAATGGTGCCTTGGGTTTTAAGAATTTCTTTGAATGGATTGGAAATATATTCCCCTCCTTGATCAGCACGAAAAACTTTGATCACTTTACCAAACTGAGTTTTTATCATGGTTGAGAAATCAACATATAACTTAAGAAAATCTGCTCTAGAGCTGAATAGATATACCCATGTATAACGCGAATAATCATCAATAAAACTGACATAATACAAAGCACCTCCCTTTGACATAATTGGAGATTTACCCCAGACATCAGAATGTATAAGAGCAAAAGGTTCAGTTGAGACAGAAGTGCTAAGATTAAAAGAAAGAGCTGGTTGTTTTGCCAGTCTACAAGAGATGCAATTTGGTTCTTTATCTAAACGAGTATCTCCTAGTAAACCCTTATTGATCATATATGAAAGACGAGAAAAGGAAACATGACCTAACCTAGAATGCCAAGACATGAAGGGAGATATTGACACAGGTGCAGTGGGAGTAGCATCTACGACATGACTTTTAGATTCTGCAGAGAGAGCAAGAGATTGAAGGAGATACAACCGACCAACTCTATGGCCTATCCCAACTAGCTTCCCGGTTTTGAGATCCTATATAACACAACCAAAAGGAAAACAATATGTGTTATAACCTTGATCACACAGTTGACCAACTGAAATAAGATTCATTGTAATATTTGGAACAAGAAGCACATATGGTACATAGAAGTTATTTGAATTGTTGACCAAGCCTATATGACTTGCAGTTACTGTTGATCCATCAGCAGTATGAATCTTAGGGGTGATGACAGGATGAAGACTTTCAAAAAACTTTTGATTAAAAGTCATATGGTTTGATGCTCCTGAGTCGAGAAACCATTCTGTTGAATAAATACCTGAGGAGATAGAGAAGGCAGATGCAGCTGTAGGGTTGTTACCAATTGAGAGTGCTTGTTTAATCATCTCTTGAATATCAGCAAGGTTTGGTGCTGAACCACCACTAGGTACAACTAATGCAGATGAGGTTGTCGATGTTGTATATGGATCTGTTGCAGATGAAACTGGAGATGCCGTAAATCTGGTAGGTGTATTGAATTTGTTTCCTCTATTAGCATTGATCCTTCTCATGTTTCTTAAGGTTGGTGAGGTGCAGAATCTAGATGAGTGACCAAATTCCTTACAATACCCACACTGTGTTGCGGGTGTGTCAGGTATTGAGGCAGCAGGTGATGTATTGGCCGATGAGAGATTGCAGTTCCTTGCCAAGTGTCCAAAGGTCTTGCAGTTATGACACTGTACTTGAGACATATCACGTTGCACTTGAGCATTTGAGTTTCTTGGAAAATTGTTAGGGATGGATCGTGAGGGCACAGCAAATACTCCTGATATCTCCGGTGTGATTCTTTTCCTTGTTTCTTCTATAATAAGTTCAGACAAAGCAACTTCCACCGTGGGAAGAGGTGAACGATGAAGGACTGATGCCCTAACAGACTCAAACTCATCACGCAAAGCCATTAGAAACTGAACTAAACGTGTTTCCTCTCTATACTTCTGCCACAATTCCAAATCTACGGTCCATATTGGTTCCATGAGTGCTAATTGATTCCAGATTAAAGACATCTCAGAATGAAAAACAGAAATAGACTGATCATGCGATTGTTTCATAGATCTAATATCTTGTTCGAGTTTATACCTCTGAGCAAAGTTGATTTGGGTGTACCTTTTCGAAAGAAAATCTCATGCATCTTTGGCTACCTCAAAACTTGTGAGTTGCATGCTTATGGAAGGAATGACTGTGTTTCCAATCCAAGTGAGAATCCTGTGATTGTTAATCTCCCATTCTTCTTTTGGATCCTTTTTCTGTGTTTCATTTTCTTTCCCTTTTTCAACAGAACTGCTTGCTGTAGGTTTCTTTTCTATACCATCGACATACTTCCACATACTCTTTCCTTTAAGAAAACTCCTCATGAGGAATGACCAGTGATTGTAATTGGTTCCATTAAAACGGACAGTGATGGGTTGAGAATCTTCTCTTGACATGATTACTATGTTTTCTCTGGGTTGTATTTTCTCTGGATTGTATTGCAGCGGAAACTGGTTCTCAGATCTTTCCTAGCTCTGATGCCATGATAAACATGAGCATAGAGATTCTAATGTAGTTGTGAGAATAATTCTTTGTATCTTCATTGATAGGCAAAAGCCTGATTTATACATGTTTACACAACTAGATAAGGCAAATAGAAGATACACCTAACAACTAGATAAGGCAAATAAAAGATACACCTAACAATATCTAGGATATATACAGAAAGAATATATATGCAGTTACAACCAAATAACAAACACAATAATGTCAAGATATATCATATCTTAACAATGTGGAACATCTTAAGGTCTTAAGTTGCCTGGTGTTGATCTGTTAAATGTGACTGGTTGTTTTTTTGTGGTGTAAGATGATTGGTTAACAACTTAAAAATATGCATATGTGTGTTGTGACTTTGGAATACAATGCAACAGTCGAGTTCCACTGGGCACCGCTCCTTGTTGAATCCAATGCAGGTGATCCTGTGAACCACAAAGCAGATAATAGGATAATTCGTCCGGATACTATTCTCAAACATGCAGCTGAATGGGATAAGGCTGATATACTGATCTTTAATACATACTTATGGTGGAGACAAGGTCCAGTCAAGATGTTGTAAGTATAATCTCTAGCCTAACTTGGTTTTGACAAGTTTTTAGTTTTTGTGAAAATTTCTGAATGCTCTTTGTCATAGATGGAGTACCGAAGAAAATGGGGTTTGTGAGGAATTAGATGGAATGGGAGCAATGCAGCTGGCAATGGAGGCATGGGCAGAATGGGTGGCTACGAAGGTGGATCCCATCATGAAGCGGGTCTTCTTCGTCACTATGTCTCCTACCCATATGTGGTAAGGTCTCATCGATATTGTTTTCATTATGCTTAGGAAGAAAATTAAATCTACTTTTGGTAGTATAAAGAGTTGAATGTTAGCATGAGGTAGTGTTCTGACATTGACAAAAAGCTTCCTCATATACCCTGCAACAAGGAAATGCCTATTGATTCTTATATTTCGTTCCACACCTAACATAAGCAGTGAACCGGATTCTTATTTACAGTTAAACAGCCAAAACTAAGGTGTTACTCTGGATCTACATTAAAACAAGGTTAGGTATAACTATGGAAGTTATTCTAATTAGTAAGTCGAATCATGGGCCCCTCATTTCCGATCTGTCTATATATGCTGGCAGAAAAATGTTGTATTAATTGGATGATAAAGAGCATGTCTGGTGGACAGGAATAGTTACTGATAGCATTCCTCAAGCAAATCATCTGATTTACCGTTAAAAGTACTCGCGGGCTTTGATATTACATTTTAAAATACAGTGAAAATTTGTGTTTTCCATTTTGCCTTCTCCACATGTAGGTTAGTCTACTCTCACCCTTTTACATGGCCTAACTTGCACCAGATATATTTGTATATTTTTTGAAACAGTAATTTCTCTTCCTATTGTAATTCATGTTTGTATATTCTCATCTTCTAGTTTCTCATGTATGCATATATACAAGTTGTTAATGGCTAATAGATGTGTGCAGCTTAGCATATTTGCATTCTACTTGAGAATTTCAATAACGAAAAGATGGAAATTATTCTTGATTTCTAAATGCAGGAGCCGAGAGTGGGAACCAGGGACAGAAGGCAATTGTTACCAGCAGAAGACACCCATAACCACAGAAGCTTACTGGGGAAGTGGTTCAGATTTACCCAAGATGCGGATGGTGGATACAATTCTATCCAGGTTGGGCTCAAAAGTTTCTGTTCTCAACATCACTCAGCTCTCTGATTATCGCAAAGATGGACACCCTTCAGTCTTCCGTAAGTTCTGGGAAGCTGTGAGCCCCGAGCAGTTATCAAACCCTCCTTCCTACTCTGATTGTATTCACTGGTGCTTACCCGGTGTTCCCGATGTATGGAATGAACTTCTTCTTCAATCTTTGTAGACACTGCATATATCTCTCAGACCCACTAGGGGTCCTAGAAAAGAAAAACATAGTTGACGTCAAAATATTCTCAGGCATAGGTTTCAGAACTTCTAATTTTGTTCTTTGCTTCTTATTAGATCAAAAGTATCTCAAATTTACAACGTATGTTCTAGAATTATTCACTAGGGCAGTAAGTAAGCATAAAGGAGCTCATTCCAAGTATCAGGGACCCCAGGAAGGCACCAATGCATACAATCAGAATAACTAGCAGGGTTTGATATTTGTTCTGGAGTTAATGTATCCCATATTCTTTTATACATAGAAGGATGGGCTTCTTTTCTGTATTCTGATAGTTGTGTAATATTCATTATTTTCACATCAACACCTTTAACTTTCAATTTATTGACTGCACTCTCCACGGCCTTCATAATGTCTGGATTTGTTCGTTTACCCCAGTAATGTTCTTGTAATATCGGTTCTGTTTCGCTGTAACAGTTTCCTTCTTTTCTCATTCCCCATTCAGCTGCCCTGCAACAATTTGATCATCGAGAAATTGTAAAATGTGTTTACAGTTACAGAGTTGAATAGAGGACATTGTGGATAGATAGAGATGATACCTATCATGTGTTGGTGACATGCTGTTGAAAAACAATTGTGTCCTTGTACGGTTGATACGATTTTCAAGCCAGTCGGACCATGCTTTTAGAGCCACTTCAAAATTGCCCACCATTCCTAAATCTTTGTAGATTCCTTCAGTAGATTTTTCAAAGGATTCCCATCTGTTCACAAACATGCTTTTCATTAGCTCAAGTGAAGGATCATGGCAAACAATCAATTTATAATTCATCTCCAACTCTTAATAATTGCATTGTTGCAAATTGCTCAAGAAAGCCAATGCTTTCAGTATGGTTCATTTAGCTAATAATTGGTTTGTGAAACTTACAAGACTTCTAGTTTTGGTACTTTCCACCAAAGGTAGGAATCAAAGACAAGTATATCAGCATCAGTCCAGTGAATCGCATGTTTTTCAATAGCCCCAGCTCTGACTATTCGATGTGGTACTCGGTGGTACACCGGATTATCCGAATTTGATTCAACCATTAAGGGCGCCCAGTAAAATTCAATGGTTGCATTATATTCCTACACATATTTGTTGACGATCAAAGATCAATTTAAACCGATAATAATGTTTCCTTGGGTACAAGCTAGGCTGCACCTAAAACCATTTGCATTAATGTCCTGGAGTTTAGATTAGAGCATAGAACTTACAATGGCATTAAAGATTCTGAAAGAACCGGTGATGTTCACAGACTTGAATGCTGATGGGATTACAGATTCCACCAGACAAACCATGGAAACCCATTGATTTCTGTTTAGTGAATCTCCAACAAAGACCATTCTTTTCCCTCTCAATCTCTCCAGTAATGCTCTGGCATTGAACCTGGCTTATTTACATAGAACCAATATAAGTAAATCAAATTTAGACATGTTTTGCTTGCATATCATATCTTTTCAAAATGAAACCCACGGACTAAATGTTAGTTGAATCAAACTCAGATTGGAAAACATCAGGTAATTAAATTAGAAAGAATTTTAATAACCTTGGTAAGTCACACTGGTTGGGTTGCCATCTCCAATTCTGATAGCTTAAATCCTTTCTTCCAAACTTCTCACAAGCAAACTCATCAATCAAGAATGAGCACTGCTTCCAAGAATACAAAGGATTTGTCGAATTATCGTAAACCCATTTACCTGAAAAAAGATCACAACTCGACGGTGGTGTCAATTAGCTGCTTCCCTTCAGCTTCGTCTCATTGTAACCCTTCATGGACGTTTCGTTGTTCATAGCCGTCCCGTTGTAACCCTTCGTTGTCGTCTTGTTGTAAACCTTCACTGTCTCGTTGTAACTTTTCATGGCCGTCTCGTTATGCTTCATTGTTGTCTCGCTGTAACCCTTCATTGTCGTCTCGTTGTAACTCTTGGTTCTGGACATTGAACTGACACCTTCAAAGTGTTGGATTAACTTCAACATAGAAGTCACTAACAAGTTGGTTAGGACAAGATTAGGAAATTGATGTAATCCTAAGGGAATTAGAAGTCATCTAGTTCTAAGAAAAGGAAAGACATGTAATAAGGTAATAGGACTAGGAAAAGGAATTCATAGTTCTATATATATATGATCACCAAAGTTGTGGTTGATCATATGAGCAAGATTAGAGCTTGTGTTTAGTTTTGAGAGATTTTCTAAACATCAATAAAGAGAGTTGTCTTTATATAAGCTAAGTTTCATCTTGCAGTTGCCATTAATTGGTATCAGAGCTTGTCTACACCGAGCTATGGGAGACGAGAGCACCATCATACGTACAAGATTTTTCACAAGCATAGTTAAAGCTTAAGGGGGAGAATGTTGGATTAACTTCAACATAGAAGTCACTAACAAGTTGGTTAGGACAAGATTAGGAAATTGATGTAATCCTAAGGGAATTAGAAGTCATCTAGTTCTAAGAAAAGGAAAAACATATAATAAGGTAATAGGACTAGGAAAAGGAATTCATAGTTCTATATATATATGATCACCAAAGTTGTGGTTGATCATATGAGCAAGATTAGAGCTTGTGTTTAGTTTTGAAAGATTTTCTAAACATCAATAAAGAGAGTTATCTTTATATAAGCTAAGTTTCATCTCGCAGTGGTCATTACAAAGAAGAGTCGTTCGCTTTCGCTCGTCATATAAACATAAATAACAACAAAGATGGCGACTAAAATTGTTGTTAGGCTATGCAAACTTAGCCCAAAACTTCCAGCCACCATTATACTCGGCCTTTAATTAGTCTCCTTCACTGCAATGCTGTTTTCTCCTCTCTTTTATCTGCTTCTGTCTCTGCTCAGTATTGGACTATTAGTGACGATCGAGATTCGGGAGTTGCTGATCATACTTTGTCTTTCGGAAAGTCTTCGAATTCTTTGCGTGGACAGTAGTTGCAACATTAAAAATTCAGGGGATTCCTTTTTTTATTTTCTATCACCAAAAACATTATTTGAAGGAATATATGTTCTGTAGTTGGGTTGTTGCTTACCCAATCCCATGTGTCTATAGCTTATTTTTAATTTCAATTCCATGAACTAGCAAATGAGTTTTTGGGTTTGCACACCTCCAATAGCCATTGACTATCATGGAGGATCTTTTTCGTGTTGTCGATGGCAGTAATAAATGTTGTAGGATTTTGGGAAATATTGCAGTTATTAAATTCTCTTGGTATGCGTACTGTGTGAATGTTGCATGTGAGGGTTGTAGATATTGGACCCCGCTAAATTGGGGTCTATGTCGCTAAATTGGGACCTATAACTACATGACAAAATAAGGTCAGTAACAAGTAATTTCTAGAAACCCCTTAACCACTAATTTTGTTAATACCTAATATACCCTTATTAAATTAGTGATGATTAATTAATTTAGTATTAGTTAAATTAATTAGTGTTTGAGTTTGATTATAGTGTTAAGATTAGAGTAGAAATTCATTTCCTCTTTTAAGGTTTGGAGGGAAAGAAGAAGTAGAGGGAAAAAAGAAAAAACTAGGGTTTATGATTTTCTTAGCAAAAATGAAACTTTATAGTGATGATGAAGACTCTAGTAGTGATGAAGAAGTGGGTGCATCAGATTATCATGATTTCGATCCTACCGAATTGGATAATTTGTTGAAAGAAGAAGAGGATGTCAACCAAAGAATGCTTGAGGATATTATCCAAGCACAAGAACAAATTCGTCGGGAAGAAGAAGGTGATGATGCTTCTAATAAATATGTATGAGTTGTAACGATCTACAAACATGTATTTGCACGTCTTGATCGCCCAAAAAGGAAAAAAAATCAAAATCGTTTTCCAGAATCGGTTTATTCGATAACACTACATAAACCGATTATGGGTGAAATCCCCAAACTGGGTACATGAATCGGTTTTTGTTCATCACCATATGAACCGATTGTAGTAAATTTTTGGCGCGATGAGTACGTGACCAGAATCGGTTTTTGTTGGTGATGTTCATAGCCCGATTTCTTCACTTGAATAATCACGCAAGTCGACAATCGGTTTATTTTCGTGTATATGTAATCCGATTTTTAAAGTTCCAGGAGAAATGTGAAGGAAAATCGGATTATATGACATGAGACGTGAACCGATTGTGGACTTAGGAATTTTTTAGACAAATCTTTAAGCGGACTTTATATTTGCACATATAAACCGATTGTTGGAAATCAGTTTACTCGACTGTAACATATAAACCGATTTTGAATCATCAACTTGTTGATATTTGTTGTAGATTGTTGTGGCGTTCGACGAAGATCAGCCCAAACCCGTAGGTGTTGATACCTCTGCCCACTATTACACCGATTTGGAATGGAAAGAAAGGAATGATGCAAAGCAATGGTTTATAGACAAGGGAATAAAGATGAAATGCGACTTAGTTTTAGGCCGTCATTCAAGTGAAAATCGTTTGGAAATTGTTTGTGAGAGAGGTGGAAAGCAAGAAAGTCACTAGGCAAAGGAAAGAATGTACGTGAAGAAGACGACAAGGGAATACATTACTAAATCAAATAAGTATGGTTGTCCGTTTAAGATTATAGTAAATAGACCCGAGAAACCCGATGGTAGTAAGGTATACAAGTTCTCCAAAGTGATGAATGGTTGTCACAATCATGATGATCCGGAATCTCTTGTTGGACACGCGACCGTTTGTGGGTTGAAACCACATTAATTGGAAACAGTGAGGTCGATGAAAGCGTGTAGACCAAGTGACATCCTTAGGAAGATTAAGGAGGATGATAAGGATAGCTTGTTAGACCCCATCGAACTTGTTACACCATATTCGAGGAGTATTACTCGAAACTTCCTGAAATCATTAAGCCCTATGTGTTATCCACCGACGACGTGGATACAGATGGGAATTGTGGTTATCACGTTTCATCGGAAAAAATAGGCCATATAAGTTTGGCGGACGATGAGAACCTAACCCAATGTCAATATTTTAGAAAGATGATGGCCTTGCGCCTACAAGAAGACAAGGAATTTTACATATCAATGATGAAGGAAGGAAAAACAAGAGAAGACAAAGAAGTGATTTTTGAAAAATGGTTGTTAGAGTACAAGGGACAAAGGGGAATGGACCAATTACCCGAGCGCATTGGATGCAAATGCCTCTATGTGGTCATCTCTTGGCGGGATCATGTTATATATTCGCACCAAAATACACAATTTGGGATGAATCTCTTAACGATCGGAGAATTGTTTTATTCAACCATAACAACATACATTACATCGGTCTTAGAGTGCGTGATGATTGTCCATTACCACCGGTATACAAGTTAAATGAGGTCTCAGAGCTCACCAAGGAGTGGCTTCAAAAATACGATGCCAACATGAGGCGATGGGAGGAATTGATCGATCCGAATCAATTCGAGGGTCTCCATTTGTTGGAATGAGTATTTTCCTTATGTTAAAAACTTGATCTATCAGATGCTTATATTTTGTCGCTTTCTCATATTGTATTTTGCAAACTTGAACCAAGCTTAATGAATGAAAGTGGTTTGTTTTTTTTGGGAAACTTTGACTCATGAAATTTGTTCCAGAATCGGACTTTAAGTTTATTTATAAAGTCTGATTGTTGAAGTAGTTTGTTGCAGCTTTTTCGGAATCGGTTTATATGAAGTATAATGAAATCCGATTATTGGATACATAGACTTTTAACTAAACAATCAGATTATATTTGGTCCTAAATGATCCGAACATAAATCGAGAATCGGTTGATTTGTGTATTAACGTAACCCGATTATAGTTGATGTTCATCACATCAACCCAGAATCGGGGTATGTAGGTTCACATTAAAATCTGATTCTTCAAACAATCAGTTTACTAGGGTTTATATATTAACCGATTTTGTGCTTTTCGGATACCTTGATGAGCGAATTTCAAAATTTTAGAGGTAAACCATTGTAGAGTATCTCTTAGAAGGTAGGGGTTAAAGGGATTTAACTCAATCACTTGAATTGTCTGTTTTTGGGTGTTTTCTTTTTTTTTTGGCAAACCAAAATGAAATTAGATTATAATTGTTGTTTGTGATTGATTAGGATTTAGTTTTAATTTTGATGGAAGTTGAGTTTTGATTAATAATTTTTTTATTTGTTAATTAAGTAATGATTTTGTATTTGTATTTGTATTTGTATTAGAATAATTAAATTAAGGTTAATTTTGTAATTTTACAATCTTTATAAAACCCTTATCATTCTCTATTGGGTGGATGAAGAAATCCATAGGCCCCAATTTAGCGGACATATTGGAAATGAGAGTGAAAGAGAGTTGTTTGTTGATTATGCTAGTGGTATTAGGTTGTGGTGGTTGACATGTCCAACTCCATCTAAAAAGGGCCCCCCCCCTTTTTTTTACCGATAACAGCCAATTGATAGAGCTATGGCTCCTGGTATGAGTAAAGTTTTTACGAGCCAAGGCTATATTAACATGAGTTCGGTGAATAATACTAAGATTTAACAAAACAAAAGAGAAAAGGGGAGAGGTTTCTTCAAAGTTTCCTTAGTAACTACTATTATGGAAACTAGAACAAGACCTCAAAATATTCTTTGAACTGCATTCTTGTAAAGCAAATTGAATCTAACAAATTGAATCTAACAATAGTGGCCATTTCTCCAGCTTCTATTTTAACATTTGTGAGCTGCATTTTCTTTGTCAACTTGAAAGCTAGATTTGATTCTCCTGCTGCTCCACCGGTTCCATTGTAGTCCGGATATCATCTTTTTTCCAACGTGGTTTCCTGAAAAATCAACAACAATTACTGCAGTGTAATATACCAGGATTGATTATGGGCTTTGTAATGTGTAGATTTTGATAACAACCCCCAAAGGTCCCTCTAGCATTACTCTGAACAGACATAATTGGTTGTACTTTAGATCTAACCACCCTCTGGTAATGAAAATTGTTGCGAGTTTGTCCAGGGATAATATGAACTCTATTATAATCATAAAGATGTTGCTTTATGTATTTAGAAGTTTTTTGAGGATTCATAACAGTATTCCTGAATGTGTGGTCGTATATGGATTTCCAGATGAACCAACATGCAGAGGCATAAGTATCCTTACTAGAGCTTCTACCTGTATGAGCTTCAAACCAGGAATTCAACCAACCAATAAAGGAAATATAGTTTCCAAAATTTTCATGAGTTTGCCTTTTTTTTTTTGCCATACTGATCTAGCAAAGGGGTAAATTATGAAAAGGATTATCATGGTTTCCTCCCCACTGTTACAACAATTACATAGCAGATCAATGTAATGAAGGATACTGGCATTTTTAGCACGAGTAGGCAGAATTCCATGTGCACACTTCCAGAGTAAAAGTTTTATGGCTGGTTACAAATTCAAATTACAAATTTTGCTCCAATATGTTATTTGGGTTTCATTGTTGTATATGTTGTCCATTTTATCCTTATACAAAGACTTAATAGAGAATTCTCCATTCTGAGTAAGATTCAAAGATATGGAGTATTCCTCCTCATAGTCCATATTTGTACTCATACTCCTCCTGGTTAAACCAAGAATTTAGTGTCTGAGCATCCCATTCACCAGAATTTAGTTTCTGAGCATCCTATTCAATTTGGTAATCAGATGTTTAAGATAGTAAGATCTTCAGGGCAGTTAGACAGTTTGGTGAGGGTGATATTGATGTGAGCAATTCACTTATCTTCCCAAATATTGATCTTGTGCTCATTGCCTATTTTCCACATGTTGTGTTCTTGAATATTCTTTATTCCTTCCAAATTTCCTTTCCGAATCCAGGAGTCCCCCACCTTTGGAGCAGTATCAAAATTTAGAATGTTTTTGCCCTTGAGATACTTTGTGTTAAAGCATTGCTCGGTTGAACCCACAAAGTGTTGGTATGTCAAGTTTGGTTGTCACATTTTAGTATCAAAACTCAATTAGAGTCGCTTGATTAAATGTATTAGAGTCAACTTCGTTTAGGTTAGACTAGAAAGTCTAGGAATGTTGAGACATAAAAGTATTACTCTGAAGACCTGAAGATCGTGAAGACGTATCGACTACAATGAAGACATCATCCTTCCACTTGAGGTTAGTGATACTGACTTGACTTGTTTCCCATTACTATCGTTGCTTTCAAGTCGTTTAAAATTGAAAACATAACATGCGAGGTTATATTTAATACTCTAGTATTATACTTGGTCATTTTATTATGATCAAAGTGTCAAGGAAAAATATTTAATTACAAAGTATAACGTTTATCTTTAGAACTTCGTAAGTGCGACATCGACATAATCTGTGTAACTCGTTACTTGATTGTGTATTGGATATAGGTATGATTTCATCGTAGGAAACTACGTTTGATTACATATGTTCAAAGGAAGTACATATTAATCGAAAAGAAATCAGTAGGCGTTTTGGTCCGGTTTTCATTGAAGATCTATTGGATGACCAATTCGAACCTAGGTAAGGAATTTGGTAGAACCGATCTTAACTTATGTTAAGAGTTATAGTAGAACCGATCATTACCTAGTTTGGGATATACAGTAGAACCGATCTTAACTTATGTTGAGAGTCTTGGAAAAACCTATCCTTACCTAAATTGGGATACATGGTAGAACCGATCCTACCTTTGCAACCACCATAAGCTACCATCATCTCTTTTCTTGAAAACGCATCTTTCCGGATACAAGTTTTTATTTTAAATGTAGTACTAGCAATTAATGTTTGAAAACTTTTATCTTCGGTATAGTTGGAAAATTTTATCGAACGTGATCTCTTGACAAAGTGTTTTAACGAAACTTTTTGACAAAGGTTACCAACTGTTGGATCATTTATATCTGATGGTTATTATCTTTAATGACATGACATATAACTTACTTGCATTTTGTGTTTGGGAACCGCATCGTCTTCTCCTTACATCTTGTTTTCCCAATTAACCATTTTTGCGCATAGCTTAAAAACTTAAGCCCTAAATTAAAATTCTTATTTTTCTTAACAACAGAACTTAATAATGGTTAGTTTATATCTAGCCCTAAATTAAAATTCTTTAGATTATATCTTTAGTTCCAAACTTAATAATGGTTAGTTTATATCTTAACAAGAGAACTTAGTAATGGATAGTTTATATTCTTCATAATTATATAGAAACCATCTCACAAAAATATGATACATATTTAGTATTTCAAATCTCACATCTTGAATTCAAGGGGGCGAGTAGAAATTTAATTTGATTAAATGTTAAAAAATTCAAATAGGGTACAAATTTAAATATGCGGTAAGATCCAAATAACATTGAATATAGAATTCTAGACTTGACATTGTAGGTCAGTCAAAATTTTCCATCAACCAACATTGAATCAAGATATCGAAGTATATCAAGTTAGTCATGATTTTAAAATACATAAACACATCCACATTTAACATAAATATTTTGATTTTTTTAGTTTGTAATTCTCAGGCTCGTTGATGGCGTGCCGTTTAGTTCACCTGATTCAATAAAAACTTCATTTTTAACCCAAACCTCCATTCTAATGTCTTCCTTGGTTTCCCTATTGATGCTTAAATATTAGTTGGTAATCAACCAAACGCACAATATGACCAGAATATGTGGCACATCATTCAAAATATTAGCCCTCAGATGGAAAAGATCTGATAGCTGGCAAGATCTGTCACAAGGTTTTGTTAAAACCTTTTGTCGAGGGATCCTGACCTAAATTTTATATCTCTCCATACCTTAAAGTGCGTGAAATATTTTAAATCCTCATCTATAAATGGAACATTAGGAGTATAATTTTCTTAAAAAATTATATATGATACATGTGATAAATGTGATATCATACAACTACCATACATTCTTTTCTTTCACAACACTTTATCCTGCGACTACCTTAACTACCCTCATTATTATGATCTCTTTAAATGGAAAAATAGAATGCACGTGCGTTGCATGTTGGCAAACAACAATCTTTTAGTATGTATCCACATCTGTTGTTTTGGATTCAGCATTTTGCTGGCTACCTCTATTTTCATTTCGCATACGCTCATTTTGCAGCAACCTCTCCTCAGCTGTCATGTTTGCTCCACGTTATTCGTCACGAACATGGCGTCTTTCATTCTCAGTATCCCGTTGTTCTTGGGTCATCCTACTTCTTCTACCGGCATAACGACTCTGGGATGTATCCATTTCCGGTGTTCTGGATCCACCGTAATCAATAACAACTGACTGAATGAGTGTAAATGTAAATATCATCAAAACAGTAATGAATTTTGTGCACATAACTAACAATTTGCCATGGTATGCAATTTAATACCTTAAAAAGGTTCACGATTCAGAACCAAGTAACCAACTTCTTTTCTTGTTATTGTCTTCCTATGTAAACTTTAGAGCAACATTTGTCATATATACCATCTCATGTATGCTTCAACTCTAGGCCTCTGGCTTTATCTCATCCTCAAACTAAGCACTACAACAAATTACAAAAACTCAATGAAAGAATTCTAAAAATTGGAGGCAAAAATCCCAAATTAAGGAACATATTTGCAATTACAAATTAACGTCAATAATAAAATTTTTACTCTAATTGAGAAAAAGTCCTAATTATGAATAGCTGAAGTAACAATCAAATAATAAGGATTTTAATTTTCGATGCCCTAACCTAATTCAGGGGAAACCCAATTTCGAATAAAAGTCAAATGATTAAGAGTTTGGAATTATATACCTAATGAAGAAGATGAATAAAACCCTAAAATTATAGCTTACAGTAGAAAAAAATTAAGATATGAGGACATGTACATACCTAATTGAAGAAACGAGAAACAATTGATTCAATTTGTAGTCTCCTCCATTAATCGTTGGAAACTTACTTGAAGATTCTTGTGGAGAAGATCAGAAATTGAATCGTTCAACTAAGAGAAGTTTTCGATCTTCTCTATTAATAAAATCAATTCAATTTGTAATCTCCTCCACTAGTCGTTGTTTCTTTAACAACCACAGTCCCACAAAGAGAATAGAGTGATCGAAATAAAGAGATGGAAAAGTAATGTTTTCTTTATAATGCATAGTTGGATCTGACGGCCTTAATTGGAGATGGGAATAATTCAACAGAGAGCTATAACAAACGTGGTAGGTGAATAATATGTGCGACGTACCAAAAATACGTGTGCAGTCGAAAAGTTCGGGAGCAACGGAAAAAAGTTAGAGTTTTCAGTTGGGCTTGTTGGCATTAAAGAGGGGAGAGATATAGACTCGGAACTACCTTGACTTTATCAACTTATATAGAATTATCGAATTACAAGTTCTCACAAAATCCCATAGTAAATAAAAATAAATAAAATAATAAATATGATATCTTGACGCCAAAATTAAATAGTAACTACAATACATTTGTAAATTAAATTTATTATATTCAATTTTTTAATCAAAATTACTACCATAATTCTTTTCTTTCACAACACTTTATCCTGCGGCTACCTTAACTACCGTCATTATTATAATTTCTTTAAATGTATAGTCCCAAAACTACCTTGGCTTTATCAACTTATATAGAATTATCGAATTACAAGTTCTCACAAAATCCCAACTTATTATGTTATCTTAAACTATCGTTTGTTTAATAGTTTGAGTAGGTTTTACTGTTGCTGAACATGTTCTTACCATATTTATGTTGTGTGTATGGATTATCTATAAGTACTTATTTTCTATTATGTTCTATAGAATTTTACTTTGTTTATGATAATCTGTTGTTTAGCATGTAAATTAGAATTGAAAGGACACCATTCTAGTAGAACAAAATTCTCTAAAGGAAGTGAGATAAATTGTTCGATTTTCTTTGTTTGTAACATTACTTCCTAATGTACTTGTAGGAATGTCTCCAGGAGAAATTGAATATTTAGTTGATAGTGCAACCACCCACACTATCCTAAGAAATAGACAATTTTGTCGATTTTACTCTTTATAATACATTTGTGACTACGATGATTGGATCATCACAAGTAATCATTGGGCGAGGTACTGCGCAATTCTTGTTGCCAAACGGCAGAATGATTAAAGTCACAGAAGCTCTATATGCACCAAGAGCTCACCGCACTTTGTTGAGTTTCAAGGATATCCGTGCAAATGGTTATCACTTGAAAACTCACTGTGAAAATGCAATTGAGTACATATATGTGACCTCTAGTGAATGCGGAAGGAAGCGCATCTTAGAGAAACTAATGAGTCACTCTAGTGGATTGTATATCACCACTATTAGGATTATTGAATCCCATGTGGTTGCCAACGATGAACTGTTGGCCAGTGACTTATATAAGCTTTGGAACGATCGACTAGGGCACCCAGGTCGTGATATGATGATCCGTGTTTTGAAGAACTCACACGGACATCCCTTCTTTCGAATGAAAAAGAAAATGGGTAAACAAATTGTTATAATGCAGAGTAACAATGTGCTTTCTAAAGTAAATGATGCACAATCTATGCCTTCTAAAGCAAGAGAAGCGCAACCTTCGTCTTCCAAAGTAATTGAAGCGCACCCCCTGTCCCATTCTTCTTCGTTGTCCTTATCGAAGGCACATCTCTCATTCTGCAAAAGCTTGTTCTTTAGCAAAGACAGGATCGAGACCATCCTATGTTAAAGATACCAAACAAAATATTCCATTTTTACAAATAATACAAGGTGATATTTGTGGACGTATACATCCAGAATGCGGACCATTCAGGTATTTTATGGTTCTGGTTGATGCTTCGACCCGTTGGTCACACGTTGCATTGTTGTCCACAAGAAATGCCGCATTTGCAAAGTTCCTAGCACAAATTATACGACTAAAGGCTCACCACCCTGATCATCCAATCAAGTCTATCATACTTGATAATGCTGTAGAATTTACATCTAAAGGATTTGATGGTTTCTGTATGTCTAATAGAATTGACGTAGAGCATCCGGTAGCCTATGTACACACCCAAAATGGTCTCGCAAAAGCTACCATCAAAAGGTTACAGATGATATCTTGGGCATTGGTGATGGGTTCCAACCTGCCTATTACTGCCTGAGGGTACGCCATATGCACATTACTTATTCTCTTTAGACCCACTGCTAGCCAACCATTTTGTGCGTACCAGTTGGTAACTGGATATGAGCCTGATATTTCACATTTACGCATATTTGGTTGTGCTGTATACATTCCTATTACGCCCCCACAACGTACTAAGATGGGTCCACAAAGACGAGTAGGTATTTATGTTGGATACGAATCCCTAACAATTATCCACTACTTAGAACCTATGACAGGCGATCTCTTTACCGCTAGATTTGCGGATTGTCACTTTGATGAGACAACCTTCCCGTCGTTAGGGGGAGGTATGGAAAATGACTTCCAAAGGGAACGACATGAATTGTCGTGGTGTGTTCCCACGTTATCTCATCTTGATCCCCTCACTCCACAATGCGAAAGTAAAGTGAAAAGAATTATCGATCTTCAGAATGTGGCAAATTCAATGCCTGATGCATTTACTGATATCGCTAAAGTGACGAGATCGCGTATACCAGCTGCAAACGTGCCTGCAAGGTTGGAAATTCCCGATAAGGGAAAAGGTACCATAGATATAGGTACCAAGGATACACTTGGTGGAAGTGTAGCTGAGGATGTGGCCCCCAAAAGGAAGAGGGGAAGACCACTTGGTTCAATCGATACTCAATCAAGGAAGAAAAGGGCGAGTAAGGAACAAACCGATCCATATATCATCAATACAGATAATCCATCTCATCAGATTGTCTTTGATTACAGTTATGTCCACGAATCATTACTGGGGGACGCCCCGAAGTTTGAATTGATTCCAGAGAACAAAGAAATCTCTATGGATTGTGAAAGTTCATACGTGTTGGTGGAAAGATCCTCCACGCATATTGATGATATATTCGCATATAATGTTGCTCGAGAGATTATAGAGCACGATGATATCGAACCATGCTCTATTGCAGAATGCCAAAAGTGAGCAGATTGGCCTCAATGGAGAGATGCAATCCGTGTTGAATTAAATTCACTGGCAAAAAGACAGGTATTTGGTGCGGTAGTGCTAACCCCACCAGGTGTAAAGCCTGTAGGACATAAATGGGTATTTTTCATAAAGCGTAATGAGAAGAACGAAGTCTTGAGATATAAGGCCCGCCTTGTGGCGTAAGGTTTCTCACAACCCCCTGGAATTGATTACGAAGAAACGTACTCTCCTGTAATGGACGTCATCACGTTCCGTTACTTAATCATCTTAGTAGTTTCAGAAGGACTTGAAATGCAACTTATGGATGTGGTTACCGCATATCTCTACGGGGATCTTGATACAGAGATATTCATGAAAGTTCCAGATGGACTTCCATTGCCGAAATCAAGTAACTCTAAACCACGGAGTGCGTTTGCAATACAGTTGAAACGCTCACTTTACGGATTAAAGCAATCCGGGTGGATGTGGTATACCCGTCTAAGTGATTATTTGATTGGGAAGGGATATACAAATAATGAATTGTGCCCCTGCGTGTTTATAAAGAAAATAAATTTCGGATTTGTAATTATAGCTGTCTATGTCGACGACATGAACATAGTAGGTACTCTTGATGAAATAAGAGAAACCGCAAGCTATTTGAAATCCGAATTCGAGATGAAAGATCTTGGGGAAACTCAGATGTGTCTAGAAGTTGAACTAGAACATCGAGCTTGTGGAATATTACTCCACCAGTCTGCATATGTCCAAAAGATACTCAGGCAATTTAATATGGACAAAGTGCACCCTGCTATCACTCCCATGGTTGGTCGAACTTTAGATGTACATAAAGATCCATTTCGTCCAAAGGAAGATGACGAAGATGTATTGGGAGCTGAATATCCCTATCTAAGTGCAATAGGCACATTATTGTACTTAGCACAATGTACTCGACCAGATATCTCATTCTCGGTGAATTTGTTAGCTAGATATAGCTCAGCGCCAACACAACGTCATTGGAATGGTATAAAGAATATCTTTAGATACCTAAAAGGAACCATTGACTTGGGTTTGTTTTATCCCTACGAAGACGAAAGGAGAGATGCTAATGTAATTGCAACTCCTTACACCAAGACCCCAAATAATGTTTTGGTTGGTTTTGCTGATGCTGGGTACCTCTCAGACCCATACAAAGGTCGATCACAAAATGGATATGTGTTCACTATCGGGAATACAACAATATCCTGGAGATCGACTAAGCAAACCCTTGTGGCTACCTCCACGAACCACTCTGAGATCATTGCCTTACATGAGGCGGTTCGTGAGTGTATATGGTTAAGGTCTATCATTACACATATTCGAAGGACATGTGGTTTGAGTTCTACCAGTGAAAAGCCAACTTGCATTTAAGAAGATAATGCAACTTGCATCGAACAAATGAAGCAAGGGTATATCAAGGGTGATAATATGAAACATATATCACCGAAGTTCTTCTACAATCAGCAACAACAATATCTTCTAAACATTCAGGTCAGTAAAGTAAAATCTGACGAAAATGTGACAGACTTATTTACTAAGTCATTACCTAGAGCCACATTTGAAAAACATGTGAGAAGTATAGGACTAAAGAGATTGTCCGAACTTCCCATGACCCCATAGGGCTAAAGGAACTGTCCACTCCCATGAATGTATTAGACTAAAGAAATTGTCCTGCATCAGGGGAGCACCTCATGGTATGTTGAACTCTTTTCCTTCATCGAGGTCACTTTTTCCCACTGGGTTTTACTACTCGGAAAGGTTTTTAATGAGACAACAATAATACCTTAATACAAATCATGAGGAGATGTCAATATCAGGGGGAGCATCTAACGATGCACTGATGACATCGAAGTGTGTTGTACTCTTTTCCTTCACCGAGGTTACTTTTCCCACTAGGTTTTATTACTCGACAAGGTTTTTAATGAGACAACAAAAACACTCGAGATACAACTGCAGTTGAGGTTATTCTTCTCCTTACAAGTGTTCAGGTTTTTGTGAGAAATATTTTTCCTGACACGGTTCTACAAAGGAGAAAAGTCTTGACCAACGACACCATTTCAGAAGCTCAAATATCGTCTTTCTCCTTCGGCCAGTTTTTATCTCGACGAAGTTTTCTGGCAAGGTTTTGACAAAGCAGTTAGTTTATAATGGTGGTCATCCAAGGGGGAGTGTTGTAGGAACATGAGTGTGGAAATGTCTGACCACAACATGTGGAGGCATGCATGTAGACTTCACTCTTTCTACTTGACACATGTAAGGTTTAGTCTTTGCTAGCCAACAAGTGTACTACATAACTCCCACTAGTGCATGCACTCTTTATGTATATAAAAGAGGAAGTAGACAAGTAATAAGAAGTACTGATTTCCTTCTTCTCTTCTTTTTAATATCTCTTTTGTCTTACCATTGTACTTTATCATTTCAATATTTATAAAGTATTTCTCTATAACTTGAATACTCCGGTTAATTAAAAAGTAGTTCCACTATCCTAGTACCTCCATTAAAGGCCAGATCAAATATTTGATCCTATTCGTGGATTCGATCTAGTTATATCAGGATCCATTAGTTCCTAACTACTTACAAATAAAATCAACTATCATATTTAAATTTAGATCAAAATTTCAGTAATCGAGTTCTTGATCGAGTGATCGTGTTCATCTAACAACATTAACATTTCTTCATCTATTCCATTCGTTAATTTCTTATGTAATATGTACTAAAACACCCGGGGAACCAAAATACACCACCAACTTTTTTGTAGGCAATTTGTATGGACAAAATCAACACAACTCCGAGAGTTAAAACTCAATCAAGGAAAGTGTCTAGAGTTATATATCTATCTCTCTTGCATTTACAGAATCGAATTCGTGAACCTAATCACCAAGAGAGTTCTTGGACAGTACCAAATACCAATATCCAAGGATCAATCAAGTATTATCCAACAAACTAGGTCTGACGTATCTACTGTTATTAATCAATGCACAAAATGTGATATTTCAATTATAATTATAAAGATAAACAATATAACGCAGAAAAATAAATAACGTAGACACCGGAAATTTTGTTATCGAGGAAACCGCAAATGCATAAAACCCCAGGATCTAGTCCATATTGAACACCAAACTGTATTAAGCCGCTACAGACACTAGCCTACTACTAATTAACTTCAGTCTGAAATGTAGTTGAGCCCGAACTCAGTCTCCCACTGATTCAGGTACAATCGCGCTCCTTACGCCTCTTGAATCCCAGCAGGACTCCGCACAATTGATTCCCTTAGATGACGTCACACCAACTAAGAGTTGATGCAACTCAATTTAAGAACTTAAACCAAATCTTCCTCCCACAGATTAAGCCTATAATTGGTTTCCTGATTTACGATATAAACGGATGATCAGATCAAACGAAAGATCCAGATGATGGAAATCGATAGCAACTTGACAAAAGTATGACTATCCTCAAAATCCGGACTTATGCAACCCGAAGTGCAGCATAGATTGTTATTCATCTCACAAGTATAAAACTTGCGGAATCACAAAGTCTGAGACGAAGAGAATTTTGATGATTACTATTTATCTTGATCGTTGGAGCAAGGCTCTACAAACAATCAAGATCAGGATACCCGAGTTATCAAGATAAAAGATAACTGGACCTGGCTTCACGAATCCCAGTGAAGTCTTTACAATCGTTGAACCCTAAAAGGGTTTCTGGAGTGGACGACTCTGGTTACAACTAGGACACACCAAAAAGTAGTGTCAGGATTCAAAGATCCCAGTTGCCAAGAGTTCCCCTTATATAGACTTCAAAGCCTAGGTTGCTTTAGGTTTAAGCTATCTTTGAGCTTTGGAACCAAGCAAACATTTATTCACCATTAGATGAAATCTTTGAATCTTATTCACATATACAAGATATACACTCTGGTTAGGTAAACTGTAACCAAATCGTGTATAAAGACTATGTCCAACATGGTTAGCCGAAACTAGACGATTTGAACTCAGAAGATTAACACTCATTTTCATGTTCACAAAGACATAAATCTTGAGTCACAATTATGTGATCAAATGAGTCTAGTGTAAATTAGAGAATTGATCAAATGTAAATCATCTCATAAAAACAATTTAATTGGAATTGAATCATAATCGACATAGTTTGTAAATGTACAAGGTACAAACACTTGAACCGTTCTTGAGTCGGCTGAGTCACAGTAAGCGGACCGGTTTTCAAACTTATATGCAATTACCGAGTTCCAGAGTCAACATAACCTTCAGTTCATGTACCGGTTTGCAAACTTATGCAACTATCGAGTTCCGGACTCTACAGAACTTTTCAGTTCACGTGCTGGTTTGCAAACTTTGAACCAACTCAAAGTTCCAGAGTCTACAAAAATTTTTAGTTCACGTACCGGTTTGCAAACTTAGGACCTTACCGATTCTGGAGTTCACAGAACAATTCAGTTTGCGTACTGGTTTCGGTACTAAACTGGTTCTAGAACATAGAACTGTGTTGGCTCGCATACCGGTTTGATACTTAATCCAGTTCCCTTACCACATTTCCAAAATGGTTTGTATACGAATATACATACCTATCCGGATCACGAAATAATTAGATTTTCGAATGATATACATACAAGTATGCTATCACACAAATCTGAAAGTCAATATATAGCTAATCCGATACGTGTACAAGTACATGTAATACAACTTCAGACATATAACAATTTTTTCAGTTTGTAAGAATGATAACCATGTTTTGTATTACGAATATAGTAGTTCTATATTTATCTAAATCAATTCGAAACATTTCTGAATAACACCAATGACACATATCACTATTTCAGGCTATTTTCGAATGATAAACTTTAATCATGTTTTGGTTCCGAACAGTGACTTATTCTCCACCGAAATTGATCAAGTATGAACAAATGTTCATTAAGCTTAGTCATTATATTTCGAGAAATTCGTAAACTAAATAATTAGTCTCGACTCGAAATTCTAGTCTATGCAAGCTTGTCTAATTAGTTATGTGACAATCATCTCAAAGATGGAAAAGTGAAACTTTGAGAAATAGGTGGTTCAGTTTTCACTTACCTTTTGTTGATGAAGTTCTCCAAAATCTTCGGTTGATCTTCGCCTTCAATCGGTAGAACATAAATGATGACTTGTTCGTTTCTCAACTACCTCTTTCCTAGACCGAGATTTAACTAATTGTAGACTAGAAATCAAGATATAGTTTTGACAACTAAATTTGACAACAAGCTTGATATAGCAACACTTGTGAGTTCGACCGAGCAATGCTCTAACAATCTCCCCCTTTGTCAATTTTAGTGACAAAACTATTAATACATATGGATAACAAAAATAAAGCTTCGAAAAACTCCTCGATCCACCATGTCTTCTTGATTCCCTTGGTTTTTTTAACGTTCCTTGAACTCTTCGTTATTTCAAATTGTAATGATTCTGGACGTGTTCAACTCAGCATCGTTGTTGTTGAAGAACCGATTCCATAGCGATAATAATTTTTTGAAAATAAATATTCTCAATTGTTATTATACAGAAACATAGTATCATTACCTTCTCTCCAAAGTTCAATTGTATCTCAACTCTGAAGTAATACTACGGTGATATGTTTCTCCCCCTTAATCAATACTTACATCTTTTGTTTAATAGGTAAAACCTATTGCTTAAATGATCTACTCCCCCTCACATAATGATCCGTAAACCATATGTATGTAGTATGAAACTACTAAATAATTCTCCCCCTTTTTTAAAAAAAATTAACAAAGTTACGAAAATCGCGGTATCATAATGAAATCAACCAAAAGATATCTCAAGTTTTAAGGAAGATGGGGATCCTACATAATAACATAGTTAAAATGTAACTCCGCCTATCAACTTATTTAGATGATATCACATAATAATAAGTACTTAGCGATCATCCTAGGAGATTAAAAAGATTCAAGCATCCCCTTTATAATTCCATAGCCACATTCCCCACAAAGATATAGCGATTAAGCACAAGTTCATTTAAGAACTCTTCCCCATTAAATGTCATTACCAAGAGAACAACACGAGTGACCTTACTTTTGTGAAAAGAAGGATTTTTGCGGACATTAAAAAATCACATGGACTTGTATTCATAGTATCGCCATAAATTAATCTCAAGGCCAGTTACGAACAAGAGACAATCTTACTCGATTTTACTTAAGGTAAGAGAATCTTACGGAGTATGTCAAGCAGCGAAACACAAAAGTGTGATCACAAGGAGATCAATATTGCGAGCAGAATCTCAAAGAGTTTGTTCTTTTTTCCGTTTGTAAAAACATAATAGATTTAACTTCTGAGCATTTATGAAATATTAGCTTGGTTCACGTGAACATAAAGGGACAATATTTCATAAGAATTTTGCAATAATTAAACCAATAATGATTATGTACTGCAAATTCATCTTCCAACAACTCTAGAATTTAAATAAATAAATCTAAAAACATGCAAGATGAAAAACGTTGGAAATAGCTATGTGTAATCACAATCTTTGCTATACCAAACCCTAGTTATCCTTCTCAAGAATAAAATCCTCAAAAGAAGTTTCCTAGAAATGCATCATATTTTTAATATTCTGAGCAGAGAATTCCTTCTCATTATTGAAAACTCATTGATGATAGGATCATTTAGTTTTTCTAAGTCTTCAGAGATGTCAGTTAACTCACTAAGTTCTATCCTCAGTTTGCTCAAAGTACTTTTTGACTGAGCCGGCGAGTGTTCATAATAAGTTATCTCATCCAAAAAGCAATTGAATCGAAACTTTAAATCATTCCTCTTAGATACAAAGTTCTTCACTTTAGCTCTAAAATCATTATCTTATTGAGAAATAGATAAAAGACAAGTTGAGGAAGAACCTTTTCCATCTCCAGTTGACAACTTTCTTTGGCTCCTTGATGATTTGATTCCTTCACACAGTTAGATGTTGACAGCTTCTACTGCATCATTTTTGGTGATTCCTCTTGTCACAGGAGCCATGGAACCAAAATTTTCTTAATAAGATGAGAGTACATTGTCAACCCTAAATAAAGAAAATTATTTTCTCTATCATGGTCCGTAAACCAGTGGGCAAATTATAGACATTGCCATCCATGAGCCCAAAAGATTATTCACAACCTTTGACCAACTTCCTATTATGTAACTGTGGCTACTCAATCCCAAGCATTTTTCGTAACAGATTGAAGCATCTTATTAGCTTGAATAAACAAGTTTTAGAGCACAAGAGAATCCAATAAATCATGTATGGATCACGGATACGTAATCTATAATTTTCGGAGCTAGCTCAACAAAAATCATTCATACTGGATGTCTTATGAAATGGGATGAGTCACACAATAAACATGGTCAATTTATACTTGAGCATCCTTGTCATCACAAAAAAATAATGTGATGAAATATTATGCAACCTCATTTTCTCAAGCAAAAATATTGAGGTTGCATTCATTACTACAGTTAAGTAGTAATTCCACTCACCGCTTATGTCACTAGGTGACTTGCCAAGGCAATTTGTGCAATCAGGATTCTTACCTTTTATAGTTCTTTTACTTCTTTGTCTTCTCGGTTTTTGAATTACTCTGATTACTCTTCAAAAGCTGACTCATCTTTTGCATGTCATTCTGAAGTTTAACAATTCTTGAGTTATTCTTCTTGAATTTCCGACATTTTTCCTGAACATGTCCTTTGCATCCACAAAAGGAGCAATGCATTGTGAGGAGAACTTTAGAAATTTTGGCTACCTGTTTATCATAAACAATTGTTTTCTCTTTGAACGAACCGGCAGGAATAAAACAGTTGTTGGTAATGGAGGTCTTGCCAGAGAACCCAATACCATTAGTGTTTCCAAAGGACTTCTGCCCAAACAACATAGCTGAGATCTTGTCTGAACTACCTGAGAGCCTTTGTAGATCACACTTGAGGGTATAAATCTCATCTTCTTTAGCAGACAAGGTTTCAGTGAATTTCTCATTAAGTTTGTCTAACTCATGATTTTTCACCTTAAGAGATGATTCGAGTTTTTCCACTACTTTCTTCAAACATAAGTTTTCTTGGTGAATTTCTTTACTTTTATTCAAGAATTCTAACAACTCCTTTTCTGATTCAGAAGCTGAATCAGAATCAACATATTTTTCTGCATAATAAATAGAATATTTAGAATTTTCTGTCTGATGTTCAGAAGTAAGCTCATCATCATGGTCAAGAGACACAATGAGAGCATTATTTCCTTAAAGAGAGCTTTCATCTTGAATATTTGAATCATCTTGAACCTTGGTTCGCATAACGTCACTTCCCAGTTTATCTGTATTTTCTTAGGATTTTTCCGACTTGTTGTGTGACCAAAGATAGGGTTTCCTCATCATGATCAATACAACATTCGTCTACCCAGGACAAGTTTTCCTCCGAAGAGGTCATACTTTTTTTGGTTATGGATTTAAGTGCAGTCGTGATATCTTTAGCCATACTATGCTCGTGATCAATGATATTTAACTTCCCAACGAGACTGTCTCTGGAAAGTGTATCATGGTTATTCCCTTCCATGATGACATGGTTCTTAGACTCGTATCTTGCTGGTAAAGTTCGGGAGAATTTTCATCACAATGTCCTTTTGGGAGATAGTCTTCCCTAATGCAAAACAAATATTAACAATACTAGACACCTTTTGATTAAATTCTTCAAACGAATCTTCTTTAGACATACGAAGGTTTTCCCAGTCAGAAGTTAGGTTTTGAAGCCTAACATCTTTATCTGAGGTATCCCCTTCAAATACGGTTTCTAAGATATCCCAAGCATTTTTAGACTTAGTGCACAAAGTCACATGGTACTGAAGATCTAGGCTTATGGCATGGAAAATAGCGTTTAAACCGTATGAATTATACTTTACAACACTTATCTCAGATTCACTATATTATCCTAATGGCTTCGCAACAGTATTTTCGTCTCTAACAACTGTTGGTGCTTCGTATCCAATAACTACAAGTTTCCATGTATCAAAGTCACGGGCTTGTAAAAAGGAATGCATAGCGATTTTCCACCGTAAGTAATTTGAGCCATCAAACGCTGGTGGTACGTTTATAGAGATTGTACTCCTGTCCATATAGTCAGACTGCTTCAAACACAAACTTACTAGGATTTAACGTGTTTGCCTTCTCTGATACCAATTGAAAACACTGGGGGTACCAAAATACACCACCAACTTTTTCGTAGGAAAACTGTATGGACAAACTCAACACAACTCCAAGAGTTAAAACTCAATCAAGGAAAGTGTCTAGAGTTATATCTCTATCTCTCTTGTGTTTACAAAATCGAATCTGTGAACCTAATCACCAAGAGTATTCTTGGACGGTACTAAAGATCAATATCCAAGGATCAATCAAGTCTTATCCAACAAACTAGGTCCGACGTATCTACTGTGATTGATCAACGCACAACCTGTGATATTTCAGTTATAAGGATAAACAATACAATGCAGAAAAAGAAAAAACACAGACACCAGAAATTTTGTTAACGAGAAAACCGCAAATGCAGAAAAACCCAGGGACCTAGTCCAGATTGAAAACCAAACTTTATTAATCCGTTACAGACACTAGCCTACTACCAATTAACTTCAGTCTGGAATGTAGTTAATCCCGAACTCAATCTCCCACTGATTCAGGTACAGTCGCGCTCCTTACGCCTCTTGAATCCCATCAGGACTCCGCACAATTGATTCCTTTAGATGACATCACACCAACTAAGAGTTGCTTTAACTCAATTGAATACTTTAAACCAAATCTGCCTCCCACAAATTAAGCCTATAATTGATTTCCTGATTTACGATCTAAACGGATGATCAGATCAAACGAAAAATCCAGGTGATGGAAATTGATAGCAACTTGACAAAAGTCTGGCTATCCTCAAAATCCGGACTTATGCAACCCGAAGTGCAGCCTAGATTATTATTTACCTCACAATTATAAAATTTGCGGATTACAAAGTCTGAGACGAAGAGAACTTTGATGATTACTATCTATCTTGATCATTGGAGAAAGGCTCTACAAACAATCAAGATCAGGATACTCGAGTTATCAAGATAAAATATAACTGGACATGGCTTCACGAATCCCAATGAAATCCTTACAGTCGCTAAACCCTAAAAGGGTTTATGGAGATGACGACTCTAGTTACAACTAGGACACACCAATAAGTAGTGTCAGGATTCAAAGATCCCAGTTTCCAAGAGTTCCCCTTATATAGACTTCAAAGCCTAGGTTGCTTTAGGTTTAAGCTAAGATAACTTTGGAACCAAGCAAACAATATTCACCGTTAGATAAAAGCTTTGAATCTTAATCACATATACAAGATACACACTCTAGTTAGGTAAACCGTAACCGAACCGTGTATAAAGACTATGTCCAACATGGTTAGACGAAACTAGCAGATTTGAACTTAAAAGCTTAACACTCGTTTTCGTGTTCACAAAGACATAAATCTTGAGTCACAATTATGTGATCAAATAAGTCTAATCTAAATTAGAGAATTGATCAAATGAAAATCATCTCAAGGCTGGGGCTCTCTCGGTAAAACGTGAGTTCATTCTCTAGATAAAGAAGAAAATTTCAAACTTTTAATGACGCAGAGATGGCGTTGAACATCAGTCTTAAAAAAAAGTAACTAGAGAGCGAATCTATATAAGTTGCATCTGCATGAACAAGTGCAAAGCGTACAAACAACCACCCACCGCCACTACTGTATTAATAACAAACCTGGAGTTAGTACATAAGTTGACTTCATTAGAAACTTCCTCATGCCAACTTCATTTGTCATTCTTAAACAAAGAAAATTAAAAAACAAAGAAAACTTAAACTATTGTGTGAACATGTTTGTGAGGTGGCCCACAATTCTCCGGAACAATCCAGTAAACACTGGAATTACTTCTCGGTTAAGGATTAACCGCCTCAACACTAGATAAGCATTATCAGTTTGATAGTTAAGAAAATCCCAAATTGTAAACACGTGTTTGCTTCCATCAGTTACCGGCTCTAGTACTGGCTATAAATAGCCACTGGCTTTCTTCATTTTGATGTACTTGTGTAAGAAACAAAAACTGAGAAGTAATAAACTCCCCCACTTTCATTTCTCTCTTCTTAATTCTAAGTTAGTGGTCCATCTATATAGTAGTACGTGTGTATATAGTACTTCAAACTAAACTAGTTAACTAGCTTGGTATACTTGAGCACTTGATACGAATTCTCATGTTCGATCATGGACCGACAAAATACAACACGTTATCAGCACGAATCCCTCTTTTAGAAATGTCGACTCCATGTTTACGTTGCTGGTTGTTATGGGAAATTTGGTGGAGTGCGACTTCAGCATAATCATTATCCGGCTATACATATTTGTGTGGAAGCAGATCACTTGCATCAAGGGATATGTGAAGCTGATGACAACATGAAGATCACAAATAAAAATTCCTTCTTCATATTTCACACTCATTTACGAAAAGTACTTTTATATAGGTATATGCATCCTGGTACTAATTGCGTGGTTCATGTTTGTTGTTTTGATCAGGATGGCAACCAAGCAAAACGGGTCCAATAGCAAACCTGCTATCATGTATACATGCATCAAAAGCGCATTTGAACTTCCTGGTAAGTATGCGTAGTCATAAATTAAGGTAAGAATGGGATTTTTCCAAGCTTAATATTTTTTTGATTATAGTACCAGTGAAGTGAGAAATTGTTGCATCCTTAAAAGGATGTTTGGTTTTCTCAGTTTCAATAATCTCCACAAAATTTAAAAATAATTCCACTAGAAGATGGATATCGTGCGGCATAGTATGGATGTAAAAGCGCGCTCCGCTAGCCCGTTGGTCCGAGAAGTGACCCGTTACAAAGTGCTAGCCGGTTTCTATAGCGGTCCCTGAAGTGACCAACTAGGCAACTTTGCCATAAATAGTTTATCCATTTGCGCACTATTAAATTAACATTTCGTTGACCCTGAAGGTGATGAGTTTGGAGATTTGTTGATATTGTATTAGTACCATATTTATTTTGATGTTTATTCTTTGTTTTAAGTTTTGTTTATTTTCTTTGCTTACTTTTGTAAGTAATGGATTCCAGAAGCACTCCATGAGATGTTGTCGACTCCAGATATAGTCGGATATGGATTCCTGAAGTAATTTATCCATATTTAATAGACGATGGAGATATTTGTCTCAAAGACAAGGGAACAACAAACACAAATTTTTGAACCATTTTTGTAACTTTGTAGAGGTTTTGGGAAATGTGAAATGCCATTTTGGGTTCGAATATTATGATAGACCGCTCCGGAAGAGCGTATATCATTCTGGTGGTATAAAAGTTACTACAATAGATGCCTTATATTATTCCGGATTCCTGAAGAACCTGTTGAATTTTGAGAATATTCGGCGTAACTACCACCTTGAAATGAAGAATGATCATTTTATGGAGTATTTTATTACTTCATATGTTCTGTGCTAGAAGCACGTTATAGAAAAGCTTAATGCTCTCCTTTGTAGGGTGTGGCATATGAGGATTCGAACTTTTGAATATCACAGTCATTAACCAGAAGTTTAATGAACTTGAACTTTCATGCTTCAGCATGATAGATTTGGACACCCAAATTCTACCAAGATGAGTAGACAATACAAAATGCTCATAGACATCTTTTACAGAACCTGAAGCTTCTGTCAGATAAAGATGTAAATTATGTTGGTCGTTCTTTGAGACACTTGGCTCTTTAACTAACATTAACAATTACATTATGGTAACTTATTGGATCACAGACATTTCTGCAGAGGGTTTATGGTGGCATTTGTAGGGCTTATTTACCCTACACTATGGACATTTTTCAATACTTCACCGTATTGCTAGAACGCATCTGATAGATGGTATCTTATTTATATTAACACGTAATTTTGCATTTTCCAAATAATTTGTGCAAATATTGTGGTTGCTTATCCATCTTGGACTTTCCAATTAAGTCCATTTATTTTGGCGGTAAATTGATAGGATTTTGATGCTTTGCCTTCAGTTGGTATTATATCGAGCATATAGTTAGCACATGTGCGCACTCGACATGATCTAGTTGAGTTCTTTGTTTAAGCATCTTTAATTTATTGCTCGACCAACTATTTACCATCAATTATGTCTTGCGAAGCAACCTTACAATTCACGTGTTTGGTCCATAGCGTCACCTAGCTATGTATGTTGGTTTCGATTCATAAGACATTTAAAACCATGTGTTGGTAATGTCTTACTGAAGATGAGACTGTATTCCCGCCGTTAGGGGGAGGAAGTAAGCCGTCAAAAAGGAACGACATGAAATGTCTCATCTCTTGTCGAGCCTGCAGCTGTTTTTGGGTACTATTTGTGTAGTTAAATTAAAACCCAAAAACCATCATGAGCAGAATTGCCTTTGAAAATAAGGCAATTATGGAACCAGAAGTTTCTAGAAATGAGATAGTTTTATTTCCGCCATGATCAGGAAAACTAAGATGCCACCAGAAGTTGGCATGACAACCTGCCACCAGAAGTTGGCGTGAGTAAGGTTGATAACCTTTAAGGTTCTCTCATTTTAATCAGGGGGAGAAATGTCACCACAAGAAGTTGGTAAGAATTATGTTGATAACCTAAAAAAGGTTTTTCCCTCCTAAACTAGGGGGAGAAAGACTGCCATCTGAAGATGGCACGTATTATGTCGACAAATTTAAGAATTTTACCTTGAAGTCATGTAGATGACCGACACCATTTAATGGTTGCAGTAAGAAACGTCGATAATTAATAGGTTATCTGATTAATTTTTATCCTGATCAAAGAAAGTATGGTTGTCACTAGAATTGGCATGAAACATCTCATTTGTTTTCTCACACCAAGATATTGGATGTAATTGAGGTGTTGAAGATTGCTCATGATTAAAACACATAACTGCAGTAGCTCTGGGAAAATATTGTTTGTCACTTGCTTGAGGATATAGACACGAAACGTTGTCTCAGCGGGTTAGATTATACACCTCGTAGTGACCAAGTTGTGAATTAAGACTCGATTAAGGCGTGAACGACCGTCTTATTTATGCCTCATAAAGAAAATCCAATCACTTTTATAATATGTAGTGCTCTTGAAGAGAGACTACATATAGTGCTCGTGGAGACTATCAAAATATGATCTACATTCTCTAAGTTTGAAACTCCTTATTGAAGATGAGCATATGATAATGCCCCTGAAGTGGCGCTGGTACCAGTCTATGAAATTTTCATGAACGTGCATGCACTATAGAATGTGTTAGATTGTATATGATTGTCGATTACTGTTTACAATAGTGGTTGTGTACCCCTATGCAGAGGAACATCGACATTGTGATTGGTAGGCATATGACATGTTTCCCCTCAAACTAAGGTAGATGATGAAATCTCTCGAAAAGCGCAAAAAGATCGCATCCGACTCACACTGTAAAATCATGAGGCCTGAATATTACATGTTGGTGTTTGAGATGAAGCGCAGAGAGAGTAAAATAATCGCGTAAAGTGCGACTTAGAGGGTTTTCCTGCTGAACCCCCAGGATTGGTTCTGTGAAACGAAAAGTATTCTCCTAATATAGATGCACTTTAGCGTGGTAGTCCTTGAAGGACTCATATTGCATATTGTTATGAGTAGTGGTTGTAATGAATCCCTGAAGAATTCAAGTTTCTGACTCAGGCAGCCACCTGACTTTGTGAACTATGTCAGGCTTGAAATAAATCATTATCACCACATAGGAGAAATTCGTGAGCAATCCTTGTATGTGTTTTATGTTCTTGGTATAAGGTTAAAATCCGAATGGATTGATGATATCATTTTTGTCTTCTTAAAGAGCCCTTAGTAGCGCTAAAATCCACACTTGAACAAAACTATGAGATCTCGTTGAAATTGAAATATCTCTCGGCCAGAAGTTCGAGAATATGCTAGCACAGACTAGAGTATCTAATTTTTGATACTGGTAATACTTATTGTGCTACTAAAGTTAACACTATTACTATGTGATTCCCAAATGTGGGAAGTGATCGATCTATCTGATACGTTACATTTTTAGAGTCTGAAATTGATTATATGGTATTTATAAGTTTACAAAAGGACTTTCATTGTTATGCCTGAAGTTAAAGCGGAAAACTGAATTTGGTGTGCAATGATGGAGGATTTAAATGTGAGCTGTACATTGCTAGTGGTGCACTCGGCGCAGGACCTGTAGTCAATCCTCCATAAACTGCAAATGGTAAAGCAGTTTTATGAAGGCTATATAATATTTGCACCACCAATCGCTTTAAGAAGTCATGCTTCAGGGGGAGTAAACTCGTAGAATCATATGATGGACTTAAACGCGTTGTACTCTTTTTTCCTTCACTAAGATTTTATCCCAATGGGTTTTCCTTGTCAAGGTTTTAACGAGGCAGCATATGCGTGTCCGGTACCATTATTAGGCGACGTCTGTTGTACTCTTTTCCTTTGGTATGGTTTTGTCCCATGTGGTTTTCCAGACGAGGTTTTTAATGAGGCAACATTTGCATCGACGTCGACATTATTTTCCTAACGCAATTTGTTGGAGGAAGTATTTCCTGGCACTCAGGTTTTTGTCCCAAGTGATTTTTCCTGATGCAATTTTGACGGAAGTCATGGCGATGACCAATCTCACTCCAAGTTCAGGTTTTTCCTAAATGGTTTTCCTGACACAGATTCAACGACGGGAGAAAACGCGTGACTACCATCATCACTTTGAAGCTACCGATGTTGTATTCTTTTTCCTTCGACTAGTTTTTGTCCCAGTTGAATTTTTCTGGCAAGGTTTTGACGAGATAACAAATTTTTGCTCGAGTTTTGGCCTATCAATCTTTACCAGCAAACCTTGACAAGAAAACATTTTATCAGAAATGGTGGTTCAAGGGGAGTATTGTGTGAACATGTTTGTGGGCTGGCCCACCATTCTCCGGAACAATCCATTAAACACTGGAATTACTTCTCGGTTAAGGATTAACCGCCTCAACACTAGATAAGCATTATCAGTTTGATAGTTAAGAAAATCCCAAATTGTAAACACGTGTTTGATTCCATTAGTTACCGGCTCTAGTACTGGCTATAAATAGCCACTGGCTTTCTTCATTTTTATGTACTTGTGTAAGAAACAAAAACTGAGAAGTAATAAACTCCCCCACTTTCATTTCTCTCTTCTTAATTCTAAGTTAGTGGTCCATCTATATAGTATTACGTGTGTATATAGTACTTCAAACTAAACTAGTTAACTAGCTTGGTATACTTGAGCACTTGATACGAATTATCATGTTCGGTCATGGACCGAAAAAATACAACATAAACGAGGAAGAATATTTTTCTTACTTCAATTGTAAGCTTTGACACTGTGCTTTCTTGTTAAGTAACTAAACAATTAACGGAATCTATAAAGCCTATAGACTAGAGGGAACACGCTTCTTAGCTTTATTGACATTTACTGATGGATGACTGGGTCAAGCAAATTTTAACACGTACTTATGCACATGCCTAAGGGACAAAGACATGATTGCTCTACCTGGTATGTACATTCAGTAATTAAATAAAGGATTTTGTTATTTTGTATTTTTGTGCATCCATACACAAGATAAGAGCCAATCATAGGCATGGAAAAATGTAAAAAAATATAAAATATAAGAAAGGTAATGACTCTTTGCATTGGAGAATACATTTGTAGAAAGAGAAGTTCAAAAATCCATGAATCTTTGCATTCCCAAATGCAAAGAATCATTCTCTCTATTATATTTTTTATTTTTTTTTTACACTTTCCCATACCAATGATTGACTCTTATCTTGTGCATGGATGTGCAAGATAACAAAACCCTTAAATAAACCACCGCCTTATATAATTTGGTGTTTTTAGGATCCTGCCCTTATATAATTCGGTATTTGTAGGATCCTTCCCCCAAGAATTAGGGGGGGTTGTATTTAAGAAGACTTTATTTCCAGGGATTTGGTCATATTGATGTTATCTCATGCATGCGGGAGCACATACAATTGGGAAAGCAAAGTGTACAAATTTCAGAGAAAGAATATTCAATGAAACAAACATAGATAGTTCATCCGCAATAACAAGAAAAAGTAATTGCCCAATCTCATCAGGAGATGATAACCTTGCATCTTTAGATGTTGAAACACCAACAACGTTCGACAACAACTATTTCAAGGCCTTCTTCATTCCGATCAAGTATTATTTGATGGTGGGTCTACAGATTCGCAAGTACGTACTTATTGTGACAACCCAAGTACACTCAATTCTGATTTCTCCACCGCCATGATTAAGATGGGTGATATCAGTCCACTTATCGGTTCTAATGGAGAGATTAGAAAGAACCACAGGAAATCTAATTAAATGATTATTATCGGAATCTGTCCATTTTGAACCATTAAGTTTACGCAAAATAATATGTTTTTCTTTCAAGCACAAAATAATACGTTTTGGATTAACATGCTTCAAAATAAATAAATAAAATAATCATGGATTGTGTTAGTTGATTTTATGTCTTTTTATGTTTAATTTTCCTTCATGAGTGTTATGAAAAGGTTGTGCGTAACTCAAATTATAGTATAGTCATCTGAATAAGCATCTGATTGAACCAATATATTTTCAATGTCTTTTTTTTTTCTTTTTTTTTTTTTTTTGCTGTTGTTGTTGGAGTCCCAAATGTTTTTTAAACATTGATATGCTTCTCAGTTTCAAACAAAATGAAAGTTGCTATTGCTGGTAAAGGAATTTGGAAACTCTCTATACATTAAAGGGAACCGGTGAAATATGCCTAAAATAAGATTGGTGATGATGGGGTGGTAATTTATTTGCACCATTGGTTGGCTCTTGACACCATTGGAAGATCGGGTGTTATATTAATTATATGGAATCCTAACAAATTACATATCGTGGATCACATCATTGGCACCTTCAGTGTCAATATCAACTTTAAAAACACTATTGATAATTTTAACTGGTATTTTTTGGTGTTTATGGGCCTTGTGAAAGGAAAAGAATGTGGAATGAGCTAACTTTGATGCAAACTATTTGGAATTTACCTTGGTGTATATGGGGGATTTCAATGAAGTTAGAATTATGGCAGAAAGAAAGGGTTGCATCAGAATTTCAAGTGGGATGAAGAATTTTGGGAATTTTTACGAGAAAAATGACTTGATAGATCTTCCTTAAAAAAAAGGCGCAAATGCTTCATGGAGTAAAATTGACAGATTTTTGGTGAATGCTAGATGGGATGATCACTTTCCATCCATCAATGTAAAGGCCCTTGACACACTTTTCTGATCATAAACCAATTTGGTTGTCTTGTGATTTGGAGGATTGGGATCCACCTCTATAGAGATTTGAATTTATGTGGCTTTTGGAACTAGGTTTTATGGACCTTATGCAACAATGGTGGTGTCTCTTGCTAATTCTTTCTCGGCTCCGGCTGGTTTTGTCTTGGACAAGAAGCTGTAGGTTCTTAAAAATATGATAAAAAAGTGGAATAAGAACTGTTTTGGGAGAATTGATAGAAAGTGTGAGCTGAATTACTTGGAAATTAGTTAGTTGGATCAAAAAATTGACGAGGAAGACATTTCTGACTCTCAAGTGCTTAATCATGACAATCTTATGCTTGAGAGTGAAAAAATGGCTGATATGAAAGAGATGTTTTGGAGGGATAAATTAAGAATTCAATGGAATGAAGAGGGTGACAGAAATACTATGTTCGTTCATAGAATTGCAAAAGTAAAAAGATCGAGAAACACTTTTTCTTGTCTAAAGATTATTTCTGTTGATGTAGTAGACAAGTTGGTTATCAAAAATAAAATCTTTGAGCACTTCTTTGATAGGTTTAAATCTTTCGAACTTACTCAAATCCCTCTTACAAATATGAATTTCAAGTCAATCTCTTCTGAAGATGCTACTTGGTTGGAAAGGCCTATATCAGAAGAAGAAGTTTTTGTTGCTTTCAAACTTTTGGGCCAGAAAAGAGCACCAGGTCCGGACGATTTTCATGTTCATATAATTTTTAAGTGATGGTCTTTTATGAAAGAAAACATTATGAAGGTGGTCAAGGTTACTTGTCTAATCTTTCGGACAAACACGACAAGCTTCTACTCTTTCTTCCTTATTTCATTTTCTTTAACTATACATGCATTACAGAAGCTCAACAACTTTGAAAATGGCAACCGAAGCAAGAAAAATAAGCAACGGTAGGTACTTGATTTTCTCGTGCAGATTACTTCTACTTTTGTTGGCTGTCTGCAGGGTTTTCAGTGATAACATTCTTTGAAGATATCTGTGGTACTTTCGCTTCATCACGAACTGGTATATTACCTGATAAATTCTGTTGCTGCCCAGATACACCACCCATATTAGATTCAGGTTATAAAAACTACCCATAATTTAAAGAAGTAACTACAGTTAGGGACTATTAACCATGGTTGTGGGGTAAACTTGGAATAAAAAAAGTGAAACTTAAGAAATATGGACGGACAACCGATTTTATCCGTCTACTTGGCAAATTTGAAACGTTGTCGGTCTACAAGGCAAAATAGAAATCATTGGATTTCTATGAGGATTGCTCATATAAATCGAGTCCACAAAAAAGTAAATAATGCTTGCGAGATTATATAAAGATAAATGAAATCTTCCTGCTAGGTCATATTTCTAGGTTCATAGATTGGAGATTGAAGTCAACTTTTCTCGTTCTCAATCCTAAGAAGCAACAATTTGAAGAAATCAAAGATTTAAGGCCTATTACCTTACTAATAGAGTTTTCAAAGCCATCTCAAAAGTTCTCGCCGAAATATTAAAGGTAATGCTCCCAAAACTTATCTCCAACCATCAATCTGCATTTGTGAAAGGTAGACAGATCCTTGATAGCATCCTAGTTGCTAATGAGTGTTTAGACTCTAGACTAAAACTAAGAAAACCTGGAGTTATATGTAAAATCGATCTAGAAAAAGCTTTCAACCATGTTAAGTGGCCCTTTCTTATGGAGGTTCTACAGAAAATGGGTTTCGGCCATGTCTGGTAAACTTGGATCCTTGGATCCCTGGTTGTATCTCTAAAGTTACATTTTCCATTCTTATTAATGGATCTTCTTTCAGAAAATTTACCTCTGAAAAGGGATTACGCCAAGGAGATCCACTTTCCCCTTTTTTATTTCTTCTAGTTTCTGAGGTTCTAACTATGCTTTTTGATAAAGCTAAAGAAACTGGGATCTTGGGTGGATTTTTATCTTCCGGATCTTCTACAACTGTTAAAGTTAGTCATCTATAATTCGTTGATGACACATTCGTGTTCATGGACCCTGATGATGCTCAAGTAAGGAATCTCAAATATCTGTTGCTTTGGTTTCAATGTGCTTCTGGTCTTAAGACTAATTTTTCTAAGAGCAGTTTGTTTGGAGTTGGAGATGTCAATGACCTTGAAGACCTTGCTGAGATTTTAAAATTCTCTTGTAGTTGCTTCCCAACTAGCTACTTGGGTATGCCGCTGGGAGGTAAAACTAATACTGCTTCTAAATGGGATAAAATTTTGGAGATTTGCAGAACAAGACTTTATTCTTGGAAAAGAAAATCTCTCACCAAAGAGGGTAAGTTAAATTTGATTAAAAGTGTGTTACAAATCCTTCCCATCTATTACTTTTCATTCTTTATGGCTCCAATTCACGTTATCAAATATAAAGAGAAAATTATCATGGATTTTCTGTGGGATGAATCTTTTGAAATCAAAAAAATTTGTAGGGTAGGATGGAAGAATGTTAGTAAACCTATTAGGATTGGAGGTTTGGGTATCAGAATCTAAGGGTCATGAATAAGTCACTTCTTCAAAAATGGTGGTGGAGACTTGGTAAGGAGCCAGATGCTTTGTGGGCAAGGGTTGTTAAAGATTAATATGGTGTTGCTGACCTTAGATGAAAGACCAATCAACCTAAAGACATGCATGATGTAAGTCTTTGGAGAAATATTTATTGTACTTCCTCTGATTTTTTCAACTTGTGCCAATTCAAAAATGGCACATCAATGGATCTTTAGATGACCAATTTCCTAGGATATATCATCTTTCTACCATCAAGTAAACTTCTATCCTAGCTACCTTTCCACCAACAAATGACGCTCTACAATGGAATATCAGTATTATTCATAGAAGAAGACTGTATGATCCAGAAATTGAAGAATTAGCTAGACTTATCCCTATGTTGGAGGCCATTGTTTTGGATCCATTAGTGGAATACCATCTTATTTGGCTCGTGATAAAAAAAAGGAATATTTCTGTCAAAGCTGCTTATGAGAAGTCTTTATCTACTGACAATCAGGCCATATTTACGAAAACAAAAGTTTGGTCCAATTCTTGGCCCCAAAAGTTCAGTTTCTTCTTATGGCAGGTTTGTCTTAGTAAGCTTCCAACGATGGATAATTTGCATAAAAGAAGCTCTGCACTTGATCAATCCAATTTATGTAAGCTTTGAAATGTGTACGAAGAAACTGCGGACCACATCTTCATTTACTGTAGTATGGTGCACAAAATATGAGATTACTTCTTCAACATTGCCAACAAACAATTCACATTGCCGGTTACGGTGCAAGAAGTCTTGAATGGTTGGAAGAGTATAAATTTGCTGGACAGGGGTAAACAACTGTGGCGTCGGTTACCTGCAACTTTCTTGTGGGGGATTTGGAAGGAAATAAACGCCTTAGTCTTCTCCAACAAGATTTTCAAAGAACAAGAAGTTATCAGAGACATTAAAATATATTCTTTTCTTTTCATTGGGCTAAAGGCAACTAGTGTTTTCAGGGAGTGGACACATCGTCTATTATCTCTAACTGGAAACACTTTTTCTTAGTCAGTCACTAATTTTTGTACTTTTTGGGTTTTTTTTCTTGTTTTGTAGTTTGTTTAAGTTTGCATAAGGTCTCCGACCTGGGTTTGTTTTTTTTTTGTCTTTCCTTTTTCCTCATTCTAATAAATTTCTTTCTTTACCGAGCAAAAAAAAATAAATATTGGTGATGGTAGTTTTTAGCTCAACTCTAAAATTGATGAAATAGAGTGCAGTCTATCTGGACTCTAAAACATGATTTGTCGTACCATCGGTATCAATAAGTGCTGACACAAGATTTTAGTTTACAAATATATACTTATATAAAATTTATACCGGTTGATATCAGACTAATATAAAGAAAAAAAATAATGCATAGCTTTGAAAAAAATAAATTTAACTGTTATTTGTGACAAGAATAGCTTCGATGAAGAGCGTTTCTCTCTAATACGTACATTAGAATAGTGGCGTGCAGCTCCTTATACAAGAGATACAGAAGTTCAAAAGGAAACTAGGAAATGACACAATTAAAAGAGATCTGCAAAATATACATGACAAGGGATATTACTCCATCACAACTTCATCCCCCCTCAAACTCAGGATGGTGTAGAACACGGATTGAGATTGGAGACTAGGAACTGAAGGCGGGGAGAGGGTGTGACTTCGTGAAGAGATCTGCTCTTTGAAACTACGAAGTAACAAATGGTAGTGCGATAGCCTATTTCTTGCAATATTGTCGTACAAAATGATAACAATATTGTCATTCATAGGAAACATCATCAAGGGTAATATGGATAGCAACCTTGTTATTCACAGGAAGGCAGAGTAGGTTCTGAAATCCCATGTCACCGAGAAACCAACACAACCAGACAATCTCAGAGTAGCATGAGTGGGAGATCGATAATCCGCTTCAACACTAGAGAGGGAGACAACTATTTGTTTCATACTTCATCGAGAAACATTCAATATCCAGTAGTTGAAAAACGATAAGTAACATCACCTGCCCGGTCAGAATTAGAATGCGCCAAAGTCAAAGGACAAATGTAGAAGAAAAATGTCACCCCTGATATAGAGTGCCCTTGATATAAAGAAAAATTCTAAGAACAGAAATAAAATGTGTCGAACGAGGTGCAGACATGAATTAGCTCACAATATGAACTGCATGACTAATCTTATAGCCGAGTGATAGTTAGATAACTTAGACTGCCTACATGTTGGCGATATAGTGTATGGTTGGATAATGCCTCTCCATCGAAAAGATTATGCTTCACATTCAGTTCAAGGGGAGTATCAATAACTTTGGTATATATTAACCCAACATGATTGAGGATTCCATAAGCATACTTCACTTGAGAAATAAAATAGCCAATGGACGATCGATCAAATTCAATACCGAAATTTTTTCTTAAGGGACTAAAATCGTTCATCTCAAAACAAGAATTTAATTAAATATGATTTTAGAGCGTTAATACCCTCGAAGTCGTTGCTTATAATAATATATCATATCATGAATATGTAAAATAAGAAGCACAATCCCCTTTTCTGATAAGCGAAAGAACATAGCATAATCATTAGCACTATGAGTAAATCTATACCGAAGAATAACACTATAGGATTTCTCAAACCAAGCGCGAGGCTCTTGCTTAGGGCCATATAAAGCTGGGCGAATCTTACAAACTTGATTCAGAGGTTGAGGTAAACCTGGAGGTGGTTGCATAGACCTCTTTTTGAAGATCTCCATGAAGAAAGCTATATTTTTTTTAATCTATTTAATGAATATCCCATCCCCGAGCAGAGGAAACAACAAAAAGAATACGATTGATTCCAACTTTTAAAAGTGATTTCTTAAAAAGATAAAAGAAAAATGGTTACCTTCTTCTTACTAATATTCGCAGATGTATGATGATACATTAATTAAGCTATGTTGAGATCTTAAGGGAACTAGTTGAGCTGAGCTTGCATAAAATTATCAACCAAAAATTGAATTGTCAGATAATTCACTATGACCGGTCCCAAAAGTTAAGCGCAAAGGTTGCGCAATACTGAAGTTGTGGCCTGGCTCATGGAGCTGCACAGTCCGACGATGTAGCGCCAACATGGCTGAGACAATAAAGGCTACTTGGCACATGCAATACTATGCGATAGTGTTGCATATCCTTATTCAGAGTTATCCCAGCTCAAGGAAGGAATAAATGATGAAATGCAAGTCATGTAATGGCTCTGGCATTGTCCCAAGCATTGTCCAAGGCTTGGACAATGCATATGAAACAATGGCGTTTCCAAATACGCCATGGATGATTATTGCTCGACAAAAAGAATGCAAGTGATTTATATAAAGTGTGAAGTTGAACTAAGCAACGCAAGACTCGATTGACATGATTTATTTGTATGTTGGCATCTAAATAAGCTAAGTAGATGGCTGGGATAAATGTAGCGCAACCATTGCCGAACTTGGCAGAGGACACGTTGAGTGAAGCGCAAGCATTGACGAATATTGGCAAGGGCCAAGTTTAGTGCAGTGCAATAATTGCTAGATATGGGTTCAAGTTGTCAGTTACGAGTGTTTGTGCATCACACGTATGCCAGAGCAAGAGATCAAGTTAGAGACGGTTATAAAGTGGATTTGTGACCAAGTTTGGCATATCCTAACCGTCCAAGACAAGTGTGGCGCAATTCTGCAAGCCAACACTAAAGTTAGCAGTTATAAAGGAACTTTGGCGGTTAGGGGAACTGCCTACAGACATATGGCTGTTCATAGACCATGCAATTGAGTTGCATACTGATTGGCCTGGTTCTTGGTATTATAAATAGGACAGAGAACCTTTGCAAGTGCAACTCTTCATGTGTAGAGGAACCACATTGCAGTAGAGACTGTTTTTGTTGTAGGCTTAGAGAATAACTTGTAAGTCAATTGGTTGGACATGATTTTGTAATCTTCCCATTAAGCTAATGAAAGTGAGTTTGTTGGCTTAGATGTTTGCCTTAGTATTCTGTTGATTCGAAAGTATTTCCCAAATTCTGTGAAGCATAAGAATGGCATTAACCCCTCTTTGTAGTATGGGATGCAAGTGAAGGAAAAGAGAAAATCTAAGTAAGTCTTATGTTGCATAACTCAGTGAAGTTGGCTGTTTGCATAGGTGCAAATTTATAAGGCCGAAATACGAGTGGGTGATAAGATATAACTGTACCTCTGTATTGCCGGGTCATAGTTGCGTAATTTTCTTTTTGAGCATTTGCAGGTGTGACAATTTGGGTATCAGTACACATATTTCTCTGTTTTGCCTTTGTTTTGGAAGATTTTCTCTGTTTTGCTCGAGTTTTAGTTGCTGAAAGTGTTAGATCATAATGGCTGGTAAGAAAAGTGCGATGGATACCTTAACTGAAAGGGTAGCTGACCTGGAAGACCGGATTGGCGATAAAGTACGTCATCCTAACGATGCCAATTATGATGCTACAGTGCTAGCTCGCATTCAAGTATTGGAAAACTATGCCACTGATATGCTTGTTGCTAGCCAGACTGTAACTAAGAAGCATGTTGATTTGGAAGGCCAAATCGCCGTTGTTAAGGCCATGTTCAAAGACTCCATCAAAGAGCTAACTGATGAGTTAGGCGTCTTAAGGAGAATGGTGGGCACGATGAGTTCGGATCATGCTTCTACGGGTGGTAGTAGTAATGGTGACTTTATGAAGATTAAAATACCTGAATCTAAGGCTTTTTCTGGCACAAGAGATGCAAAGGCATTGGAGAACTCCATGTGGGACATGAACTAACACTTCAAGGCCGCTAGAACCCATGAAGAGCAAAAGGTCTCTCTCGTTAGCATGTACATGCGAAGTTGTGGTGGAGGACTAGAGCTGATGATGACCTTATTGCTGGTCGTCCAAGAATCGTGACTTGGGATGTCATGAAAGAAGAATTGAAGGTTCAAATCTTACCAAGAAATGCTGCTTGGCTAGCCAGAGAGAAATCGCGGAAGCTGCGGCACACCGGTACACCAGGGGAATACGTCAAAGAGTTTCCGTCTCTGATGCTAGATATTCACAACATGTCTGAGAAAGATAAGTTGTTTAATTTTACGTCTGGTTTGCAAGCACGGGCGAAGTGAGAAGGCAAGATGCCAAATACCTACCTTCGGCCACTGCAATAGTGGACAACCTTGATGATTTTAAATCAGTTAGTACCTCAACTGATGCTAATAAGAAGGGAAAAGATAAGAAAGGCCAGAAGTACAAGGACAATTCTAGTACGAAAAATAACTATCAAAGGGATGATAGGTTGGACGAGAAGAACAAGGCCAGTGGGTGTTTCTTATGCAAGGGTCCTCACCTTGTGCGTGATTATCCTAAGAGATAAAAATTATCCGCAATAGTCACTGAGGGCAGTGACGAGAAAGAAAAAAAATGATGAGGTAGAGCACGTTAATCTTATTTAACTATGCAATATAGTAGCACAAAAGGAAGCAAAACATCATGGGCTGAGTGGCACTGGCATAGTTTATGTGAAAATTAGCATTCACAATCATCGACTCTGTGGCATGGCCGATACAGATGCTTTGAACATTGTTATGAGCTTGTCGACGACAGAGTACTTGGGTTTGGAAGTACATCAGGCGGATCATTGTATTAAGACTATGAATGATGTAGCTAAACAAATCAAGGGGATGGTTGTGGCAAATCTTGAAGTGAGAGAATGGCATGTCCGAGTCAGTATAATGGCGATGCATCTCAATGACTTTGAGATGATCCTTGGTAACAACTTTTTCAAGATAACATAGGCGACAGTGATGCCTCACCTTGTCTAGATTTTTCATATAAAGTACAAATGCACCTTGTTTCGTGAAAGGTGTAAGGAATGTCAGTCCGTATGACATAAGGCGCGACAAAGGAAGGGCAAGTGAGTTTTCCCCTGTCCGCTCGTTCGAAGAAAGATTAGCTGAGATTCATGAGGAATTTTGATATCCTATGGATCTTAGTATCCCTTATTAGCCGTGACTGATCGAAATATGAAATTAGGACGTCTCTTCTTATCGAAAGAGTTTCCCTACGTAATACAAAAAATTATCTGCAGAGACTCTTGTTCATAAGAAGAAACATAAGAATTCAGAAACAATTTTTTTTTTGTTTTCCTAAAATTCTTTGGATTTCTTATGAAATCAGTTCCTTGTGTTTTTCTCAACCTTGTTAGGTGTAAGAGTTGTTGGAAAGAAACTCTCTCTTGGTGTCATGTTGTACTATGCTTCTCTGTCGCGTGACTGATCTTATGGTGGCTTCTTGTAAGTATATTTTTTGAGTTCTACTCCAAATATGGTGTTCATTATTGTTCACAAAAACAAACATGCCCTTGTCATCTCAAGTGCGGTTCACGTATCCTAAGCCTAACCTGTCCGCTTTAGAACCGTGTTCCAGAACGTGTTTTACCGGTTCAGGTTCCACCGTTTGACACTTAAAAAGAGAAAGTGTTCTCTTCGTTCACCATGTCTTCTTATTCCTATTCAGTTCGTGTACAAAAAAGAAAAACCAATAGTTCATATTCCTTCGATCCCATCAACTTCATTTCTCAATTGTTTTGAGTGTTCGTTGGCTCTTTGGAATCACAACGAAAAACTACTTTAGGGGTTGGTGTTTATTTTCATCTTCTTTGCAGTTCTGGAAATTCACCATTGTTATCATTTCACGAACCAAGTAATTCCTCAAACTTCTCGTTTACATACTTTACCAGAAATGGCAAAATCGCGAAGAAGCTTTCTTTGACCCAAGCCTGAGAATTAGGTTCATTAACACTAAGGCTCGTGATTACTATGTGGAATATAGTACTAAGAAACCTATCATGGAAAGGATTTACAAACCCTTTGTACTTAAGGTAGATGGTCTATCTGGGTTCTTTGAGAATCATGAATGGGGTATTATTCATCGTCCCATGGGAACTGCCTACATGGAGCTAACTGCTCAATTTTACGCAAACCTGCATGGGCATGATACTGTCAACTGCACCTTCAAAACCATTGTCGAGGGAACAACATTTCTTATAAACCGACAAGTAATTGCTGAACTGTTGAGTCTGCCGCTAACTGGTGATTTTCCCTTGCCTCCTCCTGAGGACTTGAGACCTTCTTCGGAGGCGCTCTCAGATTTTCTTATTAGTAAGAATTCTCCTTGGCACGAGGGGAAGATTGATGTTCATGATGCTGATTTGTTCCTCAATGTTGCTGGAAAATTTCTAGTAGCTAATCTGATGCCCAGCATAATTGACAGACAATTATGGACCAAACCTCTTGCAGAACTGGTTTATTTTGTTGTGGAAGGGAGTAACATTGACTTTTGTGGCCTTATTGTTTGTCATATGATAAGTGTCAGACAAATTTCGAAGAAGACTCCTGGTTTTCCTTGTCTTCCCTCAAGGATTTACAGTCAATTTGTCGGAACCAATCTTGGAGGAACAAAAGTCTTAACCATGAAAAGCGTCGGAAAAATGTCCAGGACCCCTGCAACACCCAACTCTGAACTCATCCGTCTTCAGCAAGAAAATGAGGTTTTGAGAGATCAGGTGGATTATGCTGAGACAGCTCATCCTAAACTGCGTGAGAAGTTCTATGAAATTGCTAGAGACTTTTATGAGATGAGTGATTAATCGCTGTTTTTGTTTGTCACTTTGTCTGTTGAACTTCTTATGTTGGTCCTCTTAAAACTATTGCTTTAATGGTTGTAACAACTATTTATCTTTAGCCTTGAAAGATTTTATCTTTTAACTAATGCGCTAAATGTGTTAAGGATAAAAGAAGTACAAATGAAGTTCTTATTGTCAAGAGTTAAGTCCTTCAGATGTCTTTATGCAAATATTGATAAAAGAGTGAATGCACTTTCGACAAACAAAAGTTAAGCCTATTATGTCATTATGCAAATATTGATGGAAGATAGGATGAACTTTTGTTTACAAATATTAAGTCTATTATATGTCATTGTGCAAATAATGATGAAAAATAGAATGAATATTTGTTTATTCCGCAGTATTGATCTTCCCTGATCCATATCTTTATGTAAATACTATGCGGCTCCATAAGTTCTCTTATTTGAGCATTTCCGATTAATTTAATCATGTGTTCTCTTGTGGTTAATTTAATTGAGATTTTTGGATGCAAAATCATGTGATTTGTTAATGTCCAAAGAAATCCTTCTTTTCTTGTGAAAGTAAGGTCGCTCTTGTTGATCTTTCGGGAATGACATTTTATGGGGGAGAGTTCTTAATTGAACTTGTGCTTAATTGCCAAATCTTTGTGGGGAGTGCGCCTATGGAATATTATAGGGGTTATCTTGTATCTTTATGAACTCCTTGATGAATGCATTTAGTTTCGGCTATATGATTGCATCTAAAAAAGTTGATATGTGCTTTTCTTTTGGTCATGAAGTATCTCTATGGACATTTCATTAGGATCCCACTAATTTTCGTACCTTTGCCAATTTTATTGACAAAAAGGGAGAGAATTTTAATGTGTAGTTCACACTACAAATACATATGGTTTTCGGATCATTATGTAAGGGGGAGTGGTTTTCATGTGAGATGAAGTGTTGAATAAGGGGGAGTGATACATATCACCATAGTATTGTTGTCGAAGTTGTGATACAATTGAACTTTGATGTTGTGTAATAATATTATGACACTGTATAACGATGATTGAGAGCTATTATTTTCTCATTATTATATCTACGGATCTTCAACAACGATGATGCTGAGTTGAACACATTTAGAATCATTGGAGTACCTGAAAGTGACGAATGACGAAGATTTCGAGTAATGTTGAAGAACCAAGGAGATCAAGCATTTGGATGAGAAGCTACAAAGTTTATTTATTTTGTATTCCATATGTGTTGATAGTTTTGTCACTAAAATTAACAAAGGGGGAGATTGTTAAAGTATTGCTCGGTCGAACTCGCAAGCATTCCTATCTCAATCTTGTTTGTCAAGTTTAGTTGCCAAAACTATAAGTCTTGATTTCTAGTCAACTTATAGCTAAGTCTCGGATTAGGATAGTAAGTGTAGTTGAGCTTTAGACTCCATGACGTTCATCGAATGAAGACGAAAAATTACTCAAGGGAACTTGTGGAACTTCATCAACAAAAGGTATGTGGAGACTTCAACTTATCTATCACTCAAAAGTCTATCTACTTTATCTCAATTATACACATTTGTTGTTTCGAGCCGAGTTTATCTCGCTTATCTATTTCTCAAAATATGTGTTGGTAAGCTTTCGCTTTAGCCAAGTTCATCTTTACTCGTGACTAAAGTCATGTTGATTATTTCAATAACTTGAAAATCGCTTTGATGCTAACAGTTTGTGAATAACAACTATTTTAACATCCTCTAAGAAAGCTTCAATGATTGAAATGAGAGTTTAGAACAAGTAATCATGTTTGGATATAAACATAGTGTGTTCTCACATTTGTGTAAAAGTCCAAAACCGGGAACCTAAAGTATGCATACTCGTACGCGTACCGGCGGTTGTTGGAAATCCGGGTAAGTATGCGTACCCGTACGCATACTGGCAGAAGTTTCACGTCCGTGAATTTCTGCTGGAGTTTGGAAGTTAAAAACAAACTCAATCCGGCTACTTAAGTATGCGTACCCGTTTGCATACTTAAGCAGGTTACTTTCTAAAATCGGTTTGTTCATGAACTAAAACATTTATATAATAAGGAATGCAATCTTTGCAAACCATGACTATAATGTCATGAATTGATTCGAGTGAATCAAAATCGATTTTGCTTCGATTGTGTCTTGTATAATTCTATGATATCTAAGCAATTGAACAACTCTCTAACTAGTTTCATTTGAGTCATTTGAACTAGTTATGGTAAAGGTGAATAAGGTTGATATGAAAGTGCTCATATGGATAACCATTGGTTAACTATTGTTGAACCGACTAAGTGTACACGTTTAGGTATGATTACTCAAACCTAAATGAAGATACATTTCATTTGTGTATAACAAGCGAAGTTCGATCTAACGGTTGAAAGATATTAGCTTGAATCTAATCAGGTTTTCATCTAACGGTAAATATTGAATGCTTTGTTACCAAGGTAACTTAGATTGTAAACCCTGATTTGAAATCTATATAAAGGAGAACTCTAGCAACTGGGAAACCTAATCGCCACACCTCCTGTGTGATACTAGTTGTATAAGCTAGAGTCGATTCTCTTTTAATCTTAGGGTTTTCACGAAACCCGGTAGGTTAACGACTTAAATACTGCATTGGGATTGAGAAGCCGGACCCAACTATTTTCTCTGTAGTTGCGTGATATGACCTTGTTGTTTTCCTATCGTGATTGAGTACAATCGTAAGATTGGCTTGAGATTTATATCTCCGATAGGCAAGATTCAAAAGTAGTCACAAACATCTTCGTCTCATCGTTTGTGATTCTACAATATTAGGCCGTTCTTCGGGATTATATGTCTGGGTTATCAATTGGTCTTGTTCACCTTGATTTATCAAAAGACGGAACAAAAACTCGTAGGTATATCTGTGGGAAACATATTTATTTATTCAATAGACTTTTCTGTGTGATACAGATTTCTTTATCAAGTCTTCGACTTTGGGTCGTAGGAACTCTTAGTTGTGGGTGAGATCACCTAAGGGAATCAAGTGCGCAGAATCTGGCGTGGTTCAAGAGGTGTAAGGAATGCGACTGTACCTTGATCAGTGTGAGATTGATTAGGGCTCAACTACATTCCAGACCGAAGTTAGCTTTGTAGTAGGCTAGTGTTTGTAGCGGCTTAATATAATGTGGTGTTCAAATCTGGACTGGGTCCCAGGGTTTTTCTGCATTTGCGGTTTCCTCGTTAACAAAACTTCTGGTGTCTGTGTTATTTTTTTTCCGCATTATATTTTTTTATATGATTGAAATATCACAGGTTGCGCGTTGAATCGATCAATTGGTAAATCCAACCTTTTTGACTGAAATTGATTGATCCTTTAACATTGGTCTTTGTTACCGTTCAAGTTATTTCTCTTATATTCAATCAGGCTCGCAAATTCTTATTTGTTTGATTGCGGATTGAATTGATAAATTGAGATATAACTCTTTGATATACTTTTCTTAAGATTGAGTCTAACTGTGTAGTTGATTTTCTTGAAAGTATATTGGAGTTAGTCCATACAGATTGCTAAGCGAAATATTGGGTGAGGTTGTTAGACCCCCGCTTTTTCACCTCTACATAGACAAAGTAAAGGACATTAATATGGTGCTCAAATACTTTTGAGTCAATGATAAATTCCGATACCATTTCTCATGACCAAATTTCTTTATGGCCAAGATGAATATATATAAACCAAATTTTTTTATGATTGTATATAGGTAGTACGGATATGTTTAGTCCAATTACGGTCATAACCCGTCAACAAAACTGACTAATAAACCAAATTTCTTTATGGTTAACAAAACGATCAACCAAAAATGGGATTGTTTTTTTTTTTATTTTTTTTATAAAAAGATAGACTACAAGCGTATATTTAATATGCACATATTTCATAAGGATTCAAGTTATTATCCCTTTGCAAGTATATGACAATCAAAGAGATATACAAACAGTAAGTGTGAAAAAACATATATATATATATATATATATATATATATATTATATAACTTTAGTTGCAATCAGGATAATATCATGATTTGAAAAAGATAAAATAATCATGGCATAACATTATATAAATATTTAATAACAATCATGGTGTACAAATAATCATGCATATATACCTATACTATAATATTTAGTGTTAATAATTTGTAGTACACTACTTTTTCTAACAAGTAGTACAAAAACTTAATATTATCTCTTCTTTTTTTTCTTTTTCATTAAAAAAATTCCAACATAGATGCGTCATTTTTTTCAAAAGGTAAAGACAATATATTATAATATCAAGAAGGTACAACTTTATATAGTATAATTCAAAGCAAATCAGGGATGTTTTTGTCTATCACATGAATTAATTAATTAGGGTGAAAAGTATAAACATTCATTACTTTAAGGAAAATAATTAATAGGATATGATAGAATCAAATATGTCTCTTTTAAGAGGACAAGCATGCATGCATAAAAGAAATACGTTTTTCTCTTCTTCTTCTTTTTTTTCTTTCAAACAAGGACAAATAGAATTATTTTATAAACACATATTTAAAATCTCTAAATAAAGAAGGGAGATAAACATGTGTTTAAATCAAAAGAAGAAGAATAAACATGCATGCAAATCAAAATAATTACTATTATGAGTATTTTATTTTAAGGGAAATATAGAAAGAAAGCTTGAGGAATACCTTCTTTTCGAAATTCCTACTTGATATTAATGGTAGAACCAACAACTTTTGTTTGTGAAGGATTAATGCTCAGGTGAAAACAAAGAACATCGTGCTGATAACGTATTTAAGTGTGTTGCATGGAGGAGACAAAAGAGTAAAGCATAAAAGAGAAAAAAGAGAAGGGGAATTAGACATACTTCTCATTTATTGTGTTGCTCATTAAATACATGTAAGAAAGTAAGATAGAGTAGCTATTCCCATTACATGTGTAGTTAGTGGAAGAGAAAAGACAACAGGTGTCAAGCATGAAGGAGACACACGCATGCACTATGACACATGTAGGTAGTGGTCAGACACATGTCATACAACACTAACAATATTCTTTCACAAAAAATAAAATTTCAGCAGTGCTATTTGACTCCCTAATCTCCACCTCCCTATTCTCATCCCTATAATCTATACCCCACATTAGGGGAATGGTGAACCCCACCTGAACCTGAATGTGGATCTCTATATGGATGTGAGGTTTAGATTATAGGAAGGTGAATAGGGAGGTGGAGAATAGGGAGCCAAATAACATTTCCGATAAAATTTCATGAATATATATTTTACATACAGAATTAGCCTATAAAATCGGATCTTAAACTACTCAATTAAATTAAAAAACTATCATTGGAAAGAAAACATTAAGAAAATAATTAAAGGCTATCTTGAACTACTCAATAAATAAATGAATAACTTCGAAAATTATCTTGTTTATCCATCGTTTTCCATCGTGTTTTACCAGAGGGTTTGTTTTTTGTAGAAAGGAAGGGGAATCATCTCTTTTTTCAAGCAGTTCAAGCAGTTCATCCTCATGGATAATGGGAGGTAATGGAAGCAGTGGAAACAAACTTCTCTTAGCATCGTAATGTTGAACCATCCCAAATGAACAAGAGATTCTTAAGAGATTCGTAATTCTTGATTTTTGTATGAGACTTGAGAGAGTGAGAATCCTCATTGCAGAAGGCAGAGATGAAGAGAGCGACTATTTTTCTCAGGCGGCTTGAATAAGTGAAGACTGAAGAGTGGATGGAGTGTGTAATAAACTTGAAGCCCTAAAATCTACGGCAGTTAAAACTCATCCCTCTCTCAGATTAGACACATGTCCTATTTGTTTTAAGTACTTCATAAAATAAAATATTTCTTTTTTATCTTGATTTTAATCTTAAAAAGGTAAGTCCAATTTTGTGCACACTCCTTTAAAGAGTGTACACGTAACAAAATAATCCTATTGGTCGGTTTAAAAGAACCATTATCCTTTTTATTATTTTTTCTATTTTTTTTTGTTTTAATTTGAATTTAATCTTACAAATGGTAAACAAGATACGATATCTAGTTGTATAAACTAAATTACAGGAAAGAAAGCCCTCTTTCTTCTCTCTTCTCTCCCGTAACCGTTTTTTCCAAAAAAATTCTCTGCAACAAATATTCCTAAATCTTTGATTCTCTAAAATTGTACTCCAAATATGTTGGATAGTATCTGAAGTATTCAGATCTTCCAATCAGATTTGGGTACAATAAGTAAATATTTTCTATTAGTATTATCTTAAATAAAACATCGCTATTCAATGCGATTTTAGGTTTTTCCTATTTCAGTTTCATTATTGCTCTCATGGTGTTCTCAAACCCATCAGAGATTTCTCATACCCTTATAGGCGTTTCAAACAATTGTTACAATTGTTTCAAGTACATCAAGGACGATTTCTTCCGGCATAACGTAATTCTACATTCTCATGAATAACAATGGCTACCGGATTTGATTGTGACAATGGTGTTTTGTGCTTATTACTCCCATATGGGAAAATTCCATCTTAATGAAGAAGATAACGATGAAGAAGACAGATTCTTCAAATCCAAATGACAAAATTTTAATTTAAGTGCCATCCCTCAAGTATCATCAATTTCCTTGAAATTCATGTATTTAATACGTTTATATTACAATTTACTTACTATTCTGATGTATCTTAAAATGATTTGTATTTGTACTAAAAGAATTTGTATTTTATTATGTTTTTCAATGATGTATCTTAAAATGATGTATACAATCTTTCTATATCAATGAAATTGAGAGGATCACCTGTTATAGGAAAGAATTTATAAGAAAGAAATAACAACACACATGTTATATTCCGTAATGTTCGTATATTTTACAAAAAATAAACCGGTTTTACCAATAAAATTGCAATCAATAAATAAGATTAATTAATGGTTGCCAACTCTTGGAATTCCCACTCCAACATTACACAGGACACAAACATCTATTCGAAGCTTCAACTATTATCCTCGGATTTATCTCAATGGAACTCAGATGTGTTTGGAAACATTCATAAAAATATAAAATCCTTAATAATAGGATTGAAAGCCTACATAGAGCTGGAAAATATTCCAAGAATTTAGAAAAAATAAAAAATCTCCAAGCTGAGCTAGGAAAATGGTACAAAATCAAAAATGATTACTATCACCAAATATCAAGAGATAAATTTTTTAAAGAATACGACCAGAACACGGAGTATTTCCATGCTACAGCTACCAATAGGAAAAAAATCAATGCTATAAACTCTCTTAGAGAACCATCGGCCTGTGGATTTCTGATAGAGATCAAATCAATACCCTATTGATCAACCACTTCACTCATATAGGCTCCTCACATAACAACAACTTGGTAGAAGATTTATCAAGCTTTATTGAACCTTGCATTTCTGAAGAGGAAAATTCTTCCCTAATAATTATCCCATTAAAAGAACAAATTTGGAAGACGATTTCCAACATGAACCAGTGGGGAGCGCCAGGTCCAGACGGGTTTCATCCAGGCTTCTTCAAATCTAATTGGGATATAATGGGTCCGAATATAACTCAGGCAGTTCAAATTTTTTTTTAAAACCGGAAACTTAAATCTGGAATTGAACTATTCCTTCATAACTCTGATACCTAAAATATCCACTCCACAAACCCCATCAGATTTCAGACCCATCAGCCTCAGTAATACAATATACAAGATCATATCTAAGATTCTAGCAAACTGGCTAAAGCCAATCCTAAACAAGATAATTTCCCCAAATCAATCTGCCTTTCTGCCAGGGAGACAAATCACGGACAACATTATCATCGCTCACGAGCTTATTCATTCAATGAAAAACTCGAAGGCCACAAAAGGTTATTTCGCCTTAAAGTTAGATCTCTCTAAAGCTTTCGACAGAGTGGAGTGGAACTTCAACAAATCGGCTCTATCAGCACTAGGTTTTGGTGACTCGTGGGTAAAGTTAATAATGCAATGCATTCCAACCACCTCATTTTCAATCCTCCTAAATGGTTCCCCAGGTCCGAAATTTACCACTTCCAGAGGTCTAAGACAGGGTGACCCACTTTCACCAGACTTATTTTTAATTTGCATGGAGATTCTTTCTAGACTCCTAGAAAAAGCGGTTTCTGAAAAGAAAATTTCGGGCCTTAAAATAAATAAAGATGCCCCGAACATCTCTCATCTTTTTTTCGCAGATGACTGCTTTTTATTCACAAAAGTTAATCTAGGTATGGCAAAAAATTTATTAGACATCTTATCAAGATTTGGGGAGATTACGGGACAAATGGTCAACCTACAGAAATCCGGTATCTACTTCAGTCCTAGAATTCATCCGAAACATGGGAAAATCATTGTGAGAATTCTAAAAGTTCCTTTATTGACAAAAAATGATAGATATTGGGAACTCCTATCTTCTTCGATAAAAATAGAAAAGAAAATTTTGAACCTTTGTTTCAAAAATACTATGCCACTCTTCAAGGCTGGAAATCAAAATTGCTCTCTCAAGCTGGCAGAACAGTTCTGATAAAATCCATTCTTCAAGGTTATCCAACTTACCAAATGCTAGTGCTAGCTCTTCCTAAAGAAACGCTAGATCAGATGGACAAAATCCAAAGAGATTTTTGGTGGAAAAAAGACAAGCCCAAAAGCAGAGGAGGATATATTAGGGCTTGGGCCAGCATATGCAAGCCTATATCCAAAGGAGGTCTTGGAATCAAGAATCCGCACCAGTTTAACATAGCTTTCCTTACTAAACTAGCTAGTCGTCTCATCTCAGAGCAAGATCAACTTTGGGCTCAACTTCTCAAAGCAAAATATTTCCCAAACTCTCATCCTTTGGAATTCTCTAGATCTTCCAAATTATCTTGGATTTGGACTAGTATAAAAAAAGGTCTGGATCTCATTAAAGGCAATTTTATCTGGCAAGTAAAAAATGGAGCTTCCACAAAAATTTGGGAAGATAAATGGGTTCCTAGCACAAATATTATTCAGAAGCCCAATAATATTCAAGAGCCGGTTCCACGGAGGGTAAATGAGTTGATCACTCACGAGGATACATGGGATCAAGAAAAACTTGATACTTATTTTGATCCAGAAATAAAAACCAAAATCCTAGCTATTACTCCAAAAAGACAAGAATAAGACATAGTCAGATGGCAATATCATCCTTCAGGAACCTTTTCAGCAAAAAATGTTTATAACTTTCTCATAAACCAAGATCAAGAGAGTAATTCATTAACCTCCTTTCCCTGGCAAAAATAATGGAAAATTCAAGTAATCCCAAGAATACAATTATTCATCTGTAAATTAGCTCAAAAAGCACTTCCAACTAACTCAAGACTCGGGGCGCATAATTCAGACATAAACACAGAGTGTCCAATGTATAATTCTCAAGAGCAAGAATCAGAACAACATCTTTTTTGCGCTTTCCCCTTTGCAAGATCAATTTGGTTTGGTCTTTCTCTAGAAGCGGTGAACGCTAGAATTACTTCGGCTTCATAGAAAATTGGATAAAAGTGTGGATCACGGACCAAGATTTCATTCAACTAGCGGATAAAATAGCTACTATATGCTGGTTCATTTGGAAGCACAGATGTTCGGTAGTTTTTGAAAAAATAAACCCGAACCCGATTCATCTTATGGAGCAAATCAAAAAATTTCTAAACCAGAATACTCAAGCAAGGATCCAAAACTTAATGAAGATTGAAAAAAGAAATAACCCCAAAGAGAAATGGTCTGAACTATCTTCGGATTGGATAATATTTATTGATGCGGCTTTCAAAAAAGAGGATTCGACCATGGGATATGCTTTTTACTTTATTTTGTGGATAACGAAACATTTATGTATATTGAAGCTGGTTCGGAGTGGGCATCCTCAGCATTTCATGCAGAATCAAAAGCTTTACTAAAGGCATCTTCGTGGTCAAGTAAAAATATATTATCCACTGTCTCAATAGTAACAGACTGCAAAACTTTAGCGGAGACGCTCAACAAGTCTTGCAAAGATTCTCCTTGGACTGCGGATAACACCATACAAGAAGTGAACTCAATAATGAAGAAACTTCCGCAAGCCCAGGTAAAGTACATAAACAGGAAATATAACTCTGCGGCGGACCACATAGCAAAAGAAGCTCGAGTAAAGCATCTTCGGCACATGTTCTCTCACATTCAACACAAGGTCTTAAAATCTAGTGTTATTTCCAATGTTTTTGATAAAAATGAGATTTTAAACATGTTGTACTATATTTCTTGATTAATATAATTCTTGTTTACATAAAAAAACAATAAATAAGATTAATGATGGTCATTAATACTTTGTTTAGAAATAAAAACGTGATGATCAGTTGATCATCCCTGTTGATAAGAAACTAAGCGCATTATCTATATAACAACTAATGCGCATTATCCATTCCAATTGTGACCAAATTAAAAGTTACAAGCAATCTTATTTTTGATTTTTTGTTTAAGAAAAAGCAATCACATAAGCAAGTGATAATATACTACCTGAAGTCTCCATTTTTATTGAAACTTTTTTAACCCAATTCTTTGAATAATTGGTTTGATAATGGAAAGATCTCTGCTTCCAACTTGAAAATCGCTATATTTAGTAAGTTTTTTTTTGAAAAAATATATATTTAGTAAGTGTAGATATTATATATACTTTTGCCTTTTTTAATATTAAAATTAAATTAAAACAAAAAGAAAAATAAATTATTAAAAAGACAGCGGTTTCCCTAAGCCAATCAATGAAATTATTTTGTTATGTGCACACTCTTTAAAGGAGTGTGCACAAAATTGGACTTTAAAAAAATAATCAGAATATATGCCAAATACACAAATAGCCTAAAATATAGCCTTTTTCAGAAAGAAAATGATAATTAATTACTAAAATAATTATTTAGCTCTTACTTTTTTTTTCTTAAGGGAAAAGGCCTCCGAAGATGCCACTTTATTAAAATACCTCAGTGAATGAGGTTTGAACATATACAAGGTGGTGAAGAATCATCGTTCCACCGCATATTTACAGAATCATGCATAACATGTTGACACAACATATGCGCCATATTGTTCGCACTCTTTGGTATTGACCGGAAATTTACATCATCAAAATAGGAAATAAAATCTCTAATCTCTAGAATTACAGACCTAAATACTCCATGGAATCTCTGCTACATCGCCTAGAATCGCTGAAGTGACATTAGTTGCATCCCCTTCAATGATAATTTTGAACGCGCAATTGGGGGATACTAATATTAATTGGGGGATATGAATTACTATTCCCATCCAATAGTGTCTGCTAAGGGGTGATTTCTGGGGGTGAAAATACTAAAATACCCTTTGGTTAATTAATAAACATTATGAAAATACTATTATACCCTTACCACAAAATAAAAATCTAAAACTAAAAATCAGAAACCAAAACATACCCCCCGTCTCCTTCATCAGTTCCGACACATATTTAGGTTAGGGTTTTGAAAAAAAAATTCTTCATCGTCTTTATCCGTTCTTCATCGATGATTAATCGTCGATTCAAAATTGTCTTCGTCGATTAACATACCCAAATCCATAACCATGCTTTCACGAAAGAAATAAAATACCCAAACGAAGTCAAAATCGACTGCTCAACAAAAATTAGAACAAAGGCTTGCTTGATTGCTCAAGAGAAACAAGAAGAATAAGAGGCTTCAGACGATCAACTTCTCGCAAACATGGCATTTGTGAGAAGGTAAGTGATTTTGAACTGTTTTATAAGTGTTTGAATCGATTTAAAGCACTGGGTTTAGGTTAAAATCGGAACCCTAACTCAAACAATTGAGTTTCAGTGAGTTCCGGCATTGAAATTAGTATAAATACCATACCGGTACCTTATTTCGGCATTGAAAATAGTTTGAACACCATACCGTTTTCAATTTCCGATATTGAATCTAGTATGAATACAAAGCCCACATAATGCCTAAAATTACCAGAAACTGAATGCTTAGTCCCGGCATTGATATTAGGTTGACGTCTACGCCGGAATAATATCCCGGTATTGTTTTTAATTTTTCGACTATGCCAGCATGTCTCACAAAATTATCCAGGAAACACCTTAGAATTACCTTGTCGACATTTTTCTTCAATACCAGTATTATGTCCCGGCATGGTCATGTTTTCAGTACACGATGCCGGCAATTGGTACCGGCGTGGCCATGTTGTCGATAGACAATGCCAGCTTCTATGTTTCAATGCCATTATTCAATATATCTGTGTCGGCATCATATAATTGTTATTTTTCATTCATTTATTTTGTATGTCTATTGATAGGGTCTAAAGCCAAGGAAGCTAAGAAAGAAAAAAGTAAAGATGTTTGCGTTAAGAAAAGAAAGAAGAACGATCTTGGGACTCCCGTGTCTCTTCCACCTCTAGGGAAAGACTTCGATCGCAATAAGCGTTTAGGGTCATCTACAAAAGGGGAACTTTGGGATAGTAGAGACCGCAGTAAAATAGCAATTCGAGAACCTACTGGAGAATTGGAGGCTGAGAACGATGATGAGGTTCACCCAAGTCAACAAGCGAGCCTAAACGAAGTTGTAGAGGAAGGAGTTGGGACAAGTCAACAACCGACACAAGGTGTAGGTGAAGGGGAACAACCGGCAGCATAAGAACAAGAGAAGAATAGAGTAGTCAAAAGTCAAAGTAAAAGGTTCGCACCTTCCTGATCCTAATGACATGTTACCTGACCTTGATCGTGGGAAATATTGGGGCCAACCTTCCCATCCAGTACCACTATTTGGCTACAAGGGCTCGTGGGCTCGTACTATCTATCAAACCTATGTAAGAATCTTTATCTTGTGCATATGTATTGTTTTGTATTTATGTAAAATCTCCTAATTCCATTGTCTCCTAATTGTAGGATCATAAGAAATCCGTTCGTGTTTGCCGACACCAAGCCGCGAGTAATTGGGATTTGGCTAAGGAATGTGAAGAGGTCCAAAAATAGTAAAGGACTCTAGGATATATCCTTTGGTTGAAAATTATGTGAATTATGATTCTATTACAGTCAATTGCTTTTTCGAAAGGCATCATGGTGAAACTGATACCATGCACTTCTCATTTGGGGAGATGACCTTGATTCCTGATGATGCTCATAATATTCTAGGCTTATGGGTTACTGGAAAATCAGTTGCAGAAGGAGATAAGGCTCCGGTCCTAGAATGACCAAAGTTACACGCTCTGACTAACAAGTTGTTTGGCCGGGACTACCGAACTTCTTTGGAAAGCTTCTAAGTAGCTAAGAATGGTAGGACAAAGACTATCAAACTGAAGTGTCATAAGGAGAAGTTTTAAAACACGAAGAAAAGAAGTTTGGAGGATGGCTGGGACCCCAAACAAATTCGTTATACAGCCGTTGCGTACCTGTTATTCATCTTGGGCACTAAGGCATTCCTTGACGCTAGTGGGAACAGGGTGACTGCAAACCACCTACAATACTTGGATCCATTGGAAGAGGTGTATAGTTATTCTTGGGGCACTGTGGTAATGGCATATTTGATGGCGGAAATGAGAAGGGCCTTTAAGGCTGTTACCAACCAATTTGTCGGAAATTTCACTCTTCTTCAGGTAATTTTGTTTTTAAACTTATTTTATTATATGTTGTTCACATCTACCATTATTATTAATCCTTCTTATATGTATCATTCCACATTGGTATAGGTGTGGGCTTATGAACACTTCCCAACATTGTTCAAGAACTACACAGCCTTGGCGATAAAATAAAGTCGCGAAGCCGATGAGCCTAGAGCTCGGAGATACGAGTTCAAAAATACTCGGAAGCCCGACAACAGTGGTCGACTGCCAGATATGAGATTGGCACTGGACGCGATAACTACCAAAGATGTTGTGTTCGACCCTTACAAGGAGGCTAGAGAAAACCGCCAGTTTTTGAGGTATCATAACATTGCATTTTACAATGGACCGTTGTTCCACCCAAAGGGATACATTATGGTTGATCCCCGACGTGTTATGCAGCAACTTGGATTTAAGCAAGAAACTAGTTTGGAGACACTTGATTTTGAAAGGTACAAAGTTGACTATGATTCGAGCATGTCATCTTCCTTAAGGTTAAGGGTAAATTATACGCCAAATCCAGAACCAACACATCGGAGGGATAGGGAACCACGTCGTTTGGTGGATATTAGTAATTGGGAGATTGCGGAAAACAGTGATGAAGCCAATCCCAACTACATGCGGTATTACCAGGAAGTCTCACATCCTTTTGTTGTGCACCCGGATGACGAAGTAATTCCACCCCAGAAAACCCCTTCCGTTCCAACTCCTACAGAGGCACTGATGTGTTTTTCAATTGAGTTGTAGTAAGATGATTCGTTCACTCAGATTTGTTGAGAATTTGTTTTAAGACTTAATAAAGAAAATAAGGAAAAATATATATACAAAATTTGTCACAGGATGAAGAGAGACCGGGACTCGGGATTCCACTACTTTTCATATTGTTGTGGTTCAGTCATTACTTCTAGACAATATAACTCAAACAAAAGAAGTTGTGACTCTAGTTCTTTGCCAAAAATAGATTTCGTAAAATATTATTTGTAAGTTAAAAGCATGACACATCTGAAGTAATTAAAACTAAGCATGCGACATCTAACAAAATAACAAGTAATTAATAGAAATCATAAAGCAATTAAATCTATGCAAAAAGTCAATAAAATAATTAATTCATTTACCACAATCATGAAAAGTTGCTTCCTCCGTTTTCCCGGTGGTGGGGTTTAGCTTCTCATGGTGAAAACACACTCAAAGGAATTTTTCATTGCTCAAAAAGGTGCTTACAAGGATGAAAAGGGAGGAACAACAATTAAAACCGGGTTTGTAACAATTATATTTGTTACAAACCAGAACGACCCACAATATGTGTCTCTGATACTGTTGCTCTAAGACCCTCGTTACTGTGTCACAAAATCTGTAGCAAATAAGTCTGCCTTGTTTTGTCGCATTCACTGTAACATAAACGACTGCTCTCCGTGGGTCTTATGTTCTTCGTCTTCTAGGGTTTCTGCAGCAGCAAAAACAACTCTGCAACTTGATCAAACTCCTCTATTTTCTTCCCCTCACTCTCCATCCCCCTCTCTCTGACATCCCATCATCTTATTTATACTCGACAGCCTCCAAATCTCATTGTTTAATGCAGAATATTATCTCTTTAATTCGTTATTCTCCACTGTCATCACACGAAGAAAACTTCCATTTTTCTTCTCTGTTTTTGATTCTCACGCATCTTTTGAAGCTTAGCACACTCCATGTTATTGAAAACATGTCTCAGAAGAGGTGGGACACGCTGTAAACACGCCAGATAGAGTTAACTCCCGAGTATTTTTATCCGTGAATACTCTCTCCCTATTTGGATTAAACTCCAATCATCTAGCCATATCTAGTCGATTCCAAGGACCTTACCAGTCCTGTTTAACTCCATAAAGCCCAATCCAACTAAATCCAACGATTAAATCTTACCAGAAGCTCTCCAAACGAAATCCAGAAAATCCCGTGTAATATTTTTCCCCTGAACCTCTGTTTTCTTCCAACGGACATTACAACCAATTTTAATCGATTCCAAACTCGTTACCAGGCCTGTTAAGCTCAATCAACTCTTCCCGTGCAAATTCAGCCATTGAGTCTCACTGCAGCTCCTCCAAATCCGAAGCAGAATATGTTGCAGGTGAGAAATCAGTTTCCCGCCAAAACAAAAATTCAAATTGTAGAAGATGAGTGCCCTTTATCCAGTCCGGGGGTGCGATTAGCAGCTGCCTAGAAGTGGGGTGCCCCTTAGTAATTAGATTACCCCTTATCCAAAGTGAGGGTCAGTATATTAAATGTCCTCCGGAGGTGCACCGAGCAACTTTTCGAGCCGAATTTTCCAACAATATTTATTTCCAGAAAAATACCTACAAACACACAAAATACCATAATAAGGACAAAAACGAGCACTAACAATACGAAACATTAAGGACAAATTAGACACATAAATGCGTCTATCAAATGCCCCCAAACTTATTATTTGCTAGTCCTCGAGCAAAACTAATAAAAAAAAACCGAGTTAATCTCGGGAGGGTTTACCAGAGGTGTACCCACAAAACCATTACTCCTACTTAGTCACAAGTATCCAAAGAGCTATGAGGACATACATATTCTCAACCTATCTCCAAGTAACTAGAATGCTAGAGAAATTAAAGGTGCCAGCTCTAAAGCTGACTAAAGAAAAGGGGAGACACATCCGCAACACTGCTAGATAAAGAGATATCCGCTACACAGCTAGATAAACATTGTAAGATGCGTCCGCTGATTTACAGCTGGATAAGATTAGGAGAGAGATAAAGATGAGAGGGACATCTGCTACACAGTTGGACTAATTACGTGTGATGATTTAAACCAGTGCTAGAAAGATCTTGTGCCAGATTGAAAGCGGACTAACAAAGCAACCAAATGTATCTTTCTTCGACTCTCTCATAGTGCTCAGTAGAAATAACGTCTTCTTCGGTCTTCAACTGTTGATGATAAACTGTCGAACCTCATAGAACCTTGACAATTAACTCTTCTCTTCGATTTCTTGCTTGACTTATAAATTTCTACTTCCCTTTGGCCTTATTGAACAAAACGTAACAATGATTTTTTTCATTTTTCATTTTTTTTTTCAACACAAAAATAACAAGACAAAAATTTAAATGGCCATGATAGAAGGACTTTAAAACTTGGATCTTCGCAACTTGTGATGTCTTGGTATCATGAACTTCAACAACTTATATCATTTGCTCTTATAACTTTTTGCAACTAAGTCTTCAACTTTGATTTTTTTTTGAATTATTCTTTTCTATTGTTGCTTCTAAACATTAAACGTCTTCAACTTTCTTCATAAATTTTGATGTCACTCTGCTTGGTGATGACGATAAGTTTCTACTGAGAGAGAGTCGTAATCCAGTAACTAAGACTACATTGTGAGGTTGCTTTGTCTTTCTGGCATTTCCTGACCTACTTGCCTTTCCATCATGGATGGTTAGGTCCATCACGGTTACCCTCTAAAAGGAACAAGTTCCCTCCTGAATTTCAAGGATCTCAATGTCTTTTTCTCTAATGTCTCAATAGATTGTTATCTCTAGCATTCAAATTTCTATCTTTTCGGTGAGAAACAATATGTAAACTTAGCTAACCGGATACCATGTGACGCTAGAAGTTTCAAAAAATGCGACTAAAATACCCCCAAACTTAAATCTAACATTGTCCTCAATGTTCTAAAGATAAAATTAAAAGCATGAACAAGGAGAAACTGTTACCACTTGAAGCAAAAGAGATAAGGAAACATATTACCGTGTCGCAAGAATATTGGGTTACCTCCCAAGAAGTGCTAAGTTTAAAGTCTTCAGCCAGACATTGGAAGAATTACTCACCTCATAGAATCATATAGAAGTAGCCGGAATAACTGTGGGTCATCTGGATCAAAAAGTATTACCCACAAGAAGAGGAAACTGCAACATACCAAAAAGATACCGAACATACCCTTGTTTAAGACAACTACATCTAGTTGTGGCTCAGGTTCAGGTTCTATAACTGGGTCTAGATAACAGGTTTTCATCGGTTGGATTTCCTCAAAGCTAAGATCCGGTTCAGGTATTAGATTCTGGAAAAACTCAACTAAGAACTTAGAAGCACATAACAACAACCTGAATAATTGGGGATCCTCTAAGTCAATTATATTTGACTGACACAGCTGACCACAATGAAAGAGGTGGTCTTCCTTAAGAAAATGTGTCGACCCTAATATCCTAAAGTGATTAGGTTTAGTCTCAAAACTTAATAACCGACACATCTTAAAATCAAAAGTTCCCACAATTGGAAGAAAAGTTTTTGGTGGGAAAACAAAGTCAATCTTGGTATCATAACCTGGGTTAACCACATCAACCAGAGGATGGGTTTCTAACAACTGGGCTTCTTTCTGGACATCATTAAGTTCGGGAAAACATGTATGAAGATAATCTTGTAAGATGGTTGAGGCATAAATGTCAAGTCCTACACGAGGGAACTTTCTAAGAGTTAAAGCACATGGAGAATGATAATCACCCCCAAACTTAGAGTTTTCTGTGTCTCTAGAAAGACTAGTCATAACTTCCCTAATTTCTAGGTCATCATATTCCTGGAAATGGTCAATTGGTTCTTCTAAGTTGGGTTCATCCTCACTCATTTCTACGAGTTTATCATCTTCTAAGACTAGTATTTCTAAATCGCTAGATTCTAAAAAAGTATTCTCAGGGTAAACTCTTTCCTCTAAACCATCATCACAATCATATAAAGGATTATCAGCGAATTTTCTAGTAAAGGCTCATAAACTAAGGTGTTAATCATAATAACTTCCTCTGATTCACTGATAGGCACATTAAATAATGGATTATCCAACACACGGCAGGCTAAAGGATCGTGAACTGCATCGTCTAAAACGGTGGTATCTCTAGTCAAATCCTCATCCTTTTGAATAGGTGAATAATTATTAAAATTATTTGGATTTGAACTAGAAACAACACTATCATTATAAATCTCAATTGGAGTAACAAATTCCTGATCACTATGCCTACATATTTCATGTTCTTCATCAATACTATCCTCATCATAGTCATCATTATTATAACATGAAAATGATCGAACCTCATCTAAACAAGTTGTGTCACCAATTCTAACCTCTTCATCTTCATTATTATAAAAATTATCCTCATTTTCACGGGTGAGATAGGAAAGAATATATTGGCAATCACGAGTAATTCGAGCAATTCTTTCTTCCGTCTCTAATTTATGCATACTGTTAACTCAACAAACTCACGTGTTGACTCAGTTAACTTACATGTTGACTCAACTAACTTCCTGAGGTTATCTTCTAAAGAAGGTTCACTCACCGTTAAAGTTCTTTCATCCATAACTAAGTCACCTGTGTCCGCTAACTTATGTGTCGACTCAAGTAACTTACGCGTTGACTCAAGTATCTTACGTGCTTCATCTAGAGGAGAGGAATTATAAGAATCTTGCTCGCATGACTGGTATGCATGTGGATAGTAATTTGGATCACCATGGTATGACCCATATCCTTCAAAAGGATGGCGTTCCCAACCACTATTCACACTCTGGTCATAATAGGAATAATGTTCATACTGCTCAGTCGGATACTCATTGTATTGGCTATTATAATACTAGTTCGACATCCTAACTGCAAGGGAATTCTAAAAAAACACAAAGAAGGCTGACTCGACCACAACAAGCCTAATTATCTAGCAAACAAAAAGCATGATGGCTCCACTTAGATTGTTTCTAGACCAGCTTCTAATCCTTCGAAAGGGAATTCGTTACAATTTGAGCAAACCCCTCTGGAATCAATCCGAGTCAAAGTAAGTTGAATAGAGGAGAGGGAAGCTGCGTGGAGCTTTGATACCCAAGGCCTCACCGCATTACAAGGCGGCGCAGTCACGCATTCAACTCACAGAAACCATCATGAACTTCAAAGTATGCTTAAAAGAATAACCAATATTTTTGAATGACTTTCCTATTAAGCTCGTTACCCTATCGGTCTCGTTCTAGTTCAAATTTTAAGGCTTAGGTTCGCGTAGGTTACGTGTTCCTAAGGCGGGCAAGAAGGAAACGGTGATGAAATCCAAGTCCTTATCTTGATTTGGCCAGGCCTTTCCCTTTACTAGAAAATTAAATCCGATTTCAGGTCCTCAACGTATAAGCATACAAAATCATCCAGTAAACCCGCTGACAGGGGATTCGTGGGTGTTTAGAATTCTTACCTCCCGTTCCACACGGGGGATGAACCGTTGAAGTCGACTCGGGCCACGACTCCTATGTCATGTACGAACCCGAGGAGCCGAGGCGATATCGTAATCGCCGTCCTTCTCTGCAAACAGTTTATTTAAAAGTACCCTTCCATAGGGTTTTAAAGATAAATAAATAAATAAAAATGTCCAATATCCAAAAATAAAAATGTCCAAAAATAAAACTTTACAAAAATAAAAAACTTAATTATAATTTCTAAAAAAAATAAAATAAAAATTATTTACAAAATCTTCTTCTTCACTACTTTTGGATTTCTCTTTTCTTTCCTTTTTGGGCTTCACCTTTCTTTTCAGCACTTCTCTTTTTCTTTAGCTTAGCTCCAAATCTGAAAGCAATTAAAAGTACCAAAACGCGTAAAAAAGAACAAATAAAATAAAACCTAAAAACAAATCCGCGTCGGCGGCGCCAAAAATTGATGTGTTTTTCAATGGAGTTATAGTAAGATGATTCGTTTACTTAGATTTGTTGAGAATTTGTTTTAATACTTAATAAAGAAAATAAGGAAAAATATATATACGAAATTTGTCACAGGATGAAGAGAGACCGGGACTCGGGATTCCACTACTTTTCATATTGTTGTGGTTCAGTCATTACTTCTATACAATATAGCTCAAACAAAAGAAGTTGTGACTCTAGTTCTTTGCCAAAAATAGATTTCGTAAAATATTATTTGTAAGTTAAAAGAATGACGCATCTGAAGTAATTAAAACTAAGCATGCGGCATCTAACAAAATAACAAGTAATTAATAGAAATCATAAAGCAATTAAATCTATGCAAAAAGTCAATAAAAGAATTAATTCATTTACCACAATCATGAAAAGTTGCTTCCTTCGTTGTCCCGGTGGTGGGGTTTAGCTTCTCATGGTGAAAACACACTCAAAGGAATTTTTCATTGATCAAAAAGGTGCTTACAAGGATGAAAAGGGAGGAACAACAATTAAAACCGGGTTTGTAACAATTATATTTGTTACAAACCAAAACGACCCACAGTATGTGTCTCTGATATTGTTGCTCTAAGACCCTCGTTATTGTGTCGCAAAATCTGTAGAAAATAAGTCTTCCTTGTTTTGTCGCATTCACTGTAACATAAACGACTGCTCTCCGTGGGTCTTATGTTCTTCATCTTCTAGGATTTATGCAGCAGCAGAAACAACTCTGCAACTTGATCAAACTCCTCTATTTTCTTCCCCTCACTCTCCATCCCCTCTCTCTGACATCCCATCATCTTATTTATACTCGACAGCCTCCAAATCTCCTTGTTTAATGCAGAATATTCTCTCTTTAATTCGTTATTCTCCACTGTCATCACACGAAGAAAACTTCCCTTTTTCTTCTCTGTTTTTGATTCTCACGCATCTTTTGCAGTTCAGCACACTCCATGTTATTGAAAACATGTCTCAGAAGAGGTGGGACACGATGTAAACACGCCAGATAGAGTTCACTCTCGAGTATTTTTATCCGTGAATACTCTCTCCCTGTTTTGGATTAAACTCCAATCATCTAGCCATATCTGGTCGATTCTAAGGACCTTTTCAGTCATGTTTAACTCCATAAAGCCCAATCCAACTAAATCCAACGATTAAATCTCACAAGAAGCTCTCCAAACGAAATCCAGAAAATCTCGTGTAATATTTTTCCCGTGAACCTCTGTTTCCTTCCAACGGACATTACAACCAATTTTAATCGATTCCAAACTCGTTACCAGGCCTGTTAAGCTCAATCAACTCTTCTCGTGCAAATTCAGCCATTGAGTCTCCCTGCAGCTCCTCCAAATCCGAAGCAGAATATGTTGCCGGTGAGAAATCAGTTTCCCGCCAAAACAAAAATTCAAATTGTAGAAGATGAGTGCCCTTTATCCAGTCCGGGGGTGCGATTAGCAGCTGCCTAGAAATGGGGTGCCCCTTAGTAATTAGGTTACCCCTTATCCAAAGTGAGGGTCCGTATAGCAAATGTCCTCCGGGGGTGCACCGAGCAACTTTTCGAGCCGAATTTTCCAACAATATTTATTTCCAAAAAAATACCTGCAAAAACACAAAAGACCATAATAAGGACAAAAACAAGCACTAACAATACGAAACATTAAGGAAAAATTAGACACATAAATGCGTCTATCAGGCACCACCTACATTTGACATACTTCAGAAGACCGTTGTATTGCTAATAAGTATTGTAAATTGCTTAGTCGTTGAATGTAAATATAATCTTATATTATTTTATATATACTAATTATGTGTTGGATGTATGAAACCAGCGACGTCGGCTTGGCAAGATGAGGAAGATGTTTGGTTGCAAGAACAAGAAAGGAGAGGTGTTATGCCCCGAAGAAATGAAGGAAGTCGAGGAAAAGCTTGATAAATTGGACGACCCAAGTGCAAAAGCTCTGTTCGGGGATACGAGGAAGGAGGTCTCCAAGAAGCAAAGGACCAAGTGATAGTATTTGTGTTTCTTCATTTGGATTTGATTTTTAGGTTTTGAACAATTTAGAACTTGTTTTTGTTTGTAACTCATAATGATCTCTTCGCATGTTTGGTTTACTTTTGGTTTGTGGTAGCTGGATTAAGAACATTTCAGTTATTTGGTTTATGTTGAACACGTTTAGATTTTTATGAAAATAGGTTTTTTCTAAGTTTTTTTCCCGTAATTAGTTATGCGCCGACATTGAAATTTATATATAAATCAAAGCCGGTATTGGTTCCGACGCTGTTATTTCATTACAATTCCATGCCGAAAGTAGTGTCGGCATTCGAATGTTTTATGAAACTATGCCGGTATTTTGGTATGATAGTCACACACGTCCTGTATAAAATTTTGACACTGTCGGCATGTAAGTTTTTATTCGGTCTATGCTGGAATTCTGATTTTTTTTAAACTTGGTGAAATTTTCAGAAAACCGGCATGGTAAATAAGATAACTTCCTGCCGGCATTCAGAAATTTAGGTTCTAAGAATTCCGGCATTGGTTTGGAATAAGTTACGAATGCTCTTTTTATTTAATTCCTAGATAATATATTACATTAGATTTGAAACTTTAAATTAAAACATACTATAAGATCATGATAATGGAATACCGTTGGTTTAAGATGATCTCTTATTTAGTATCCCATCCCTTTTCAACAATTACGACACCTTTGAGCCTTTCGAAAATATCTTCGAAGACATCGTCTGGAAGCTCGGTGTCAAGGACCATCTTCATTGGTTCATCTTCTCTTTCAACATATTCCTTTCCCTTTATATAACACCCATCACACCCATTAATAGGCTTGCATTGGTCCTTGTAACTTTTTCTTATCTCTGATAGTGCGACATCTTTGTCTAACCACTGAAACTCATCGCATTTTGGGTGATTCAAACACCTTAGAAACATTCTTCCATTTTAAGCATCATCATTTTTTGCAATCCAAAACCGGCGTGTCCCATCACAATTTCTGCACTTTGAGACATTTCGGAACAAATACACACATCACCCGGTGTAGTTGCAGGAAATCCTACACTACACCCCTCATATGATTTCATTAATACTCAACTCATTTTAGATTAACAATCTTAATTTTATTGATGAATCTTTGAACAATCTTACAAGAAAAAGATAAGGAATCAAGAATAATCAGTGCTCTAGATTTTCTCTCTCCTATTTACATATTTCTTACTCAAAAAAGATCTCTCCCTCTCCTTTACAACTGAACGACTATTTATAAGGAAATACATAGTGGATGACAGCTAATCTGTCCTTTATTTTCGGATATGGCTTGCGACATTCTCGCAACCTTACAAATGTTAATCTCGCAAACTCTCTAATGTTCGCAGGACCATCACATCTTTCTCATGATTTTGGATGACGTCGTTTATTATATCGTTTCTGAAATTGTTCTGCGACGCTGTTGTGTTGTGTTGTTGATAATTTCGCTGAGACATTACTGCTGTGAGATTATGATCCTACATCTTGCCTCTTCTCATATCTTCTCTGCGAAGTAGAGAATGATGTGAGAATTGCCGCAGTTATCCATCATTTCATATTCTGCATTTATCACACGTATCCTTTTTCCCATCTGTTTCTTGACACGTCTTTTGTAACCGTTGCTTTTTAACCGCTTATATCTTTCCGTATTAATCGTGTTTATCTTCTCGAGGAAAAATTCCCTCTATATATATTCTTTCTCACTCTTTTTTTTTTCTTTTTATTTTCTCTGCAACTTCATCGTTCTTCTGCAAATTCTGTTATTGCAACTTTTCTTCTTTCTTCTTTCAATATTTTTAAGTTCTTCTTCATCTTCATATTATTTTCTATGTAGATCTTCATCATTCGTAATTTTCTTCGAAATAATCTTCCTGCTAGTGTTTTTCATGGATTCATCAAGGTTAGTTTTCTTTTTTCTTCCTTATGGGTTTTGCTGAAATTGATCTTGCTTCCTTCCTTATTTGATGTTGTTTATGTGCTTCCCATACTCTTGTTATTTCAGCAAAAGCGCCTCCAACACTAAATTTACGGTTCAGAACCCTAATATTCCCAAACCGCAGCATAAGATTGTTGTGCATAAAAGAAATTCTACGAATCAAAAGGTAGTAAGAAACACTATTCTTTTCTAATAACAATATTGTTGCCTCTGTTTCTTATCTGGATTGTAATTCGCAGGGTGATAAGGATGTCAATAAACCTCTCAAGAAATCTCTCCACTTTAAACTGTTGAAACCTCTGTTCCATTCCACTTACTTATCTCTTCTAAATCTCCTGCGACATCTTCGCAAGATAAACCATCATCTTCAATTCGCAAAAAAGCTGCCTCAGACTTCATTTCTTCGACTGACTTTTCAATGATTGAAACCCCCATTATTGATCCTTCTGTGAATGAAACTTCTTCTCTTCCATTGATAATGTTTCTCAACCTTCTATCATTGCCAGTTCTCTACCTGAGCCTCTTCCCTTTCGAAAGAAACCGTGGAAGGAATAGATATTGCTTTCAAAGTTTTGTCTGAAGTCCTGGATGATGGAAAGAAGTCTTCCATTGATCCTGTCAAGTCTAGTATTTGCGAAATTCTGAGTAAGTATTTCGGTTCTGACAGAGCTGCTTCGCAAACAGCTTTGGAAAAAGAGTGTAATGCTCTTCGTCTCGAAAATCAAAAGCTTCAGAATGTTTTGCTGGATCGTGACAACCTTCGCAAGAAGAATGATGAATTGAGAGGTATGATTTCTTATCTGTGTCTTCAATTTCCTTTCTAATGGTTTTATCCTTCCCATATTTAATTATCCTTGAAATCCCTCTTTCGCATGTTAAGCCTTAAACCAGAAACGAATAATGGAGAGATATCAATTTGAATCTGCTGTTGAAGAAGCCCGTGTTGATAAAGAGATTTTGATGGATCAATATAACCAATTAGATAACCTTATTCATATCTCTTGATCATATAAATAATCTTACCAATGAAAATACCCAATTAGTTCAGAGGCAAGATTTATTAAGTAATGAAATATCTCGCCTTTCTTATTCTTTAACTAAAGCTAATTTAGGGATGGAAACTTTATCAGATGAGAATAAAACCTTATCTCAAGAGAAGCGAACTTGTTTAAACAAGATGGCGATATCTTCGCAACAACTTAGCATTCTTCAAAAGTATGTGATGACCAAGAAATCTCTTCGCTCTTTGAGAAATGAACTTAAAGAAGTAACAGAGTCATCTATGCTGAAAGAGATACACTCATTCAAGGTAGAATAGCTTTAAGTGTAAAGGCGAATCAACTTAAAGAACAATATTCCAAATTAGAAGAATCTTATTCTTCTCTTGCGAAGAAAAATGCCTTTCTTATTTCTAAAGAGAAAAATCTTCAGTCTCGACTTAAAGGTTTAGTTGGAGATAAATTTGATGACGCAATGGACCGGGGAGAATAGTTGTCTGTCCTTGATTCAACACCTTATTTCGCAAAAGGAAGGTAGTCATAATAGTTTGACTGCCTTAACTATCTTTTCTTTGTCATATCTTTTGAGTTCTTCATTATTGAAATTTTGTATTCTACCTTTCGCAGAGTCTGAGAAGAATCTTCATTCTCCATTTCTGTTTTGGAGGCTAAATATGCCAAAATTCGCAAAGAAAATGCATTACTGTCTGTCCTTACTGGTTCTCGCGACCGAGCAGAAAGAAGACTTGATTATCTTGCTTATTTTAAGGATATTCAAGATAGGAATCATCAGAGAGCACTTCTTCGTCAAGTTCATCTCCGGGCTGAAGTCCTTGTAAATGATATTTTATTGTCTAAATCTCTTCCTCCTACATCAATCGAACCTTTGGAAGTAGATGATGATGAAGTTCCTCGTCCTGCTGATAGTGATTATGATTATGAAAGTGGTGCAGAGGATATTCTTGGAAGATGAAGAAGAAATTCCTTCTAAGGAAGCATCTGCTGGTGTTAATCAAAATGAAGAAAAAGAAATCTCTTCTGAAGAAGTAATTGCTGGCGATAATCAAGGTGCTATCAAGGCGAAGATCAGAATCGAAATGAAGGAGAGGCTTGCGATAATGAGAACATTGGCGAAGAACGTCTATTATCTCCTTCTACTGGAATTAATACTGAAGCATGAGCTTCTTATCTAGTTCTATCTTCTTGAATTGTCTTATTATTACTTTTTGCGAATAATATTCTTCAACCAACTTTGGAATCAATTTTCCTTTTAGTATTTTGCTGGTGAGAAAGATAATGCTTCTTGTTTATTGATTCCCATACTTGCCTCTCATTATCTTTCTTGCGAAAAATAATCTGTTATGAATACTTATAAATATTTTGTTTTGTCATGTGGTCTTATTTTGCCTTCCTAATTAAAGGTCTTATTATGCCACCTCTTGTCATTGCGACAAAATCGCAGGACGTCCTTGCACTTTCATGCAAAAACCCATTGATCTTGCCTTAACTTTTTCTTTTGTATTATGGCCTCTTCAGGAATGTTGCGACAATATGACAGGCCTAAATATTCTTGCGAAAATAAAGCCCCATGACATTGCCGTCTTGCGACGAAATCGCAGGACGTCTTCGCACTTTCATGCGAAAACCCATTGATCTCGTCTTATCTTTTTCTTTTGTATTATTGCCTCTTCAGGATTGTTGCACAAATATGACAAGCCTTAATACCCTTGCGAATAAAAAGCCTCATGACATTTGCGTCTTAAGACACTTATCAGCTCCCTAATGGAGGGTGCCGCCCTTATCCCCCCTGGTTGCCCCTTCAAGGAGGCGTACTTCTACCATACAAGGTTAGCTCCTCCCATCCAGTCTTAACAACAACCAGTTGTTTTCGCAGCCTCTTATCCCTTTTACCTATAGGGCTTATGGTTACGAGACTGCACCCTAAGTGGGGTTTTCTTCAGGCCGAGTGCAGTATAAGCCAAGACTTGTCAAGAATGGCAAGGTACGCTTCAAACGCCCCTGGCACTCTTGACTCAACCGTGTACCTCGGCGCCTTGATCAGATCTGCACTCCTTGGGAGAGTCCTTATTACCTTAGTCGCCCAACCTAAGTCATATGCTTAAGCTGAGAATCCAAGGTGCCTCTCCCGGATGGGCTTTATTGACCCCAAATCTCCATGACTCAGGTTCCGGTGGCGGTGTAGCCTTTCCCTGAGCCATGCAACAGGTACCCCCTTATATGACGTACTTTAGGTCTTACATTTGCCTCTTGCGAAATTTTATTCGCGAACTAGGGTGTACGCCATAAAGGTTCGCCCCTTTCTTTTATGTCATTGTTCTGTGATTATCTCTGCGAAAGTTTCGCACATCATGATCTTGTTTTGATATGAATAATCTTGCAATTATTCTTTCAGAATCCATAACTTCTCAAAGCTTCTTACGGATAATATTTTTAAGTACAACCTGTTCCATGGTCTGTCAAGTCTATGACCAACATCTCTACCTTCTGGATCCATTAATCTATAAGCTCTGTTCCAACTATCTCCTTAATGATGTAAGGTCCATCCCATTTTTTCGCTAATTTTCCACCATTTTCTCGCTGATATATTGGTGTCTCTCGCAGAACTAAATCTCCTGGTTGGAATTCGCGTACTTTGACACGTTTATTATATTCTCGGGCTAATCTTCGCTGATAATTCTCCATATGTTGTAAAGTTTTTCTCTTCTTTCTTCTAATTCATCAAGTTTGTTTAAGATCAAACCCGCACTAAGATTTTTCTCCCAAGCTTTCTCTTTGTTGTCGGAATAACAACTTCTGTTGGTAACACCGCTTCAACTCCGTATGTTAAACAAAAAGGTGACATTCCAGTAGCTTCTCTTCTAGTTGTATTATAAGCCCATACTGCATTATGTACTTGTTCGCACCATGCTCTGTGATGTCCTTCCAATTTCTTTTTATATCTGATTGTTTTGTTTGTTGCTTCTACCTGCCCATTAGCTTGTGGATACAAAGGAGTAGACTTTCCACATTTTATCTTAAATGCATTAAGTAACATTTCTATGTTCTGTCCTTCAAACTGTTTCCCATTATCAGATACCAACTGCGCAGGAATTCCGAATCTGCAAATGATATTTTCGAATATGAATGTAAAGATATCTTTGTCGCGAATATTGTACTGCCTTCACTTCTGTCCATTTTGTGAAATAATCTGTTGCGACTATTAAGTATCTTCTTTGTCCAGAACCTGGTAAAAATGGCCCCACAATATCTAAGCCCCACTTTCCAAAAGGCCACACACTGGTTGAAGATGACAATGGGCTCCAGGTGCATGTATTTTCTTTCCATGCGCTGACAATCTTCGCAACGTCTTGATATTGTTTTGCATCTTCGTGCATGTATGGCCAGTAATAGCCTTGCATTTTTGCTCTATGTGCCAAAGATCTTCCCCGCTATGATTGCCAGCATCCCCACTATGTAACATTTTTAGCACTTTTTCTCCTTCCTCTCGTGTCAAACATCTGAGTGATGGTCCATTAAAGGATTTTCGGTATACAGCCCATCTCTTAATTCATAATTCGTTGCGCGGATTTTTAACTTGTGTGTTTCCAATCTATTTCTTGGTGTTTCTCCTTTCGCCAAATATGCATGAAGTTCCGTTCTCCAATCTGCGATATTGTTCGTTTGTTCTTCTTCTTCCGTCTATTATCATCACGTCCACTTCTTCTTCTTCTTTATTGATTGATGGTGACAGAAGTGTTTGTATTTTTATGCATCTCGCAGTTGGATCTGTCATCATTTGAGATGAAAGCAAAAGCGTCTGCGAGTCTGTTATCCTTCCTTGAAATGTGCCTCCATTTTATTTTTGGGATTTTCGCTGACAATTCTTCAACGAGCTTCTTGTATTTCTTCAAGGATGGTTCATTTGTAGTATACTCTCCCTTTATTTGGCGAATAACTAGCTGCGAATCACTAGTGATCCTGGCATTTTCTAGTTTCATTTCTATTGCGAATTTTAAGGCATGTATCACAGCTTCATATTCCGTTTCGTTATTAGTGGATGCGAATTCCAATCTGAATGAAAAAGCCATCTTTATTCCTTCTGGCGAAATTAAAACAATTCCAACTCCATTGCCTTCTCCATTTGATGATCCATCTACCAATATCTCCCATCTATTTGGTTCTGTTAATAAATCTTTTGGATCTCCGTGTTCTTCTTCTATATCCATCATTTCTTCTACCGCTTCATCTTCTTCTAAAGGAAATTCTGCCAAGAAATCTGCAACAACTTGTGATTTTGGTGAAGACAAAATTTCATATTTAATATCAAAGTGGCCTACTTGTGCATTCCATCTCTCCACTCTTCCTGATCTTTTAGAATTCTTCATCACTGATTCAATTGGTACTTTGTTAATACCTTTATCTTGTGCGCTTGAAAATATATGCGGAGCTTAAATGATGCATAAACTAATGCTAAGTCAACTTCTCAATCTTTGAGTAATTCTTCTCGGCAGTATTAAAAGTTTTTCTAATGTAATAAATGGGTTTCTCCACTCCTGCGTCTATTCGCAATAACACAACACTTAATGCATGCGACGTCGTCGCAAGATAGATCAATAATTCTTCTCCTGATTCTGCTTTTTATAAAATGGTTGTATTCATAAGATGTTCTTTGATCCCTTAAAAGCTTTTTCGCATTCATCAGTCCATTTGAATTTCGTACCCTTCTTGAGTATATCGAAAAAATATTAGCATTTGTCTGACGATCGCGAAATGAATCTCCCCAGCGAAGCTAGAAGTCCATTTAATTTCTGTACATCTTTTATCGTTTGTAGTGTTGGCATGTCACGAATTTCTTGCACTTTTTCTAGATCAACCTGTATTCCTTCTTTTGATACAATGTAGCCTAAATTTTTTCCTGATGCAACTCCAATAGTACACTTCTCAGGATTCAATTTAATGTTGTACCGCCGCATTTTTTCAAAAATCTCCCTCAGGTCATGTACATGGTCTTTGGCTTCTTTACTCTTTACTAACATGTCGTCCACGTATACTTCTAATGTTTTGTGTATCCATTTTGCGGATACCTTCTCTACCATTCTTTGGTATGTCGCTCCCGCATTTCGCAAACCGAATGGCATTTTCGTGTAACAATATAAACCTCTAGAGGCGAAGAAAGCAGTATGTTCTTGATCTTCTTCAGCGAGAGGGATTTGGTTATACCCTTTGTACCCATCTAAAGACGATACCCTGTCATTTCCCGCTGCGGATTCCACCATTTGAGGAATATCTGGTAACGGAAAACTATCTTTAGGACAAGCTTTGTTTAAATCAGTGAAATCTACGCAAATCCTTATTCCTTTGTTTTTCTTTGGGACAATGAACATATTCGCTATCCATTCTGGGTATTTAGCTTCTCTTATGATTCCTGCATCAAGCATTTTCTGTAGTTCTTCTTCTATTTGGGAATGATAAGCTGTTGCGATTTTTCTTATTCTTTGTTTAAATGGTCTCACATTCTTGTTAATATCCAACTTGTGACATGCAATTGATGAATCTACTCCCGGTATCTCATCCATGCTCCCTTTATATTCTTATTAAATAGTCTCACATTCTTTATATTCTCGCAAAAGGTTACCAGTTCTTTCTTCTTCTTCTTCATCCATCTTGGTTCCAATTCTAAATATTAGAGGTTCTTCAATTGTCCCAACGTTTACTTCTTTTGTTGGTTCTGCGGCAGTGTAACTGGACTCGGATTCTCCCATTGGTGTTGGTTCTTTTATTGTTTTCACAGGTCCTTCTCCTTCTTCCAAAATTTTGCTGGGTATTCCCCTGCCTTATTTTTCCCTTATCATGTATACTCTAAATTCTTCTTCTTTCTTTGCCTCCTTTGCCAATTTTCTACGAAATGTTTTCCTTTTTGCTTGTCCTTCATAATGCTTTACTTCAATTTGATGACATAATTTCGCATTGTCAACATCTCCTTTGATTTTACCTATTTCATTTGGTGTGGGGAATTTAATACATTGATGTAACGTTGATACTACAGATTTTATCGCATGTATCCATGGTCTTCCTAGCAACATATTATATGGCGATTCCATATCCACCACGCATAGTGTCACGTGTGTTTCGATCTCTCCTAGTGGAATTCGTACCACTATTTCTCCTTTAGGTTTTGTTGTGGATTTTCCAAAACCATGAACAAGATATGTTGAACTGGACATTTCTTCATCTTTAAATCCCATTCCCCTGAATGCATGATAAAATATTATATCCACTGAACTTCCTGTATCGACTAAAGTTCTGTTCAATATCCATTCTTCCGTGGATTTTGTTGTTGTCCCCTTCTCTTTTCGCGTAATAGGCACTGTAATAACCAATGGAGATGTGTGGTTCAAATTTTCTTTTGGTATTTCTGTCGCCATGAATGTGATTTTTTGCTTTTCCCAATCTTTCAAGGATGATGTCTTTTCTACTGCCATAACCTTCCTTTCTTCAAAATTTCGTTTATGTATTCTTCCTTTAATGTTTTCATAGAATTCATTAATCATTGTTTTTGTTATCATATTACACTCCAATCTTTTGTCATCTTCATTGACTCTAATCATTTTTCTTTTAACTGGTTCACTGATTTATTTAATCACTTTCTTGATTTGAACAATCTCAACAACAATCTTCAACTTTCGATCTTCACTCCTTGTTTCTAGCGCCATTATGCAGTTGCAGGAAATCCTACACTACACCCCTCATATGATTTCATTAATACTCAACTCATTTTAGATTAACAATCTTAATTTTATTGATGAATCTTTGAAAAATCTTACAAAAAAAGATAAGGAATCAAGAATAATCACTGCTCTAGATTTTCTCTCTCATATTTACTTATTTCTTACTCAAAAAATATCTCTCCCTCTCCTTTACAACTGAACGACTATTTATAAGGAAATACATAGTGGATGACAGCAAATCTGTCTTTTATTTTCGGATATGGCTTGCGACATTCTCGCAACCTTACAAATGTTAATCTCGCAAACTCTCTAATGTTCACATGACCATCACATTTTTCTCATGATTTTGGCTGACGTCGTTTATTATATCGTTTCTGAAATTGTTCTGCGACGCTGTTGTGTTGTGTTGTGGATAATTTCGCTGAGACATTACTGCTGCGAGATTATGATCCTACACCCGGTTTTCCGTAGCTTATCTCAAATATCATTTCTTTCATCATGTGTTTTATTTCCCACTGAGAAACATTGAATTCTATTCCTCAGAGCAATTTACCATATTGGAGATATTGAGTCATCCTTTCCATTGAGTTTTTTTTCAAAAGACTTCTTGATCCTGTCGATATCACTCTTGAAGTATTGCTCAATTTCCTCGGTGACCGTAACCACATTTCCATGGTTAGACTCAAGGAGACATTTAAATCTCCCATGAGCGGAATCCGCTACACTAGTTGCTTCATTACCGTAGTGTCTATATCAGTTTGTCTATGCACACATAAATTTTTCCTTAAACTTATCCAACCATTGCTTCCGACAATACGAGACGACACTTGGATACACTTCGTTCCAATTGGCAATAAACTTGTCCAAATTCTTTTCGTACATATCCTTGGTAAGAGACCAATAAACTTTCTCCCAATCCCTTATAAATTCCAACCACTTTTTATGATTTTCATCAGATTCCTTGTCCACTCACTCTTTAATCATTCCTCTCTCTTCTTCTTCTTCTTCTTCTTCTTCGGGTGATAGTTTCTTCGTCCGAACTTCTTCTTCTAGTTGAACAATCATTCTCTTCTTAGTATCCGCCTTAGTGGGTTCACACAAAGCATGACAAGTTCTTACCACATTTTGACGTATATAATATGTACATAGGAAAATTTGTGCATCCGGGTAGACGTCGGATATTGCATTCATTAATGCGTCATCGTTATCGGTTATGATGACCCTCGGGAGATGATTTTCTCAGAAGAGTAATTTCAATTGTCGTAACGCCCAACTACAATTATAATCCTTCTCTTTTTCCATTAAACATCAAGCCAATGTGAATGTTACCTTGTCCGATGTTTGGCCCACGATGTTGAACAACGTCATATTGTATTTGTTTGTCTTATAGGTGCAATCCATTATAAGAACACCAAAACATGTATGAGCCAATTTGGAAAGCAAAGCATGTGAAATGAATATTTGAAGGGGTTTGTTTTCCCGCCTTTTTTTAATCATACGCGTGTAGTTGTGATCCCAAACTATGTTCTCAAATTCTTGCATAACGTTCCTACCTTCCTATTCCACCTTTATAATAGTTGCTTGTGCGCTATAAATTTTACTTAGAGAAGAAACGTTCGTCTGATCCTTTTCCTTGAAGCCTCTAAGAATTTGTCTTGGTTTGATACATGCTTTGAACATTCTCTTTACATCCTCAAATTCATGAGGTTTTAACTTCGCAACTAGGGAGTGCCCGAAAAAATCTTGAATCCGGGTGGTTATGGCGGCCGAACCACACCATATAATCCCATTCATTGTCTCTTAAATGGAATACAAGCTTGCAGGGTGTTAGAGCATAGCTCGGTTGAACCCACCAAGCGTTGGTATGTCAAGTTTGGTTGTCATATTTTAGTGAACCAAAACTTATTTAAAGAGTCGATTGATTATTTACTAGAGTCAACTTCGTATAGGTTATCTAGAAAGTTACTAGGATATGAGACTTACAAGTATTAATCGAAGACTTGAAGAATGTGAATAAGTAAAGATCTACATCGACGACATCATCATTCCTCTTGAGGTTAGTAATATTTGTCTTGAACTGTTTCATTCCTAACGTATCTTTCAAGTCGTGCATATTGAAAACATAATTGCAAATCGGTGAATGATTATACTCTAGTTAGACATAGTGTTAAGGAATTACAATACGAAGTATAACGTCTATCTTTTGAACTTCGTATATAAGACATCGACATAATCTTATGAATGCTATTGTGATTATGTATGGGTATAGGTGAGGATTTCGTCCTAGGAAACAATGTTTTACATTCGTTTAAAGGAAGTACAATTCATAAACTTGTTTTGTGAATATAAAGGGAAATCGCTAGGATTATTGGTATTGTTATTCATTGCAAATCTTTGGATTACCAATATGTGTGTTTAGTATAACCGCTCATAACTTGTTTATGTATCTTGGTAAAACTATTCAAAATGCCTGAATTTTGTATTGGTATGACCTTTATTAGTGAAACCGATCTTAAGTAATCACCTGAGATGGTATGATCGGTATTTTGTAATTGGTATGACCAACTCTAGACATTGGGGAACCGATCCTAGTAAGAGGTGCAACCGATCACAAGTATGTGGAATCTATCCTTGTAAGAGGTACAAAAAGTCTTAGTAATTGGTAAGTGATCCTATGACTTGTGCAACCGATTACAAGTAAATACCATAATAATGTGGTAACTGATCCTAGTACCTAGTCAACCAATTTTTGGAAAGCTAGTGTGACCGATCCTAGTACCCACATGGAGGTAGAACCGAAGCTTTGTGTTTTGTTAGAACCGTGAAACCCATTAATGGTGATTTGATAGGATAATCAATCACATAGTTCTTGGAAGTCAGATGAACCAATTCTAAACTCGTCTGGAAGTGTGGAAAATCGGTTCCAAGATTGTAAATTTGAAAAAGGATTTACAAAGTAAAGATGTCGACATACTTTGAACATGTGCAATAATTCTTATCTTTTATTGTTCAAAGATATTCCTTAATAACTAAAGGAGAAACCCGGATCGAAATAAATTGAGAATCTTTTAATTAAGATTTTTAGTTTTTATATGCTTTTAATTTCCAGCAATTAAATGCATATCTTTAGAAAATAAAAATTGGTAATGTGCATTTACTAATTAGAGATTTTCTACTGAGATTTCGGTCAATATTTGGACAGAGCATTTCCAGGAATTATGAAAACCATTTTTGGCTTTATTGCATATCTTGGAGAATATTCGGTTTTGGAAATTCCTTGGTGTCCAAACTTACTTAGTCTATAAATATTGAAGTTTGCATTTATAGCAAACTAATCTTCAGAGCCAGCAAAACTACCTAGTTGTGTTGTTACTGGTGGAGCCGTCTATTCGGAGAGGAAAGTACCCTAATTAGGCGAAATCTCTTACGACCGCTCGTTTTAAAGACTTCTTTAGGATTGGTAAGCTCTACGAGTACCGTTGGTGGGAAGATAGATAATTGCAGTTTATTATTAGTTTTTGATTGATTTGATTGACTAACGGTTGTTGAACTTTGATTGCACCTAGTTTGTTTATGCTTGAGAATCTTCTCTTCTGATATTAGATTCACTCAACCTAGATCGAAGTATCGACGGGGATCTTTAGAACTGTTTGTAGATCTAAAGACGTCTTGTGATAATCCATTATTAACAGACTCCGTTCTGTGTGTGATTGATCACAAGAGATTCAAGTTGATTGTGTGCAGGTGTTTATTGAAGATCTAAGAAGATTTGAAGACAAAGAATTTTTCTTATTTGAGTTCATAATCTTTGGTGTGCACAAAACTTGATCGGCTGGGGATCCAAATATAATCGGTTTATCTTTGTGATAACCTTGATTGATTAGTTGAGTAGATAGGCATCAATACATTTCTTTGTGATTAATAGTATTGATTGCATAGTCTAGACAATTACTTTGGTAGTTGTTAAATAGATTGATCTAAGAACCTGACAAAGGAGTTTATTGGGATAAACGGAAGAGCCTTTTTTTCAAACTCATATCACGTTGTTTGAAAAGAGTTGTTACCAAACAGATTTGTTGTTCCTTTACTGTTTAGAATACGAACCAAAGGAATTGTTCCAAGTGCGTGACTTATTGAAAGTTGGAGGCGTAGGGATACAGACGGAACTAGGTGAACTATAGGTTTAGTTGCTTGGTCTCAACTATACGAAGTTGGTTTAGATTTTTTATAGCGGCTTAATCCTGAAAGTATTCAATTCTGGGAAAGGTCCCGGGGTTTTTCTGTATTTGTGGTTTCCTCGTTAACAAAATCTTGTTGTGTCTTTTACTTTTCTATTTCCGCAATTATAATTGTTTTTATTATAATTAGAAGTAAAATACACAAACGTTAATTCCTATTTACTTCATAGTAATCCTATTGTGTTTGGTTAAGTCCGAACCTATTATCAAGTAATCATACTTCATTGTTGTATTGTCTCGAACTTGTATCGATAGTCAATCACGCAAGTTATGTTGTTGTCGTATTGTCTCGATCTCGTATCCATAGACGATCACACGAAGTGTGAACCGATTAGTTGTATTGTCTCGACTCATTCCATAGACAATCACTTTCAGAGAAAAGACTTATAGGTGGAAAAGTTTTAGATTGAGGTATATTTGGGTACCCTCGTCTTTTCAATTGGTATCAGAGTAGGAAAACACGAAAAGATGTAACAATATGTGTTTGGTGTGATCCAACCTATAAGAAATGAAATCGAGTTCTCATGAATCGACTTCAATTAACATACCACTAAGATTTGACGGAACAAACTATTTATGGCGGAAATCTTCTATGAGATTTTTCTTCAATCATGAGACTTTAATACATGGCTATTAGTTGTCGATGGTTATAATTGCCCGAAAGTAGAAAATTCGGAAATTGAGTTTAAACGCTTAGTGGATTTTTCAAACGAAGAAAAGGATTTTGCTAAGCAGAATTCAAATGGGTTGAATGCTATATACATGTTGTAAGTCGTGATCTACAACATCATGTATCAACATGTCAAACTTCGAAAAAAGCTCGGGATAATCTTCAGATCGTATTTGAAGGAAACACATCAGAAAAAGAAGCTAGACTTCAAACTCTTACGTCCGATTGAGAAAACCTTCGAATGGATGACAACGACACTTTTGAAGAGTTTCATATTAAACTCTCTGAGATAATTAATGCTTCTTTCTCTCTTGGAAAGACTATTTCTGAAAAAGATATAGTGTGCAAAATTCTCAGATCGTTTCCATCTAAATACAATTCTAAGAAGCATGCAATCATAGAAGCAAACGCTCTTTCAACACTCTCACGAAGCACACTCATTGGAAAGTTAAAGATATTTGATCATGAATCACAGTCTATTCAAACTAAAGGAATTGCTTTTAATGCTGCAAAAATTCCGAAAGCTCCGCTGGTGAGAAATAAACAGATGGATGATTTAGATGAACATATTGCAGAAAATTCTGAGGATGAAATTGAATAATCATTATCATTGATTACTAGACAGTTTCGAGATCTCTTAAAGAAAATAAATAAGAGATTCATAAAGGATACTCATCGATCTTCTCGTCCACATGATCGAGTTCCTGTCAAAAAAGATCAGGAAGAAGATGATGAATATCAGCCTCAGTTCTTTAAGTGTAAAGGGTTTGGTCATATTGCTAAAGACTGTCCCAATCTTAAGAAATACACTGGAAGCAAGGCTCTGGATGTAACTCTAGATGAGACCTCTGATTCATATGATTATGAAGAAGAGGAAACAACTAATATTGCATTAGTTGTCAATATTATTCCTTCCTCCTCAATTAGTGATTTACCCATTTTAAAAATGGATATGTCTTCCGATGTTATTAAATCATCTAATGGTAAAGGGAAAAATAAGACAAGGTGCAAAAACTGTCTCAAAAACAGAATTGCTAAAAGCTGCATAGGCAACCCAAGTCAATCTCAAGATACTTCGCTAGTTCGAGGTAACAAAAAGATACTTTCTCATACGATACTAGATCAATGACACTATGGTTGTTCAAAATTACATAATGAAAGAAAATCTCATACTAATACCACCTGATCATTATTAGAATTCTTTCCTCACCACGTGTGCCAAATGTTTTGTGAGGAAGAAGAAAGATCAAGGCACTTATGTGTAGATTATGGGAATAAAATCTAGTAATTGAAAATATTTGAGATATTCGTATTTATAGGAATATTATATTTTCGTAAGCATGAAAATTATAAAAATATCCTTCTCCTTATTTGGTCATTCCTTGTTCGAACTATGGGTTTGGATCCAATGTCTTCTCTTGATAAGATGCTAGATCAGAAAGATCACTTTAAGAATAAGTCTGTATCTTCTCTTGATATAGAGAAATCAAAGAGCAAAATCAAAAAGAGAGATTGGCTTAGCAAGAAGGAAAGAGAGAATATGCTGAGAAAGATCAGTGTATTGAAGCATTGGTATGCTTTTGTGTTCAATCAAAGACCGAATTACATGTTCTTGCAGAATCCTTCACGAAAATTTCTCAACTGTAATAAATTCTGGTCAAACAACAAGGTTATCTACTTGAAGAATTTCACAAGCTGAATACTGAAAGTAATAATTTACCTTCCTCTAGCATTGAGATGAAGGATTAATCCAGGAAAATAGACATCCGTTTTTTATTTCTTTCAATAATCGTATAAGGTATATTTTTGAATAAAACTATCTTATTTATGAATAAAATTATTATTTTATAATTTTTCTTGTGATAGTTTTCGTTTACATAGCCTGTGATTGAATTATTTATTTAATTGCTATATATGTTTATGGGATGTTTGATTTCGGTTTTCATAACCTTAATATTCGATCTCATATGGTATGAACCCTTATGGTTTGGGTGACTTTTTAGTTTAGCAGGAATAAGTTATAGCCTATGTTGGTAGGCTTTATCAAAGGATCATAAGGGGTTCTGATTGAAACTAATATGTGAAAAGTCACAATATGTTGAATCGTTATTGGTTTAGCATAAAAGCATATGTGTTTCGGGGTTTCAACTTTTGCATCGCATTAGTTAAAACCGGTTTTCAACCTTTCTCTCGTAAAGGTTGGTCTTTGTTTTTGTTCTTCTGTCTTGCGAGAGGATGACAACACAACGGGGGAGAGTTCTATGTGAACTTGCGCTTAATGATGTATCTTTCTGGGGTGAACAGGATGCGGAACTTGAGGTAACAAATTTGTTAGTTAATCGTTTTTCTGTTTAAGAAAAGCATGATTTTATTGCATATATTTATTGCTTTTGCTTAACAAAAATTCGGTACAATTGATGTTTATTCCATTATTTGTGTATGTGATTCAATTGTTTCCGGTTAAGAAAAAAATTATTGTTATCTTTCTTTATGGTTTGGTATCAATTGTTTAGGATTACGAAATTACGGTGCAATTTCGGTACTATAATGTCTATGTTTGTTTCAATTGCTTCTGGTTGAGATAAATAATTTTGCAAGTTGATTTATTTGGTTTGTATGAATTGTTTATGGCTTAATAAAAAGGTTTCCGGGATCAATTTTTTAGTCTAATTCGATTCCGGATAAGAGAAACTAATTTAATTTTGATCTTAGTTAGACTTATCAAAGTGGAGGTTTCGGTTATTCAAGTCTAATCGAATGCCTTAACAAGAAATGCCGGTTAACTAACCTAGTACTTATCTTGTTTAAAAGTGAAAGGTCTAAGTTATTGTTTGAATAATTAGAACCTGATGAGAAAAATAGAGTTAATTCTGATCTTTATTTTGGTCTTATCGAAGAAGCGATTGTATTTGTGCAATCGGTTTAGCAAAAGAACTAAGGTACTTAATAAATTTTTGATTTGCTAACTATTAGGGAAAATTGCTTCGGGAAATTGTTTCCTTGGTAACATATCAAAACAACATTACCTAGCAGTTTCAGTTTTGATATTGGTTATCTAAAATGGTGTGTGGAACCCTCGTGCTTAACTCTTATTGGTTTTGCAAGTCTTTTAGGATTTGTAAGATCCTTTCGGTTTGTCCTTTATTTGCTCGTACCTTTGTCATTTTGTGACAAAAAGGGGGAGAAATATATGGAGTAAACAAGTGATTTGGTATCACTAAAGAAAGAAAAATGGTGCTTAAACGTTATATCTAACGAAAGAGTATAGAATAGACTAAGGGGGAGTAGCATATCATATTGATTCTTGTGGTTATCTTAACTACAAAGGGAATAACAAAGACGTGCGGATTGAAAATCTACATATCTTACCTTTAGGGGGAGTATTAGCTTTGTTACTATAATGTCAACATCGACATTTGTGGATTGAACGTATATAGGTTATTGTGTTGTTGAAACTTGGAATCAAGCGTATGTGTAATGAATTCTTGTAATTTGTTTATGCATATGATGTAAGAATTTTGTCACTAAAATTGACAAAGGGGGAGAATTGTTAGAGCATAGCTCGGTTGAACCCACTAAGCGTTGGTACGTCAAGTTTGGTTGTCATACTTTAGTGAACCGAAACTCATTTAAAGGGTCGCTTGATTATTTACTAGAGTCAACTTCGTATAGGTTAGCTAGAAAGTTACTAGGATATGAGACTTACAAGTATTACTCGAAGACTTGAAGAATGTGAAGAAGTAAAGAGCTACATCGACGACATCATCCTTCCTCTTGAGGTTAGTAATATTTTAATTGAACCATTTTATTCCTAATGGATCTTTCAAGTCGTGCATATTGAAAACATAACTGCGAAGCTGTGAATGATTATACTCTAGTTAGACATAGTATTAAGGAATTACAATATGAAGTATAATGTCTATCTTTTGAACTTCGTATATCTTTGTGTTTTGGTAGAACCGTGAAACCCATTAATGGTGATTTGATAGGATAATCAATCACATAGTTCTTGGAAGTCAGATGAACCAATTCTAAACTCGTATGGAAGTGTGGAAAATCGGTTCCAAGTTTGTAAATATGAAAAAGGATTTACAAAGTAAAGATATCGATATACTTTGAACATGTGCAGTAACTCTTATCTTTTATTGTTCAAAGATTTTCCTTAATAACTAAAGGAGAATCCCGGATCGAAATAAATTGAGAATCTTTTAATTAAGGTTTTTAGTTTTTATATGCTTTTAATTTCCAGCAATTAAATGCATATCTTTAGAAAATAAAAATTGGTAATCTGCATTTACTAATTAGAGATTTTCTACTTAGAGATTTTCTACTGAGATTTCGGTCAATATTTGGACAGAGCATTTCCAGGAATTATGAAAACCGTTTTTGGCTTTATTGCATATCTTGGAGAATATTCGGTTTTGGAGATTCCTTGGTGTCCAAACTTCCTTGGTCTATAAATATTGAAGTTTGCATTTCTAGCAAACTAATCCTCAGAGCCAGCAAAACTACCTAGTTGTGTTGTTACTGGTGGATCCGTCTATTCGGAGAGGAAAGTACCCTAATTAGGAGAAATCTCTTACGACCGCTCGTTTTAAAGACTTCTTTGGGATTGGTAAGCTCTACGAGTACCGTTGGTGGGAAGATAGATAATTGCAGTTTATTATTAGTTTTTGATTGATTTGATTGACTAACGGTTGTTGAACTTTGATTGCACCTAGTTTGTTTATGCTTGAGAATATTCTCTTATGATATAAGATTCACTCAACCTAGATCGAAGTATCGACGGGGATCTTTAGAACTGTTTGTAGATCTAAAGACGTCTTGTGATAATCCATTGTTAACAGACTCCGTTCTGTATGTGATTGATCACAAGAAATTGAAGTTGATTGTGTGCAGGTGTTTATTGAAGATCTAAGAAGATTTGAAGACAAAGAAGATTTCTTATTTGAGTTCATAATCTTTGGTGTGCACAAAACTTGATCGGCTGGGGATCCAACTATAATCGGTTTATCTTTGTGATAACCTTGATTGATTAGTTGAGTATATCAGCATCAATACATTTCTTTGTGATTAATAGTATTGATTGCATAGTCTAGACAATTACTTTGGTAGTTGTTAAATAGATTGATCTAAGAACCTGACAAAGGAGTTTATTGGGATAAACGGAAGAGCCTTTTGTCAAACTCATATCACGTTGTTTGAAAGATTTGTTACCGAACAGATCTGTTGTTCCTTTACTGTTTGGAATACAAACCAAAGGAATTGTTCCAAGTGTGTGACTTTTTGCAAGTTGGAGGCGCAGGGATACAGACGGAACTAGGTGAATTATAGGTTTAGCTGTTTGGTCTCAACTATACGAAGTTGGTTTAGATTTTGTATAGCGGCTTAATCCTGAGAGTATTCAATTTTGGGCAAGGTCCCGGGGTTTTTCTGCATTTGTGGTTTCCTCATTAACAAAATCTTGTTGTGTCTTTTACTTTTCTATTTTCACAATTATAATTGTTTTTATTATAATTAGAAGTAAAATAATCAAACGTTAATTCTCATTTACTTGATAGCAATCATATTGTGTTTGGTTAAGTCCGAACCTATTATCAAGTAATCATACTTTGTTTTTTTATTGTCTCGATCTTGTATCCATAGTCAATCACGCAAGTTATCTTGTTGTCGTATTGTCTCGATCTTGTATCCATAGACGATCACATGAAGTGTGAACCGATTATTTGTATTGTCTCGACTCAGTCCATAGACGATCACTTTCGGAGAAAGGACTTATAGGTGGAAAAGTTTTAGATTGAGGTATATTTGGGTACCCTCGTATTTTCAAAGGGGCAATTATCCTTCCTCGTACGAGTCTTGTATACCCTATTAGTCTTCTTTGGATATACATAACCCTTTCTTTTGTCGTTATTCTTCTCCTTGTATACCCCACTTATCTCGCAAGCCATCTCAAAACAAAACTTTGAACCTTGGGTATTCATCACCAGCACACACTTGTTCTTAAGAGTCGTCTCTTTATCCCAAACAATCTCTCCCTCTTTAGATGTTATTCCGTACATAAGAACAACCACAGGAGATTATAAGGATCATCTTAAGCAATCCCTAAGTAAAGTTCAAAATACTAGGTGAAAAGTATTCTTCGGTAACATACCGGAGGAATCTTATAGTATTCCGACGTATCCCGACCAAGCGGTTTGGAATTTTTTGGATTAATATATGTCACAATATAAGAAACGAATGAAAAGCAAATTAAATTAGTTAAAAAAAGATTAAAGTACTATACCGGACCATAGTTCCGCCATTCTAGACTAACATTCAGGCATGGTCGACCACAACGGAAACTGAACACCAAATTTAAAATGCTTCCGGCATAACAGTTTCATTGGAAATCAACGCCAAAAACATTGGTGCAGGCATGCTCGTTACCTTTGGTTCAGTGCCGGCGTGGTCGATAATTAATCAACCACGCCGGTTTTAACTTTCAAATACACTACTTCCTGTATGTTTTTTTGGAGGTACCAGCATGGTTAAGTCCATGCCGGTAGCATATTACGTAGAATATTCCGTGGTAGGTAAAAAGTTATTTATTATGCCGGCATGGCTTATTTGGTTAGACTCAACGCCGGCATGCATTTCAAAAAGAGGGATACTGATAGCCGACATGGACGTAGCATGAATACCATGCCGAGTTTGTTGTTGTCGGCATTGTATTCATACTAATTCCATGCCGGCACAAAGCTTTTTCAGAAGCACAAATAGTGAATTCAAAGAGTGAAACCAAATTTTCAACACACTAGGACCTGTACCTGAGTATTGAGAGTGATTGTATGTTAAACTTGTTTACTTTCCTGGGTTGTTTCTTCACAAAACACTTCATACTCATAAAAATCTTCATCTAAGGGTGTTGGTTCATCATATAATTCCAATTGTGAATTGTTATCATTAACTGAAGATTCAAGATATACTTGTTGTTGTAGTTGAGCCAAAGATTCATCAGCAATTCTCTCTTCGCAATCATCCACCATTTTCACCAAAATAAATTCTCTCTCAAATATTTTTCCCTCCTACTCTCACCTCACCCAAATAACAACACACTAATCATTTATCAAATAATCTTATAAATTTCCTATTTATAATTAATCACTGAACCTGATTAGTGAGGGGTAGATTAGGTATTAGATAAAATATATAGATAAGAGGTGACCCTGTTTTGATATTTGAATCCAGTTTTTGCCTTTTTCCTCTATCCCCGAATTAATATTAGTATCCCTCAAACTTCTTACCCATTTCCATCCCAAGTCTACAGGCGATCGATTATGCCAGTAAAGAAGATGTAGCATCAAAGGTTATAATGCCACAACCCAGAAATCTTCCATTGTGATCATGAGTGTTCCTGCTACACCGTTGGCACAAAAGTTGTATCCACATTGATTTTGATGTATGGATACTGAGGGGGAGACCAAATTGGATTATGGGAAGTGAGAGGATCAATACTTCTCATATTTGAACTTTCAGCCATGCACAACTCAAAATCCTATAAAGTATTTTAAGAACCACATTTTCTGAGAAATTTGAGTTAGAGAAGATCATATCATTTCTCAATTTCCAGAGATTCCACATAATACATAACCTCTTTACAAACTCATTGTGTAGATCATCTTCCATCCAGTGGATAAAGAGATAAAGCAAATTATTTACAGGAGATAGATAATTTAGGTTCAAATCAGCTTTCTCAAAATTAATCTCGACCACGGACAGTCTACAAGAAGGTGAGAAGTAGTTTTCTCATGTTGATAACAAAAAGTACAAGTTTCAATACCAGAGACAAACCTGTATATGTTGCATTTAACCGCAATGCCATTGTGGATGACCTTCCAAATAAATAGTTGAATCTTTGGTTGAAGATGCTTGAAAGACCAGAAATTTTTCCAAGGAAATGCGTTTAATTCTGATGATGAAGGAGCATTGTTAATCAGCTGATGATAACAAGATCTCGTAGATAATTTCCCTGAGGGTGCACACGACCAAGTCAATATATCCTCAGAATCTACTTCCGAACTTAGTTAGATTGAAGTTATGCATTGCACTGTTTCTGGAGGAAATAACATATTTAGAAGAGGAAGATTCCAAGATCTTGAGTTGGGAGTAATCAAGTCAGAAACTTTGTTGATGTTGTCAGGAAACAAGGAAGGTCTATAAATGAGATGATCTAAATGTTGATGAAGCCATGGATCATTCCATATATTAAGTTAATCCGAATATTTTTAAGATATAAATATACATCAAATTTAACTTTAGGTTCTCAATTAATAGTTTTTTTTAGTAGAAACCACTATACAGTCCTAGAAATAATATGAATGAGTTAGTTCGTTCCTGTTGCAATATTATTTTATAGCTGACAAGTTAGATAAATTAATTAAAATAACTAAATACCTATTTTTGTTTATTTAGACACGCTAGATTGTCATTTATTAAGATTAAAAAAAAGTGTAATAAATAATTTATTTTTTAATTATTTGTTAAGATTAGCCATAAAAAGAATTTGTTTTCCAGATTAAGAGTGTGCACAAAGTTAGCCTCCAAATTTATTACTCTTTTTACGAAATAACCCTTTTGTTATTAAATAATTTACATAGTTTACAGATCATATATGCTGCGCTTCAAGAAGAAAAATTCTAAGAACTAATGGTTAATGGATATATGATTTTTTCATAGATGGAAAACTTAATGAAATTTCTTTCACCTGATTACGAATTTTCCTCAGAAGTACATTAGTATCCATTATTAGACACTAGTGAAAACACATGTGCGATGCACATGCTTAAATTTGATTCTTTTAGCAACACTAAATTTATGAACGGGTATGCAAACTTAACTTCCGGTCCTGAATTCCATCAAAACAGTTCGTACACTTAGTACACAAACCGAAATGTATCCATACATAGGTTTTAGCTCTTAAATCCCATTTCAATCATTGAAACATTCTTAGAAGACGACAATAGCTATCTCACACAAACTATTAGCTTATAAGTAATTTTCAAGTGATCGAATGATCAATACGAAATATTCTGAGTCTACATCAAATGACCGTCTCACACAAATCATGTAAGATGTTACAAGGCGATTTTCACATGATCATCTTTTGACTCATTATTTAGTTTCCAACAAATAACTTGTTTCCAACTAAACTCATCAAGAATAATGATGAACGTAGTTAAAGAAAAAAGCTTTCCAACACATATTCCGAGAAAAATATAAGAGAGTTAAACTCAGCTCGGAATATCAAATGTGTATAATGTAAAAGTCTATATAGCTATACGACTTAGTCTCAATAAGAGATATGATAGAATAGATTTCTGAGTGATAGATGAGTTTAAATCTCCACATACCTTTTGTTGATGAACTTCCTCCAAGCTCTCCTCAGTAGATCTTCGTCTTCAATCGATGAACGCCGTGAAGTCTAAATCTCAACTACACATTCTATCCTAATCTGAGACATAGATATAAATAGACTAAAAATTCATACTTGTAGTTTTGATCACCTAAACTTGACAAACAAGCTTGAGATAGCAATGTTTGCGAGTTCGACCGAGCATTGCTCTAACAAATACCATTAACTAAATCATGTTTTTCACCTGCAACATATTCATAATTTGATCTAAATCGTTCATCTAAAGTCTCAACTCAAATAACTCTGCACATTCAACTCAACATAACACTACTAACTCAATTACTACATATGCAATATAACAATATAACACTACCAGCCACACACCTTCATCCAAATTATGATATCCTAGACCTACCATCCTCAACTGCAACTTAAAATACAAAACCCTTATACTAGTGTAGATGGGGGAAAACGATTTGCTGGTTTTTAAAGAATTGAGGAGACGACCGTACGGAGGAGACTCCTCGAACCGAGAGAAATGTTAAACCTCACACAGATGCACCGCCGCAAAGGGGGTGCTTTATATTCGAGAGATCAATCTGTAGTACTCCGACCTAAATCAAGACAATGACCGTCCCAGAGTAAATTCGGTCAGAAGAGAGGATGGGTTGATCTGTAGGAGGGAAGCTGGGAAATGTGTGGAATCAATGGGAATCAAAGATTTTGGGTGTGTGAATTCTGAATATGATAAGCTCTGAATGATTGAAATTGCTCAATTGAGAGTAGTTGCTCAATTGATGAGTTGATGATCTCGTGTTGTCGATGAGACGTGAGATTGATGATACTGTTGATGCTGATGATTCAATCATGATTCAGAGACTTATTTATATTGCTGGAATTTTAGACACCATGATGCCGTGAAGTGTGACAGTTGATGGGATGGAAGAGTGGGAAATGGAAATCGTGTTTGAGACCAGTTGCTCATCGTGTGATGACTTGGTCAATTTTCCATCCACTATTTTGTGAACTCCTTCAACTTATTGCACGACTTGCTCACATTCCAACGTGTGTATGAACACACGTGCCATAGACCGCCAGACCAAAACCCTAGTTGATATCCCCCAAGTGACACGATTGATGTCTCGTGTGATCGTGGAGTCTGTAGGGAAGACGTGATTTTAGTTAGTCAGTTTTTGACTTCATGGGACGATGAGTCCATGTATTTGATGAGTTGAACATGAAATTTTCTGAGATTCATGACCTTAAATGTGTCTGTTGAGACAAAGGTATAATTCTCATGATGAGGTGAGCAAGTATTGCTCGTTCGATGAATTGTCGAATATTGGTTGATTGTTGAACCAATATTCCTTGGTTTGAGCAAATATTGATCATTCGAGCAAGTGTTGCTCATCTGATGATGACCGAAAATATTAATTAAAGTACTGGTGTAGAACCGAGCATAATTTAATAATATTAATGACCATGAGGTCGTCATAGAATTATTAAGGTTGGAGTCTGGAAGCATGGTCCTTGGACTCAGAAACCCTAATTTGGTCGATTGATGATCAATTCATGATTTGTTAGAAATTTAACCATGAAACGAAGGAAGGAGCGGCTACATGGGACCGTGGATCAACCATTTAGTGTCCATATGCTCACGTGAGCAGATACGAATAACTCCTGAAGAGTTGACGATTTGTTGGTGAAAGAATGATTAAATGCTGGTTTAATCATTTATTCGAAAATGCTCGTCTGAGCCTTAGGTGAGAAAACCTAATTAATTATGACGGAGTGAGGGACCGACCATGGGGTCACGAAACCGGCCCTGGGTAGTCACGTGACCGCCTGATGATCACTTCATGAAAATCCAAAGTGTTTGGAAGAGTCTTGGACCTAATACGTGCAATTGTGCAAATTAGGTCAAAACTATGAAACTTGATGGGACCGGCTTCTGTAAGCCAAAGAGCCAATCTTGGTCGGTCAAGATAGCGCGCTCGTGTCCCCAAGGCGTCCGAGTCTCAGTCCTGAGAATTTTGATATTTTTTGGCGTGCAATTGAGCATCCATTCGAGAAAATATGCCAAAATTAGGGTTTCGACGAAACTAAGGAAAACACCATGAGATGATGGAAAATAATTATAAAATAAGGAATAAGGAGGCGTGGGACCGCCGAGGCCAAGGTATGGTCGCCGGTCGTGACCACGGTCTCGTGGTGCCATTTCCTTAATTTATAATATTTTTGATGATTTTATGAAGAATTTTAAGAAATTTGATGAATTTAGGGAGTTTCCATGAATTGAAGGAGTTTTCATGAGTTCAAGGAAGCAAAAAATATTAAAATAATAAAAACACGGGCGTGTGGGACCGTGGGGGCGTGGCCGGCCGGCTAGGGTCCCGCTCCCACGAGTTTTCATAATTTTTTATATTTTTTAAGTATTTTTCATGATTTGAGGGAATTTTTCCTAATTTGAGAGAAATACCATGAAATCAAGGAATTTGATGAATTCAAGGAAAAATAAAATAAAATAATAAAACAAGGGGCGTGTGGGACCGGCTAGGGCATGGCCGGACGGCTAGTGACCCGGTCCCACAAGTTTTCATAATTTTATTTATTATTTGATGATTTGTGCAAAATACCATGAAATCAAGGAGGTTTTCATGAAATTAAAGAAATAATAATAATAATAAAATAATGAGGAACCGTGAGGTGTGGGGCCGGCTAGGACCAAGGCATGGCCGTTTGGCCAACAGTCACGCCCCACACTTCTTTCCTTACTTTTATATTATTTTTTACGAATTTATGAAAATACCATGAAACCGAGGAGTTTCCTCGAGACGAAGGAGATTTGATAAAATGAGAGAATTTTCATCAAATCATGGAAAATAATAAAAATGCATTAAAAATATAAAACTGGTGTGGGATTGACCACGACACGGTCGGTCGGTCGTGTGTCCATGCTCCCAGCACCTTGGTCAATATTTTTAATTATTTATTATTTTCTTCCCTATTTTGCATAGGTTCATCGTTTCGTTGTATTTTGAAATACTCGTTCGTGCGGTGACTGTTAGTGTATCGTCGTTGAATACACTTTCACCATTTGAATCGGGACTTACTTAGAGGTAGCTCAGACGCCTGGTTGTTGATTATTTATTACTAATTGTGGAATTCATTGGAGAATAATTCACAAAACTGAGTAATAAGATGTTTATTATTAATTCATATGATCAGCTGAGGATTCGACTACGAATTCATAATAATAAAGTGAGCATTACCATTCCATGGGATCGTAGATTCGACCATAGAATCGGAGTAATTAAGTTTTATCTATTACCATTTATGAGACCAGTTGTGGATTCGATCATGAAATCGGAGTAATGAGATAATATAGTTATTGCTTTTCTATGAGATCAAGCCGTGGATTTGATCATAGAATCAGAACAATTGTTTATTGCCATTCCATGGGACAAGTCGTGGATTCGACCATGGAATAGGAGAAATTGTTATTGCCATTCCATGGGACCAGTCGTGGATTCGACCATGGAATAGGAGCAATAATAGATTATTCTGGGAATTCAGTGGTGAATGTCACGACAGAATTAATCTTAATTAGGAATAATTAACTTTGTGGCTCTATACTAGCAGAGCAAGCTGTCTAGGAGCATTAATTATCCCGATATGAGCTTGTCGGTAAGTCATATCCTTTATATAGTCAGGGTAAACTCGTTGTTTGTTCCTGAAGACGTTATCGCTCTATACTAGCAGAGCAAGCTGTCTAGGAGCCGTCCATCTCGTGATACTATATAGAAATAATCACTGAAAGTGTTCAGTATTCATGAGATATGTCGTTGTCCAGTCGTGAGATTACATATCTACATGTACTCCGAGAGACAGTACTCTCCGTTGAGAATTCAATGAGAGACCCGTGTCTCAATACTCACATCTGATTGCTGGATTAGAGCTTCGTATAATTATGAGTTTACGATTTTAGCCCTTGTCGAAAATCCACCATCTATATTAAGTCCCCTGCTTACTGAGGGAAGCTGTGTTCCTCAGTCAGCATTAAATGGTGATTTTCCGGTCATAAATAACAATACCAATAATTGAACTTAGTCGTAAGTTGAGACGTTACCGGATTTAGAGAGCATGAGAAAACCACGACTTGATGAAGGCTTCAATGTCATGATTGGTGTGTCGTTTGATGAGCATAAAGTGGTAGCACCTCTGATTTGGTGATGGAACCTTGGTCGTTTAAGATTCGCGGGCCGGGCCCAAGAAAGGAATCCGTTTTAGCACGGACGCTAGTTCGTCCGTTAGTTTAAGAAACAACAAAATAGACCTGAGTCTAATGATAAAAATTTTGTCTATGAGCTTTCACGAAAAACAAAATTTTATTTTATAAATATGTGAGATTTCACAAAGTGGAATAAACTCTCGTTTCAAAGGTGGATGCTCGTACGAGAGAAAAGTTTTTTTTTTTTAAATAGACGTGCGTCTGTTAGTAATAAAATTTTATTTATGAGCTTTCATGAAAATATTTTATCTCGAGCTTTCAGAAATCTTTGAGAATATACTCTCGCTTCAGAGACAGATGCTCGTGCGAGGGAGCAAAAATATATAGATATATTTTCCAAATTTACGTGAGTTTCACGTTAAATATTTATATAGTTTGTAAAATCATGTTTTGATTTTGAACAACTGTTGAATGTAGACCATTATACATGGTAAAATAATGTCTATATGTGAGTTTTCACAATCGTAGAATGGATGTCTGTCCAGATTTTGAGAAACCAGTGAATGTTCACATTGTAAAATTTACGTGGGTTGTTCACGGTTTTATGAAAATCATGTCAGAATTTTGCTCGTCTTAGCAGGTTTGAAGGAACGAGCAAGATTTGAAGTATTAACTCATGTACTGTTAGTGGAATCGTAAACAGGTAAGAGTTGAAAGTTACCACTTTTGCAGACGCTGATGTGAGCATCTTTATTCCATGATTCGTTGTTTTGTTGAATCCTGCGCTTTGAATGATGCACTGAATGTTATGCATCTGTCACAACCACTTTGCAAGAATGACTGACTCCCATGATGACACTTTCAAAGACGATGTTTCCAGGGATGACATCTCCGCGGGTGCAACTTCAAGAAATGGTACTTCTGGGACCTCTGAATGATGGTGAGAGATCCTTCGTACTGAGTTGTACTCCTGATTATTTCATCAACTATACCACCGGATGATCGTGTAGTGAGCTTTCAGATCAATGTAGGCTCCTCGAAAATGGAAGAAAGTCTTCGGGGTGGAGCACCCAGAAGTAAGGACTACAAGATGTTAGCAAATGACGTGCAGTCCCCAGCCGTTTCTTTGGTGAGTTGTTAGCTGGTAGGTTCGGAAACCTACAATAAAATACTGCAAGTGCACAGTGTCTCACTAGTAGAACAATGGCAAGTACAGGTCGTTCCCACGAGGAGTATGAAAATACTACTTCTAACTAATACCAAGACCAAATAATCAAATAGAAAATGTTTAATGAGTTTTCAGAAATTTGAAACAAAATGAAACAATAAATAATTTTAACGAAAAAAAACAGAATGATAGAAGGTTGTTAGGATTTTCGGTTTCCACCAATTAATTATGCAAACTATACTTATCTTTAAAAATATATTCCATGCATTTTCAAATATTGTTTCTCCACTCTAGTTTTCTTCGCTTCATGAGTAGTGATTCTAAAGCATTACCTATCTATCCTTGCATACCACGTCTAGGGATTTAACCGAAGCACGAAATATCAATTCAAAAGCATAAATAATCAAGAAAATCACAAGAACAATAAAATACCAAGCTATATGAAGAAAAACTACTAGTCAATTAAATCATTATTGAGCATGTAAATGTAGAGTTTACACAATTAAATTGGTTTCTACCCAAACCCTAACATAACTCTAGCTAGCCATGGCTTTCTAAAAAACCATAAACATATTAAAATCAAACTTTAGCTAAAGATAAACGAAGAATCGAAAACAAAACTCCAAAATCCTTCTCCTGTTTCTCTTCCAGCTATGTGGCTGGGCGCCCCCTCGTATATTTTGAAACAACACATAAATATAGCTCACAAATGAATTCACGTTTTTCTTCTTCGTTGCCACGTCACCTCCCAATAGAAGTCTGCCACATGTCATGAAAATATAAATTCACCCAATGATGTTGTGTCGCGTGTCATAATATGACGAGACATTGTAAAGTATCACTGAATCTCCACTTTCCATAGTATATGAATTTCATTTAGAAAGCATGATATTTTCTTGCATGTGCTAGGTCCCACCTTAACTGTATTTGCAAAATGACGTCAGTTGGCTTCAAATATTCCTTCAGATTCTTTATATAAATATAACAAGAGAACTTATGTAAGGACAAGATATATTAATCTTTCCTTTTTCTTCATTTGCATGTGGTCATGGAGGTGATATTCTTCCATTCTTATGCTAACAATAATAAAGTCACTCTTGACCAATCTTAGGTGGCATTAGTGTGCTGACATCGACTCGGTTCACCATTAAGTCTCACATTTTGATGTTTATTCGCTGGATGATCGAATTCACTTGTACTTTCTGCAAAAGCACTAAAATAGTGTCATTAGTCAAAATATTGAGTCCTAGCTAATATAAATATGGGTATAAAATGTAGCACTTTCGTGCTTATCAACACCCATACACTTATATTTTGCTAGTCCTCGAGCAAAACAAAGAATTGACCCGCTACACAGCTGGTCATATGAATATAGAGACCCGCTACACAGCTGGTCATATCATTTTTTGTTTTCTTGTTTTTTTTAGACCCGCTACACAGCTGATCAAATAATAAGATAAAGAGAGAGAGACCCGCTACACAACTAGTCATAGAAATACAAAAGACCCGCTACACAGCTGGTCATGACCCTAAAAACCATAACGCTAATAATATTTTTTTAAGACCCCCTACACAGCTGATTATTTTTTTTAGACCCGCTACACAGCTGGTCATAATTTTTTTTTTTAAATACTAACCAAAGTGCCACTCCCCCACACTTAAATATTGCATTGTCCTCAATGTAATTGAGTCATCCAACGTAGAAATCAAGGTGGGAAATTATAAATTGCAAAAAAAATAAACAAATAAAAATAAAAGATAGAGAAAAGCGAACAAATCTGATGGGTTGACTCCCACGAAGCGAAATGTATTGTTTCCCTGCTTTCAATAGCACATAATCTCAAACAAAATGAGGTTGATACCCCAAAGTAAGCTGCCAATCATATATATAGAGTCTGAAAAGTTGGGGATCAACCCAACCAATCTGGTCAGCTGGAAATATGCACCTGTAAAAACTATAATCATCCAAAGATATATGTGAATCCATTCCCCATAAATAACAATCCTTAGTAATCAATCCATGCATTGTCAGGATATATAAATCATTCACACAAAGAGGTATAAATTTTTCAATAGCTTCTAGTTGAGGTGCACACCCTAAATCAGGTTCTAAATCAGCGGAAATAACTTTTATGGCTGATATTGGTTCCAGTTGAGCAAAATAGGGCACACGAACATATGTTGGCTCAAATGGAGCAATAATATCATGACTCATAGACCCGTTATCATCTAAAACGGTTTCATTATCAATATCATCAAGACAAAAAAAATTCTGAACTTAATGGCTTAAAGGTCATGGTCGAAACTTTCTCGACTGATGGAACTAGTCGAGACTCAAACAAAACTAGAGGTTCTAGTTTGGATTTCCATTTATTAGTGTCTAACAGCGGTGTGGAGTCTAACAAGGCATTGACTTCACAAATAACACTATCGTCATCAAAATCATACCCAAAATGAGCTAAGCAAACCTCTAATGGATCTCCCAAGTAGCTCTTGCAAATATCTTGCGAGTGCATACTTTCTTTTCGCCCGCACTTCAGACTAAAGTACCTAAAAAAAAATCAAACAAACTCCGTAAAAAGAACTAAAAGAACAATAAAAATAAATTATTTACAAAAATTAAAAATAAGCTGTATACAATGATATCAACTAGCGAGTATTTTTCTACCACTCCCCGGCAGCGGCGCCAAAAAATTGGTAGGTTCAGAAACCTACAATAAAATACTGCAAGTGCACAGTGTTTCACTAGTAGAACAATGGCAAGTACAGGTCGTTCCCACGAGGAGTGTGAAAATACTACTTCTAACTAATACCAAGACCAAATAATCAAATAGAAAATGTTTAATGAGTTTTCAGAAATTTGAAACAAAATGAAACAATAAATAATTTTAACGAAAAAAAACAGAATGATAGAAGGTTGTTAGGATTTTCGGTTTCCACCAATTAATCATGCAAACTATACTAATCTTTAAAAATCTATTCCATGCATTTTCAAATATTGTTTCTCCGCTCTAGTTTTCTTCGCTTCATGAGTAGTGATTCTAAAGCATTACCTATCTATCCTTGCATAAAACGTCTAGGGATTTAACCGAAGCACGAAATATCAATTCAAAAGAATAATTAATCAAGAAAACCACAAGAACAATAAAATACCAAGCTATATGAAGAAAAACTACTATTCAATTAAATCATTATTGAGCATGTAAATGTAGAGTTTACACAATTAAATTGGTTTCTACCCAAACCCTAACATAACTCTAGCTATCCATGGCTTTCTCAAAAATCATAAACATATTAAAATCAAACTTTAGCTAAAGATAAACGAAGAATCGAAAACAAAACTCCAAAATCTCTTGTTTCTCTTCCAGCTCTGTGGCCGGGCGCCCCTCTCGTATATTTTGAAACAACACATAAATATAGCTCACAAATGAATTCACGTTTTTCTTCTTCGTTGCCACGTCACCTCCCAATAGAAGTCTGCCATATGTCATGAAAATATAAATTCACCCAATGATGTTGTGCCGCGTGTCATAATATGACGAGACATTGTAAAGTATCACCGAATCTCCATTTTCCATAGTATATGAATTTCATTTAAAAAGCATGATATTTTCTTGCATGTGCTGGGTCCCACCTTAACTGTATTTGCAAAATGACGTCAGTTGGCTTCAAATACTCCTTCAGATTATTTATATAAATATAGCAAGAGAACTTATGTAAGGACAAGATATATTAATCTTTCCTTTTTCTTCATTTGCATGTGGTCATGGAGGTGATATTCTTCCATTCTTATGCTAACAATAATAAAGTCACTCTTGACCAATCTTAGGTGGCATTAGTGTGCTGACATCGACTCGCTTCACCATTAAGTCTCACATTTTGATGTTTATTCGCTGGATGATCGAATTCACTTGTACTTTCTGCAAAACCACTAAAATAGTGTCATTAGTCAAAATATTGAGTCCTAGCTAATATAAATATGGGTATAAAATGTAGCACTTTCGTGTTTATCATTAGCGCTCCTTGTGTCATGAATTTTTCCTGCCCGTGCAATTAGGATCACGAGACCAAGGTTTTGTTATTTCTTTTCAGACCTTTTCTCCATCGATTGACGGTCTTCAACTTGTACCCATGCGAACAATTCAGGAATGCAGTACTGATGAAGAAGTCGATGTAAATATCTCTTTCGTGCAAGTGATCGCGGCATCTCCTTGAATGAAATAATAATAATTTTGTTGATGAATCCAGGAAGAAACCATTGTAGATAAGAAGCATGTTGATGAAGCGCACTCTTCTTTGGGACATGGGAATATGGATAATTCCCGAAATCCCAAACCGAATGGAGATAGCGGTGTTGTCAACGGAGATTCTGGCATTGTCGAGGCTTCAAATGATTTAGAGACTCCCTTAGTAAGTATATCTCCTGTAATTTCTTCAAAGAAGTATGATATCGCTGATTCGTGAATGAATGAATGAAAATCCATGTGAATTTATGGATAACTTTGCCGAAATACGTCACCAGAAAAATTTAGACTTCATATTTTACTAGAAACGCTGTAGAATCCTTGTCCGAAGTCAGATTTTCTCGGTTTGCATATGTATCTTCAAGCCCAGAAAATTTCCAAGCTTTCGTAAAGAAGCTATTTTAAGTTTGAGCATGTTTAGGTCCTGAAAAAGGTGAAATAGTGAACTTCCAGGAGACCTTCAGAAATTTTCCAGATTGCATGTTATCCGATGTTCTGGCCACATCTGTTAGCTCGTTCATCCGATTGCTATGAAATTTTGATATGTTGTAGAAAACATCCATACAAAGAGAATGGTATATGACCCAACCTTAAATTCCTTACCAACTGCTCTCAGTTCTCCGTTTAATACAGGGAAGTGTAAAATCTCTTCAACTGAGCTTGTTTGAAAACGTGTTTCATGACTTCTACACTATTTGCGCATGTCTTAGGTGCATAATAAGGAAATTGTATGATGTTACTTCACTTACATTCTGAATTTTATGGTTGTGTTGGGTTTCCACGCTTGAATCATTCTAATCCCATGTAATCTTCACATTAGGTGCCAAATGCTGAAGTTGGGAATAATGGATCCAACAATGATGACTTGAGCAACCATGGAGCCGTTGATAATGAGACCTCCACCCCTGTACTTCAAGGTCATGGAACGCTTGTTGTTGATGTCGTGGAGGTGACTAAAACTCCAATTTTGCTTGATATGGTGGAACCCGAATCGAGAATGGAAGAAGCTGCTCCAACCGAAGTTGTTCCTATGATTGCTGACGTTGCTCCAACGACTGAGAACCGGATAATAGTGCATGAGTATCCCAACGCAAGGACTGCTTTTACTCCTCCATTTGGTGAGATACTCCAAGGATCCGGAGCATAGTTATTTCTTGACGAGGCAAGTAGAAGTCATATTGCGTGTTATAAATGATATCCGCATCGCAGCTGGAAATACTGTCACCCGGGATGTACTCTTTGATTGGGAGTACAACTTGAAGAAAGCTGAAGAACTTGGCTTCTGAAGTGGTTTCTTCAAAAGATTGATGCTATCAGGAAATCAGTGGAAGGTGACACTCCTTTCACCACCAGTGATGCCGTGTTGAAGAACATGAATGAAGTTGTTGAGCTGACCAAGAGGGTGGAGGCGGAGAAAGCTTCTTTGCAAATCTTGGAGGATGCAGAAAAGCAGAAATCTTATTTTGCTGACTTTCTTTAGTTTTCTTTCCATGATATCTTGAACCTTGGACTTCTGAGAGATGTGAGGTTTTATTCTGGTCTTGATTTCTAGATTGGTTTTGGATTGTGAAATCGATCGTCTTGACCAGTGGACCGTCAGGTATTTTGTCAAGTCTCCCTCTTTCGTTTTCCCTTGTTCTGGTGAGACGTAGATAGAGGACCCAGGTAGAAAAATTTATGTAAATACCTAGGTGGTCGAAGTTGGAGGTACCTTGATGAAGGATTTAGCGGAAGGAGTTGGTGGACATTGATCGACTGTAGAGGTTATGAATCTCGTCTAAGAATCGCTGCTTGCATGTTGCATGCTCTAGAAGCTGTAGGAACCTCATACGACGTCGGAATTCGGTGCTTGACCCAAATTTTTCGAAGCTAAGAGACTGAGTTATCACATGAGCAAAGAATCACTCAATTTGGAGTTGCATAGGTCAGCCAACGAAGCGTGCACATTTGTACTTTGTAATCCCGTACAAATTTTTCAGATGTCGTAGACCTGACGGTAAAGGCCATATCTTTCAGCTCGTATGTCCGATTGATGCGCCCTTTTTGGTATGTTGTAGAAGAGACATAAACGAACATCTATTTTTGAGGAAGCATTGTCCCATTCCTCACCCATTGGTACGTTTTTGTAAACCCATGGCCTAAAGCATGTTGCATCTCATTTGTAGAGGTGATGAGAACATCTTGTAGAAGCGTTTGGTTTGTGCTCGTCTGTCGTGCAAGCTTTGGATAGCATGTTTTCATGTCTACACATCTTGATATGAATCATTAGGGCTTGAAGAATTATGATCCATAGAGTAACGCTTCAGAGAATGGATAGTTGATGAAGCCGGTGATGTTGCTCCTGAGACCGTTGCTGATGCCGAGACCATGGACGGAGTTGCTCCAGAGACTGAAAGTGATAGTATTTGATTTTCATCCAGTGAGCCTTTACATGAACGAACCAATTAGTGAGTTGAGAATACCTTAGATTAAGGTGTACTAGGATTTCAACCCAAATCCTCCTGAATATGACTTTACTGTGAAGTGGCTTCGTCATGGAATCGATGTTGTTGCACGGTAGATAGCAGCAGCAGTCTTCATTCCGGATATGACTGGTGAAGAGAGGAAGTTCCCCAGTCGTGCAGGGGATTTTGATGTACATAGGTTCCGTTTGACGACTTTTCATGGAATCACATCAGGTTGCAATGACTTGTTAAGTGGATAACATTTATTGAAATATATTGGATTGATATTTCCAATAAAATCAAGTCCTCAGTGCATCCCTCATTCACTTAGCAGAGTTGAAGGAGTTTGTAGCATCCATTGATGAATGATGTTGCATTTTTTTTAGAAGTCTTATCATTGGATAGTGAAGGCTTATCGATTGTAATTCAGCTATACTTTGATCGTGTCGGTGTTGAACCAGTGTGCCACATCGAGGTATTGTGCTGAAGCCATAGGCGCCAATGAAAATGGTGTCCTCTTTGATTGGGAGTACAATTTGAAGAATTCTTGGATGCTTGAGCGTTGAAGCGTCGAATTTCTTATGCTTGATCGTCTCGGCTCAGTGTATCTTCTGTCAATTCAGCATTCCGCTGCGAGGGATTCAACACTTGTGCAGACATCAGAGATTTCTGACACTCGTGGACATTCCTACAAGTCTGTGGAGAAATGCCCAAAGTGTTCTTTTCGATTCTTCCGTCATCTCTCAGTAGTGAATGTCTCGGTGAGATGCTCGATTCGAAGCAGTGTCAGATTCAACCACTTGGTGAAATACTAATGCGGTGAGGCTACCATTCATGAAGTATTGCATAGTTGCTGACAAAATTGAGTCCCCATGCTAGGATATCATGTGAGGAAATAAATGACATAAACATGGAAGGAATGAGACTTGCCTGAGTGCAGAACCTCTTGATGAATGTCTATGCATCTTTTGCAGGTTCTTGCTTCGACCTCGTCGAAGCTCGAAAGTTCCCCAAGTGCTCTAATGATGGGATGACAAGTAGCTTCTTGTCGAGTGATGGCAGCGACTTTGAGGGTTTTCAGTAGAACGATGTTGATGACGGTATCAGCATCGATCAACATTCTTTCGAATTCATTTCCTCTGAGATGGACTGGTAATCAGTCCCCAGTCGTGCATATCCTTGTTTGTTGATGCATGGTTGAGGTTTGTGCATTTCAGGATTGGTTATCCTTTCTTTGCACTTCTGAAGATCCTGAGATATTGGAGAAGTATGCTTTTGTTGTGGTGCTTCGGATTTCCTTCTGCTTCCTTCAGCAACAATGTTCATGGAAGGTTGGAGGTTGTACTGCTAGTTTATCAGATGCCTGCTACCTCGAGTCTCTCGCGGATCCTCAACTTTTGTAGTTTTTGTTCTTTCCAGTAAAGCGGGTGCAGTAGTTTCCGATCTCTTCGCCGCTTCGTGAAGCTCTTAGAAGGTCTGGAAACGAAGATTTTCCAATAAAGCTCTGTAGACCGGGATCATGCCGTTGATACACAAGTCTACCAGTTGTTGCTCCATGACATTTAGATCTTGACAGTCCAGGGCCTGGACTCTGAATCTTTTCACGTAGTCATCGGGATGTTCATTGATTCTCTGAAACATTCTTCCAAGATCAGAGAGAGTAATTTGCTCTGAAAAAAGAAGTACTTTCTGTAGAAGGCGTCAATCATTTCTCCCCAATTTTTGATAGTTCCTAGTACGATGTTGTTGTACCAGGTGTATGCCCTTCCTTTCAAGGACTTTGAAAATTATTTGAGGCGAATAACATGGTTATGTTCATGTTCGCCTAAGGCTTCCAGGAACCGAGAGACATGTTCTCGAGCATTACCCGTTCCATCATACAGAGTGAAGGTTGGAGAGGTATAACCTTTTGGAAGAGGAATCCATTGCATAGCAGCAGGGTATGAAGGCTGGTGACGATGGACATGTGATGTATTGTCTTTTCCACGGTTCTCCAAGAGACGTTCCAAATCTTCCCGAGTGATGAAGTTTGATGACTCCTTCGCTGATGGATCGTCTGCAGCTTTGCAGACTTCACCATCTACTGTATGAATCGGAATTACCTCAGGATCAGCGTCTGAGGATTTTTCCTTCTCTTTTCCTTTTCCTTGGGTCTTCCCTGTCATTGTATCAGTGAGAGCCTTTAGTTGATTAAATAGTTCCTTCTGTGTTGTAGCCATATCGGTTTGATTCTTTGCAAGAGTCTCTTGCACTTTGATGAGATCAGCAATGGTAGGTGGTGGATTTCCTCTGACTTCCTCAGGGTGTCGACCGAACAAAGGATGACCCTTCGCGTTGACGTGAGGAGGAGTAACATTACCACCGTCAGTGTTAGAGGCTGGAATCGTTCCCGAGATATCCTCGTTGTCGTTGTTGTTGTTGCTAGTGCTAGCGCCGTTTGCGTTGGAACTTGTGACTAACCCAGACCTAAGACCATCCATCTTGTGGAGTTGTGAGATTGCAACCGAGAATGATCTCCCACTGTGGTCGCCAATCTGTAGATGAGGAAAAACGATTTGCTGGTTTTTAAGGAATTGAGGAGACGATCGTACGGAGGAGACTCCTCGAACCGAGCGAAATGTTAAACCTCACACAGATGCACCGCTGCAAAGGGGGTGCTTTAGATTCGAGAGATCAATCTGTAGTACTCCGGCCTAAATCAAGACAATGACCGTCCCAGAGTAAATTCGGTCACAAGAGAGGATGGGTTGATCTGTAGCAGGGAAGCTGGGAAATGTGTGGAATCAATGGTAATCAAAGATTGTGGGTGTGTGCATTCTGAATATGATAAGCTCTGAATGATTGAAATTGCTCAATTGAGAGTAGTTGGTCAATTGATGAGTTGATGATCTCGTGTTGTCGATGAGACGTGAGATTGATGATACTATTGATGCTGATGATTCAATCATGATTCAGAGACGTATTTAAATTGCTGGAATTTTAGACACCATGATTCCGTGAAGTTGACAGTTGATGGGATGAAAGAGTGGGAAATGGAAATCGTGTTTGAGACCAGTTGCTTATCGTGTGATGACTTGGTCGATTTTCCATCCACTATTTTGTGAACTCCTTCAACTGATTGCACGACTTGCTCACATTACAACGTGTGTATGAACACACGTTTCGTAGACCGCCAGACCAAAACCCTAGTTGATATCCCCCAAGTGACACGATTGATGTCTCGTGTGATCGTGGAGTATGTAGGGCAGACGTAATTTTAGTTAGTCAGTTGTTGACTTCATGGGACGATGAGTCCATGTATTTGATGAGTTGAACATGAAATGTTCTGAGATTCATGACCTTAAACGTGTCTGTTGAGACAGAGGTATAATTCTCATGATGAGATGAGCAAGTATTGCTTGTTCGATGAATTGTCGAATATTGGTTGATTTTTGAACCAATATTCCTTGGTTTGAGCAAATATTGATCATTCGAGCAAGTGTTGCTCATCTGATGATGACCAAAAATATTAATTAAAGTACTGGTGTAGAACCGAGCATAATTTAATAATATTAATGACCATGAGGTCGTCATAGAATTATTAAGGTTGGAGTCTGGAAGCATGGTCCTTGGACTCAGAACCCTAATTTGGTCGATTGATGATCAATTCATGATTTGTTAGAAATTTAACCAAGAAACGAAGGAAGGAGCGGCTACATGGGACCGTGGATCAACCATGTAGTGTCCATATGCTCACGTGAGCAAATACGAAGAACTCCTGAAGAGTTGACGATTTTTTGGTGAAAGAATGATTAAATGCTGGTTTAATCATTTATTCGAAAATGCTCGTCTGAGCCTTAGGTGAGAAAACCTAATTAATTATGACGGAGTGAGGGACCGACCATGGGGTCATGAAACCGGCCCTGGGTAGTCACGTGACCGCCTGATGATCACTTCATGAAAATCCAAAGTGTTTGGAAGAGTCTTGGACCTAATACGTGCAATTGTGCAAATTAGGTCAAAGCTGTGAAACTTGATGGGACCGGCTTCTGTAAGCCAAAGAGACAATCTTGGTCGGTCAAGATAGCGCGATCGTGTCCCCAAGGCGTCCGCGTCTCAGTCCTGAGAATTTTGATATTTTTTGGCGTGCAATTGAGCATCCATTCGAGAAAATATGTCAAAATTAGGGTTTCGATGAAACTGAGGAAAACACCATGAGATGATGGAAAATAATTATAAAATAAGGAATAAGGAGGCGTGGGACCACCGAGGCTAAGGCATGGTCGGCCGGTCGTCACCACGGTCCCTTGGTGCTATTTCCTTAATTTATAATATTTTTGATGATTTTATAAAGAATTTTAAGAAATTTGATGAATTTAGGAAGTTTCCATGAATTGAAGGAGTTTTCATGAGTTCAAGGAAGCAAAAAATATTAAAATAATAAAAACAAGGGCGTGTGGACCGTGGGGGCGTGGCCGGCCGGCCAGGGGCCCGGTCCCACGAGTTTTCATAATTTTTTATATTTTTTAAGTATTTTTCATGATTTGAGGGAATTTTTCCTAATTTGAGAGAAATACCATGAAATCAAGGAATTTGATGAATTCAAGGAAAATAAAATAAAATAATAAAACAAGGGGCGTGTGGGACCGGCTAGGGCATGGCCGTCCAGCTAGTGGCCCAGTCCCACAAGTTTTCATAATTTTATTTATTATTTGATGATTTGTGCAAAATACCATGAAATCAAGGAGTTTTTTTATGAAATTAGAGAAATAATAATAATAATAAAATAATGAGGAACCGTGAGGTGTGGGGCCGGCTGGGACCAAGGCATGGCCGGTTGGCTAACGGTCACACCCCACACTTCTTTCCTTAATTTTATATTATTTCTTACGAATTTATGAAAATACCATGAAACCGAGGAGTTTCCTCGAAACGAAGGAGATTTGATAAAATGAGAGAATTTTCATCAAATCATGGAAAATAATAAAAATGCATTAAAAATATAAAACTGGCGTGGGATTGACCACGACACGGTCGGTCGGTCGTGTGTCCATGCTCCCAGCACCTTGGTCAATATTTTTAATTATTTATTATTTTCTTCCCTATTTTGCATAGGTTCATCGTTTCGTTGTATTTTGAAATACTCGTTCATGCGGTGACTGTTAGTGTATCGTCGTTGAATACACTTTCACCATTTGAATCGGGACTTACTTAGAGGTAGCTCAGACACCCGGTTGTTGATTATTTATTACTAATTGTGGAATTCAGTGGAGAATAATTCACAAAACTGAGTAATAAGATGTTTATTATTAATTCATAGGATCAGCTGAGGATTCGACTACGAATTCAGAATAATAAAGTGAGCATTACCATTCCATAGGATCGTAGACGACCATAGAATCGGAGTAATTAAGTTTTATCTATTACCATTTATGAGACCAGTTGTGGATTCGATCATGAAATCGAAGTAATGAGATAATATAGTTATTGTTATTCTATGAGATCAAGCCGTGGATTCGATCATAGAATCAGAACAATTGTTTATTGCCATTCCATGGGACTAGTCGTAGATTCGACCATGGAATAGGAGCAATTGTTATTGTCATTCCATGGGACCAGTCGTGGATTCGACCATGGAATAGGAGCAATAATAGATTATTCTGGGAATTCAGTAGTGAATGTCACGACAGAATTAATCTTAATTAGGAATAATTAACTTTGTGGCTCCATACTAGCAGAGCAAGCTGCCTAGGAGCATTTATTATCCCGATATGAGCTTGTCGGTAAGTCATATCCTTTATATAGTCAGGGTAAACTCGTTGTTTTTTCCTGAAGACGTTATCGCTCTATACTAGCAGAGCAAGCTGTCTAGGAGCCATCCATCTCGTGATACTATATAGAAATAATCACTGAAAGTGTTCACTATTCATGAGATATGCCGTTGTATAGTCGTGAGACTACATATCTACATGTACTCCGAGAGAAAGTACTCTCCGTTGAGAATACGATGAGAGACCCGTGTCTCAATACTCACGTCTGATTGCTGGATCAGAGCTTCGTATAATTATGAGTTTACGATTTTAGCCCTTGTCGAAAATCCACCATCTACAACTAGTTCCATAATCTTCAGTTGTAACTTAACACAATCATCATCATTCCTCTATCAACAGACCTCCCATCTCTTCCCTGCATTCTATAACATCACAATATCTACACAACAACATCACCACAAAAACCCACAACCACGAGCAAAAATCCACCAATTCTCAATAATCACCTCCAACCCATGAACCGTTTTAATTCAGTTCACTTCTGTACCACCAACTGCAGCTCAATTCAACACAAGAAATTAGCAACATCACCATCAGATCATCACCTCAACTATCTTGAACTCCACTTCTTTATAATCATAAAAAGTTTCCAACTCAGGAACCCTAATTGCTAATTTGGGGAAGAACATAGGGAACCCTAAATCTGTAATTCTCAAATCAAATCCTCAATTAACATAACCATATTCTTTTTCATAGTATATTCTTGAAACCCATCTTGGATTTTCTCAGTTTCGTAACCAATTTTCAAATTAAAGCAACTATCAATTAACAGAAAACCTAAATCACGTTTTCTGAGTTACATGTTCTTTTGAGTCTTTTTCAATAACTTCAATCAACACCATCTCCATTAGATACTCCTTGATTCCATCTCCAACTTCATATCAAGTCTTCGATCAACTCCAGAAATTCAATCGGACTAAATCAAGTTGATAATTTCAGCAGATAATCATCTCTCTGAATCGCCAGGGAAGAAGAGAAAAACAAGAAGAAGAAAAGAGAAGAAATAAAATAAGAGAAACTAGATTTCTCTTCGATTCCTGTTTGGATATATCCAATTAATTTTTACTAGGGTACCCGTCCATTTGGATGTGGGCAGCCGAGAAGGATAACTATATCCTCAGAGATTGAAGGTTCCCCGAGTAAATATCTTGGTGCTTCAGTAGTAGTTGATTACAAAGAACGAGCGATTGGGGGATACTTGAACTAATTGGGGGATATAAATTACTTCCCCCAACCACTAGTGTCTGCTAAGGGTGTTTTTGAGGGGTAAAAATACTAATATACCATTCCCTCAAAATAAAAAACAAAAAACAAAATCATATCCCCCATTTCCATCTTCACTTCTTATTAATCTCTTTTAGGGTTAGGGCTTTGAAACCTAAATATTCTCCACTACCTTTCAGGTTCTAAATTTTCTCCACTCTCTTTCAAATTCTCTTCTCCTTCTCCGCCGGCTCCTCACTTTGAAAACGATTTTTTTTTTTACATTCGGAAGTGATGAAGACCATGCCGGTAGGGATGAATACCACGCCGGAAGTGATGAAGACCATGCCGGAAGTGATGAAGACATGCCGGTAGTGATGAAGACCATGCCGGAAGTGATGAAGACCATGTCGGCAGTGATGAAGACCATGCCGAAAAATGGTGCCGGCATGCTTGGTAACTAACATTCAATACCGTAACTAAATGTCGGCATGCTCGATAGAAATCTATGAAAGCCGGTAGTCAAGTGAATTTTTTTTTTCAATTTTCCGGATATTTTACATCATGTGCCGGCAAAGAAATTTAAGCAACATACTATGCCGTTAGTAGTACCGACATGCTCGAAAATTAACTGACTGTACCGTAATTCTGACCCTCAAAACTAGCCAAAAATCCCTAGAGTAACGGTTGGCTTCATCCCATCCATAACACTGTCTAAAAAATCTTGTTGAAACACTCAGAGTTACGGTCGGTAAGCAGTTCCTCGAAACCAGACATAATTATTCCCGCATACTTTTTTGTACTTCACCATTTTGGCCACAACTTTTTCATCTAATGTCTGATTGACCTCATTCTTTTTGGGTTGCATTCGTATCGTCCTCCTATACAACATAGAAATGACCAAATCTTTATATCTCTTCAACTCCAATTACAGTTAGCTTGGAATCTACCGTAACTCATCTTGAACTTTTAGTAGAAATTGAGCTTGAGTTACAGTTGGCTTTGGGATACTTCTTGCCAACCGTAATTCTCCTGGAACTTGTTTTCAAGAGTTGTGTTTGAACCTTCCAACTTCTTCTTTTCATGCAAGAATGAACTGCTTTCCTCCTCTTAGCCCTTTTTAACACCATTTTTATTGATTTTCGGATGATTCACCTAAGGAAACAAATAAGAAAGAAAACAAGAGTAACAAAACATAGAATGCAAGAAATATAGCTAAAATAAATATGGAATGGACACTAATATCGTATAAAGTAAGCACTTATTAGTGATCAACTTTAAAGTGTAGCTAAGGGATATCGCTACATTTAAACGACACTGAAGACCATAATCGTTGAATTTCGCCACAATTAAGTTATAGTGAAGTAAAATCGCTTATCATAATGCTTGGCCTGACTGTGTCACTTCTAGTATATTTTGCCCTTATGAGGTAAAATAAAAAGTTTTAAACTCAAAATTCTGACATGTGACCATCACTGTAAAAGTGGTAGATGTCGATGTATCCAACTTCCAAGTCTAATCTCGGTTATCACCGAAAATCAATAGAGTCACATCCGGTAACAATAAATTTGCGCGCAATTTCCCACCAACAGCCGGCGGGCAGTTGCGTGTGTCCACCGCTAATGCAACTTTATAGGTATGGGCATTGTCATTAGTATGTCAAATCAGCTTCGAGTTTGACCAACAATGCTACGCACCCGCGGAATCCTTCCCCAGCCTTCTTCAGCCAATAGGTGACATCATCTCCATCATAGATTTTGTTTTAGGTTGGCCGCTGGAGAAAACACGAGGAACCATGATCATTGTTATGGGCGTGTGGGGAAGGTTGGTGGAGGACTCGTGGGGCGTGAAGCATTTTCGGGGTTTGACCATGTGGCTCAACATGCGCAGAGCCTCAACTGACAAAAACTAAAGCTCACCACTTCATCACGTCATCATCAGGTATTAAAAAATGCCGAAGAATTCAAAAAATAAATATTACTCCATAAACAATCATTTTCTCCGTCAGAAAAATGGAGCCCACTCGATTGAAAGAAGTCATGAAGTTCGATAGTCCATGGTCGGAGTCAAAGAAGGTCTTATCGACTGGGAAATTACCGCAATTCCAATCTTCCTTCACCCGCCAGAAAATCAATCCTCGTCGGCCATCAAAACTAGTCGTTGATTTCTTCAGCATAAACGATCGTCGGTCAGATATTGTAGATCATAATCGATGAAGCAATTGATGAAATATCATGCGTACATGGTACCATGGGATTAAGGTGCTAGTTAAACGAAGGCAAGTGAAGTGCAGTCAAGATAAGTGAAGTGCAGTCAAGTCTCCATCTAGATAATAGGATCAAGTCAATTGTAAATCCTCTATTCTAGATACACTAATTTTTACATGGTCAGAGATACAATTTCTTTACCTTCTTTATTCCTATCATCTATAAATAGGAAGAACCAAAGTAAATGTAACCATCCCTTTAAATTAAGTCTGGAGATCAATCTAATTCACCCTACGAGATTCTGTCAGTGGATGTAGTCGTTAGTGCAGAACCACTTTAATTTTCTTGTCTTATTTATTCATGTTTTGATTGATTTTGCTTAATTATGATCGTCTCGATATCCATAATGTTAAATCAACAACTAGAAGAATACATTTTTTAAGCAACAATGATATCCACTATGGGACAATATTCGGTGAGAAATTGACAGGATTGATAACTGCAAGATTAGGAGTGAGACCAGGAAAACTGAAAGAGATGTGATGAATCAGTTTACTAGGAATTATCAATAGGTACTATTCTAGTGTTCTTAGTTAGTGGCAGGTCCACCCACTAAAGCCCAGTAACGGTAGGTCCATGATTAAAAGAAAAGAAAAAAATGGACCTAATTTTTAAGCCCAGGTCCTGCACACGTGTGTGAATATTACGTGCATTTTTAGAATTCCCAAAATAGCCTTTACTATATATAACAGAAACATAAGCCAATTTCTCTCCACATTCTTTTTCTTCTCAGATTCAGTTTCTCTCTCTCTCCCCCTCTCCCTCTCCTCTTCTCTACTGATGCGGGAAATCTTGTTTTTTCTTCATTCATTTTCTTCATTCTTTAATTTCTACTTTTTTGTATTAGGATAATTCTAGTGCTCATTAGATCTGATCTCATCTCATCTGAGTATTTGCTTGTTTTTCAGGGCAGGAGATGTGCTTGGAAGGAGAGGAAATCGACAGCGTAAACAACTCTGGAGACTTCGTGGATTATTAGAACGATTATTTGTTGCACTCATTGTTCTTTTGATTTGTTGTATCTCTCTTTTCACTACTTTCAAGAGTACTACCAATTGCCCTGGGATTCACTCCGGTGTAAGTTCTCTCACACTCTTTAACTCATTTCTGTTTCAATTCGCGTTCATAGACATGAATCAAGTTAAGCCCCAGGTATTCAGCAAAAAAGATTTTTTATATTTGATGAGATTTAGGAAGAAATTATCATCATCAATCAAATTATTGTTGTATTGTGTGCTGGACACAATCTGAATGATTGGAAATATTGGGAATGATGATGGTGATGATATGAATGAGAACCTATTTTCTTTTTCTTTTTCTTGATCTTGCATTGTTTGGTGATTTTTTCGATCTGTACATATATATGGTCCTTTTTGATGTTTGATTTTTCGATCTCCATGCTTGATTAGTTTATTCTCGTGAAAATAGGTCAGATCTAGATGGATCCTCACATTTTTTGTTTATTTCGTTATGAGATTTGCCTATACTAGTTTCTTTTTGTTAGTTTTAGATTTTTTTCACTTTGTTTTTCTTTATGAACCATCAATACATATATGATGTATTGGTAGTTTTTGATGAAAATAGTTCAGATCATGCTTGTTGGTTGTTACAAATTGTTTGGATCAGCAGTACATATATGGAATACTGATAAAAATTGCTTTAATTTTGTTGTATTTGTAGTTTTTAATTTTTTTTTTGCTTGATCTAGAAGTACATATATGCAATACTGAGATATAACTGTTTTGATTTTGTTGTATTTGTAGATTTATAAGTTTTTTTTGACATGCAGTTGATTTTTACTTATGAATCATAGGTACATATATGGAATACCGAAAAGAACTTCCTTAATTTGATTATCTTTTTGTGTTTCGCTTCAAAACCACGCTTGTTTGTAGATTCAGATGTTATTATCCACAAGTACATATGTCAGATACTGATATGAAGTGCTCTTTGTTGTGTTTGATTCATAGTTTTGTCACCTTTTTAGTCTTATCCTTCAGTAAGTATGTTAAATACGGTAATATGTCTTTCGATTCTCTTATTTTTCATAGATCTGTCACCTATTCTTGTCATGCAATTGATTTGTAATTCAAGAATCTTTAGTACATATGTCACATAGTGATAGTAAGTGCTTTTTGTTGTGTTTGATTCAGTACGTGTGTGAAATACTGAAATAGATTCTAGTTTTGTTGATGTGTTTTACGCGGTACGTATTCATATACAGGTTTGTACTCGCCATTTTGCAGGTACAACCATGGTTTAATTTCCCTCCTTTTGGTATTGCTTCTTTTTCTCCCGCTGATGTACCTATGAAATCCATGAAAAGTAGATTACTGTGTAGAATAGGCTTTCATTGGTGTTTCCTTTTGCCGTGTGTTGTTTTTGCTGCTCAAAACCACCGTTACTCCATTGGTACTGCCTTTTGGTATTGCTTCTCAACCATATGTATCAAACGACATCAAAGTTGGCTGGGAGACAACCGGCCGTTGATGATGAGCATATGGAGTTGGTACTATGGTGTTGAGCTGTTAATATTGAACTAAAGCCCCAACTGCTATGGAGTTGCATTAGCCAATACAGTCTCCATGAGTCGTGTATACAAATAACTAACCTTAAGTTAATTACTATCAAAGAATATTCCTATCTTGCAACGATTGTCGTTTTTAAGAATGCATTTTAGCTCCAGTCTGTTCTCCCTGACACCAATGTTGATCTTTTTTTTATCAACTCTATATACAACTAAATGGTTAACCATTTCTTTATTTTTCCTTTGCAGGAAGAGTCGACCAAAGATGAGAAAAATGCTATTGAAAAATCGCCACAATAATAGGGATTTTCTGGTGTAGAATGATTGCTCTCACAGGTTTGGTTCAGTTAATATGTTAACTTAACTTTCTTATTTATCATCTGGACAGTTGTTAATGCTGACTAAGTTGAACACATCAGATGAAACAATGGTTTTGATAAAGCTTAGGAAATGAGCATAAATTGGAGACATGGCGTAGAACTCAGGAATTGATTTAGATGTCTTTGAAAAGAATTCTTCTTCAGTGGAACATTAATTGATTTTTTCATGACCATTGTCTTCTATATTGATATTAGCTGATTCAGGAGTTTGGGTTTTGCTATTTTATTATCCTATCGAGTATATATTTCCATGACAATAATAGAGCCTTGCAAGCAGATTAAATTTATTAATATGTGCGCATATCTGAGTTGCATAACAAATGTGACATAGAGAACTTTGTTGTTGGAACAGATGTGTACTTTTCTCAGTAACACTCAAGGTTGGGGTTCCTTCATTGATCCACCGAATTGCAATCCTTGTGCTTGCTTAGAACCATTTTTATTTTAGATGTTAAATTAATGTCTCCAGCGTTTCAGATTCGGCTCTTCTTAGATTTGATTAAGCTACTGCTGATAAAAAATTTCTCATTATGTGTAACAATCGACAGGTAAAATCATTGATAACCTCCCATGGTAATTTGAATTTAATTACACCTCTTTTAAATTCTTTATGGCTATGATTGAGGAAAACTACTAATGTTAGCTTCGGGGTAAAGCGCAGCTTATGCTGTAAATGTCTTCTCATTGTTGATACTAATGTTTTTTTTTTCTTAATGTATTAACTGTTTGTGTATTAGATGCTTTGGATTAATGGCAGGGGCATCAAGAATGCCAATTAAGTGCTTCCAGTTTAGTTTTTTGGTTGTCGATTAACTGTAAGAAACTAGCAAAAACAAAAAACATAGTTGCACGACTTATTTCAGCAGAAGTAATATAGTTTTTCAGTTATATTATGACTGGATTTCTATGAGATTGCTGCTTTTGTTGACCAGACTTCGATGTATTTCTGCAGGATTTATTGGTGGAGACCGCGACAGAGCAGGATGGCTCAGTCAGTAATATCACCGTGCAGCCCACAGTTTTTCAGATTCATTAAATTCTGGATTTATTGGTGGAGACCATTTGTCGTGTATTATGAGTTTTATTTGCATTGGTTTGTATGGTTCCTCAAATTAGACTCTGTATGTTTGGGCATAAGTTATGGCCCCTATGATGAACATTTTAATTTTTGTGTGTCTGCAGGCATCGACACTAGCAGTACGTAAAGCGAGTCAATCTATATGCAGTTAAGAAGAAAACGATAATAGAAGATCCTTGCTTTGCTCCCAGAAGCATGGAAATATAGTCGAAGAAAAATTATAATCATCACAATGTATGTGATGTAACACGTTTTCTAATTTATTTATCATTGATTCTTACAGATTTGTACGCTACCTGGAAGCAGTGCAGCAAATATGTACTCGAATTTGTAAGCATTCAGATATATAATCGGATTTGTAAGCAGTACGACAGATATGTACTCAGATTTCTAAGCAGTGCGACAGATATGTACTCAAATTTGTAAGCAGTGCAGCAAATATGTACTCGAATTTTTAAGCAGTGTACCAGATATGTACTCAAATTTGTAAACAGTGTAGACACACACGTTTGGTAGTAATGGGCATTATGGACATTTCCATGTTTTAATTAATTTTGGACTTCCGGATAAAAAAAAAAAACGATTGGCCCCTACTATAAATAACTATATGGACCTAGGACCAAACAAGAAATTTTACATCAGTTTACCGTATTATCCAGAACCTGATTTGACGACTGGGCTTGTTCCTCTCACTAATCACATCCGCTGGTCAGTTTTGTACTGCCGATTGACGGAGCTATTGCAGTCAACGTCGGAGACTATTTCCAGGTAACGAAATTTCAATGAAGATAAACTTAATATTTTATTTATTTTTAATTATAATTAAAAGTAGACCAGACCATTAAAAGTTCTAAAACACACAAAGAAAGAGTCATTTCAAAGTTCAAACATACATCTACGAAAAACTTGCTCCATTTTCTCAGGCAACTTGAACCTGAATAGTCCTAGGCTTCTTAGGCTCAGGTGGAGGCAATTTCTTAACAGTGATAGTAAGAACACCATCAACACAAACAGCAGAAATTGCATCAAGATTTGCATTTTCAGGTAATATAAATTTCCTCATAAATTTCCCAATTCTTCTTTCCATCCTCACATATTTCACTTCTTTCTCCTTCTCGTCTTCCCTTTGCCGGATTCCGATCACAACAAGAACATTATTTTCTTCAACTTGAACTTTGATTTCCTCTGATTTCAACCCTGGCATGTCAAGTACAAACACATAGGAGTCTGGGTACTCCTTGATATCAGCTGGTGTTGCCGCCATAGCTTTTGCATCTCTAACATATTTTGTCGATGGAGTGTTCACTGATTCATGATCTGATACGCCAAGCATGTCTTGAAGACCTGAGAAAATTGGATCATTGAAACCAATTACTCTGAAAGCCATCGCTGTTGATGTTTTCTTCTTGCAACAGTACTACGATGATTGCTTGAATGTAGATTGTAGAGATTTTGATTTTTCTAAACCTGAAATTCGATTGATGTTTTGATAGCAAATCTATGCAAGTGGTATTTATATAGAGCTGTTTGTGAGATTTTGCTTTATTAGAATTCTTCTGGTAGTTTCTCCATCGATCCAGAAGCTTGTAGAATTTTAAAAATCGGAATAAAACACCTGGATATCTGGAACTTACTAGAAAAGTCTAAATTTGATCTTTGCCTCTCTACAGAACCAAACTGGGCTTTGGGAAAGGAGGCTAATGAAGTCTCATTCCATTTGGCCCAAGCTCAGAATTAGACTATATATGCAGAACGAAAACATTTCATTGTAAAACGAAGTTCCTTGAATTTGAAACAAGTGTAATTTAGAGGTGCTAATGCTTTTACATTTTTCTTTTGGTATATCAGATGATTTCAAATGACAAATACAAAAGTGAGGAGCATCCAGTATTGCTAATGGTGCGACAGAAGCAAGGATTTATTCCACCTTGCAGGAGTAAGCAATGAAGTTGTCACTATGGCCAGAGCTTTTATCAGCTGAAAACCCTTAAAAGAATTTTGGAAGCCAGGTCAAGGTAAAGCTATCTCTCCCAACATTTCGTAAAATGCATTTAAAATTGCTGAGAGAGACAATGATATTCAAAATTAGTGAAATTTTACAACTTGTCAATTACTTCTTTTGTTTCTTCTTTTCATTTCAAGTAAATAGTCTTACATTTACGACATTTCCACAAAACTATATTCATTAGGAAAAAATGTAAGCATAAAGGAGCTCATTCCAAGTATCCGAAACTCCTGGGAGACACCAATGAGTACAGTCAGAATAACTAGCAGGGTTTAATATTTGTTCTCGAGTTAAAGGAACCCATTGTTTTCGATGAATAGAAGGATGGCCTTCTTTTCTGTATTCTGACAGTTGCGTTATGTTAATTATTTTTACATTAACACCTCTGACTTTCAACTCGTCAAGTGTTTTTTCAACGACGTTCATCATATTAGGATCTGATCCTCTACCCTGGTAATGCTGTTGCGAAATTGGCTTGGTTTCGTTGCAACAATTACCTTCTTTGGCTGTGCTCCATTCCTCTTCCCTTTTCCCTTTTGCATTTTAATGATTGGAAAGTGTCAAGTGAAGTGACTAGTGTGTGTAGGGGTATATTTGCAAGCCATATATTGAACATCTGTTGTTTGACTACAGGCATGATCGAGCTGTTTGGAGGGGTATCAATGTTAACATCGACAATGTGAGAACTTCTTGTAACAGTGTATCTGAATGTTCTCCAGTTGGTTTATATAAAACAATGGCTGCTCTGATGACAAATGGCTCTACTCTTTAATTATTGGAGCATGGATTTTGTGGAAGGATGGATGCGAGTGCATCTTTCAGGGAGTTAAACCCAACCCTCATAATGCTGTTTACATGCATCTGTTAGCAGTAACACTGATATTTGCTCCTCCTGCATTTCACAGTGGAAACCGCCTGATCCAGGCATTCTCAAACTGAATGTTGATGCATCTTTTGATCCTAATACTAACCAACTCGGCACTGGTGTCATCCTACAGGATCATGCAAATAACTGCGAACGGATCATAGGAAGCTATTCTAATGGAGCTTTGGGTGCAGAAGCTGGGGAATGCATGGCTATACTTAAAGCTTTGGTTTGGGCATCAGAGAAACGACTCACCAGGATTTACATAAAAGCTGATGCTAAGTTTGATCATTCCATCCGTCACTGACGACTATTTACTTATTTAATGGGAGAATAGGTTATCACTCGAAATTGACATGTGACCAGGAATGTAAGAGTGTTAGATACCTAATTCGGTTATCACTGGAAATCAATGAAGTCGGATCCGGTAACAATAAATTTGCCCGTCAATTTCCCACCAACAGGCGGCGGGCATTTGCGTGTCCATCACTAATGCAGCTTTATAGCACTACCGTATTCGCATGGGCATGGGTATTGGTATGGGCATTCGTGAAATCAAATCAGCCTTGGGTTTGACCATGTGGCTCAACATGCACAGTGCCTCAACTGATAACTAATGCTCACAACTTCTTACCAAATATTAAAAATTGCTTCAGGAAAAGAAAAAATAATCAAATGCTAAAGAATTATAACGACGGAGGCAAAAAATAAATACTAGTAATAAACCATCGATTGAAAAAAGTCATGAAGTTGGATGATCCATGGTTGGAGTCAAAGGTCTTATCGACCGGGGAATTACCTCAATTCCAATCTTCCTTCACCCGCCAGAAAATCAATCCTCGTCGATTTTTTCAGCATAAACGATCGCCGTTCAGATATTGTAGATCATCGATGAAGCAATCTCATCCGTTAAATGAACAACCAGAAGAATACATACTTCGGTTTTTCATTTTTAAGCAACAATGGTATCCGCTATGGGACAATATACGGTGAGAAATTGACGAGTGCAAGATTAGGATGTAATGAATCGTCAAATCAGCTGGTCAGTTTTGTACCGCCGATTGACGGAGCTATTACAGTCAACGTCGCAGACTTTTTCCGGGTAAGAAAATTTCAAGATGAACTTAAATTTTATTTATTTTTAATTAAAAGTACACCATAGACCACTAAAAGTTCTAAAACAAAGTAAAACGCACAGAGAAAGAGTCATTTCAAAGTTCAAACATACATCTACGGAAATCTTGCTCCGGCATGACACACCATTTTCTTAGGCAACTTGAACCTGAATAGTCCTAGGCTTCTTAGGTTCAGGTGGAGGCAATTTCTGAACAGTGATAGTAAGAACACCATCAACACAAACAGCTGAAATTGCATCAAGATTTGCATTTTCAGGTAATATAAATTTCCTCATAAATTTCCCAATTCTTCTTTCCATCCTTACATATTTAACTTCTTTCTCCTTTTCGTCTTCCCTTTGCCGCATTCCGGTCACAACAAGAACATTATTATCTTCAACGTGCACTTTGATTTCCTCTGATTTCAGCCCTGGCATATCAAGTACAAACACATATGAGTCTGGGTACTCCTTGATATCAGCTGGGGTTGCTGCCATTGCTTTAGCATCTCTGACGTATTTTGTTGATGGTGTGTTCGATGATGATTTTTCAACTTCATGATCTGATACGCCGAGCATGTCTTGAAGACCTGAGAAAATTGGATCGTTGAAACCAATTACTCTGAAAGCCATCGATGTTGATATTTTCTTCTTGTAACAGAACTACGAGGATTGCTTGAAAGTAGATTGTAGAGATTTTGATTTATTTAAACCTGAAATTCGATTGATGTTTTGATAACAAATCTATGCAAGTGGTATTTATATAGAGCTGTTTCTAAGATTTTGCTTTATTAGAATTCTTCTGGTAATTTCTCCATCGATCCAGAAGCTTGTAGAATGTTAAAAACCGGAATAAAACACCTGGAAATCTGGAACTTACTAGAAAAGTCTAGATTTGATCTTTGCCTCTACAGAACCAAACTGGGCTTCGGGAAAGGAGGCTAATGAAGTCTCATTCGATTTGGCCCAAACTCAGAATTCAGATTATATATGTAGAAGAAAAACATTTAGTTCTAAAAAAACGAAGTTCCTTGAATTTGAAACAAGTGTAATTTAGAGGTGCTAATTTTGTTACATTTTTCTTTTGGTATATCAGATGATTTGAAATGACAAATACAAAAGTGATATTCAAGATTAGTGTAATTTTTACAACTCTTCAATTACTTCTTTTGTTGCTTCTTATCAAGAAAATAGTCTTGCATTTACAACATTTTTCACAAAACTATATTCATTAGGAAAAAATGTAAGCATAAAGAAGCTCATTCCAAGTATCGGGAACTCCTGGCAGACACCAATGAGTACAATCAGAATAACTAGCAGGGTTTAATGTTTGTTCTTGAGTTAAAGGAACCCACTGTTTTCTATGAATAGAAGGATGGCCTTCCTTTCTGTATTCTGACAGTTGTGTTACCTTAAGTATTTTTATATTAACACCTCTGACTTTCAACTCGTCAAGTGCTTGTTCAACGACGTTCATCATATTAGGATCTGATCCTCTACCCTTGTAATGTTTCTGGGAAATTGGCTCGGTTTCGTTGTAACAGTTGCCTTCTTTGGCAGTGCTCCATTCGTCTGCCCTGTTGCATTTTAATGATTGGTGAGTGTCAAGTGAAGTGTGTGTAGGGATATATTTGCAAGCCATAAGGAAGCGAAGGAAATTGGTTACCAGGTGTGTGTAGGTGACATGCTGACAAAAAACAGCTCGGTCTTGGTGTGGTTGACATGAATTTCAAGCCAGTCAGACCATGTTTTCAGAGCCATTTCATAGCTGCGCAGCATTTCCATGTCTTTGTACATTCCCTCATCCGGATGTTCAAAAGAACCCCATCTGGTCAGAAACATACGATTTTCATCAGGTGAAGGACGGAAGGACACGAGCAAACGGTTGAATGTATTAGAAATCCAACTTACAAGACTTTCATTTTGGGTCTTCTCCACCAAAGGTAGGAATTGAAGACGAGTATGTCAGCATCCGTCCAATGAATCGCGTGTTTTTCGATCGCTTGGGCTCTCACTATTCGATCTGGTAATCGATGAAGCAGCGGATTGTCCGAGTTAGATTCAACCAACAATGGTGCCCAATAAAACTCAATGGTCGCATTATATTCCTACAATTTTTGTGGTCACCCATATGTCAGTTTGAACCATAACGCATACATTCACCTCTCTGGAGTTTAGCAAAAAAACGAGAACTTACAATGGCACTAAAGATTTTGAGAGAACCGTTGATATGCACTGACTTGAGTGATGATGGGATTACAGATTCCACCAGACAAACCATGGAAACCCATTGATTTCTGTTAAGTGAATCTCCAACATAAACCATCCTTTTCCCTCTCAATCTCTCCAGTAATGCTTTGGCGTTGAACCTAGCTTGTTTTACATTGAATCAATATATAGAAAATTTTAACTTCGGTTTCTATTTGCATCCAACATGAAACCCAAAGAAAAACAAATAGCAATTAGTAGCTTAAATTAGAAGACATCAACAAAGTTTAAATTGTAATGACCTTGGTAGGTCGCACTGGTCGGGCTGCCATCTCCAGTTCTGATAGCTTAAATCCTTTCTTCCAAACTTCTCACAAGCCAACTCGTCTGACATGAATGAGCATTGTTTCTCAGAATACAAAGGATATGATGTCGAGTTATCGTATACCCACTTACCTGAAAAAAGATCACAACTCGACGTCAACGATACTGATTCGCTATAACCCTTTGCTGTAGCTGTAGAGGTCGTAAGAATATCTTCGAAGACGAGCCATGTACTTTTGCCTGTCATATAAACTATAAGAACAATGAAGGTGGCAACTGGAACTGTTATTAGGGAATGCAAACGATCTTTTAGCCCCAGAATTCCCAAGACCAAGTAGTATACCTTAACCATATTATACTAGTTAGTCTTTTGATGAATCATCAATCAACTTCTCTTCTACTACTCTATTTGTTTCTGGATTTTTGTATATATGTTGCTGGTTCCTTTTTAAGTCTAGGGATGATGGTTGTTGGTCATACGTTGTCATGGTTAGGTTGCTATACAAATTTTAAAAAATAATTAGGTGTGGAAATTTTTGTCATGGTAATTTTCCCACAGTCCCTCTGATGAAAATTTAATGCTGATAACTTTGATTTGAAACAATTTTAATTTTTAAACTACAGTGGAGTTGCTAAGACGCATGCACCAGTGAGTCAGGGACGCATAGTACCCGTAGCATGTTGCGATTTTTTCAGAACTCGCTCTTGTTAAGCTGCAGCATATCGAGCTTAATGCAACAAAGCCTGCTCTATCTAACATCTTTTGGTTTCTTTAAGTTGGCACAAACAAAAACAGCTGCAAAGAGAAGTAGTACACTCTTTTCGCATTACCAACAATGGGTATTTTGGTCATATCTGCTAGTGATTCTTTTAGCCAAAATACTGTATAGTTAGGAGTTAGGTCGTAGTGGTTGATCAATCCAACTCTATATCCTACGTAAGTGGAAGGTTGTAACCCACTTTCAAAGCAAAAAATGATTATGAAAAATGCTTACAATTGGGGTTTAAATAAAGATTAATATAGGAGGTATTAGTATTTTTGGCCTGCCAAGATGGTATTTAGTAATAAATATGATCTCCCTATCAGTGAAACTTTACCCACCTCACTACATACAAATGAGTTTATGAGGTTGGTAATGGGAAAAAAACATTGTCCTTGGAAGGGAAGCAACAACACTAATTCATTAACTAAGAGCGGATTATTCTGATGGCCTTGAAAATTTTGGGCCATTCTTGTGGCCTAGAAATTGTTTAGGAAATATCTTTTTTTTCTTCATAAAACCCTAAATTACATTTTAAAATTAAAAACTCAAGATAGGATATGTTATGTAACTGAGTCGAGCTCAAGGATCTTTCGATTTCACACTCAACAAAATCAAACCTCACTGAAGAGTTACAATGAAAATTCGTCAATTGCATTTTAACCATTTCTCGTATCTGAATCAAAGGTAACACATGTATACTTGTTACAGCAAGGTTCGGTCGAACTCGCAAGGTTTGCTATCTCAAGCTTGTTGTCAAATTTAGTGGCACAAAACTATATCTTGATTTCTAATCTATATTTAATTAGTCAAGTCTTGGACTAGGATTAGAAGTGTGTAGTTAAGTATCAAACATCACAGAATTACCTATTGAAGACGGAGATCAGCCGTAAACATTTTGAGAACTTCATCAACTAAAGGCATGTGAAGACTGAATCATTCTATTTACTCACATGATTATCACTCTTTTTTTATAAGACTAAGTCGTATGACTACGTGGACGTTAAACATTGCATAGAAGAAGTTTCCAGTCATGATTGTCTTGTTGAAATCTCGAAATATGATTCAAGCAATAGTCATTCATATACTGGATGAATTTAGTTAAGAACAATTTATTGTTTGTGAACTAAGTTATGATTCAAGTTGATCATTTGAAAATATCCCAAGCGATGATATTCGTCATTGATGTCATTTGGGAATGTTTCAAACTGATTATAAGAGAGATATAGAACTACTAAAAATCGGGATACTTGACGGTGCACGTACCGGCGTAACTGTGTGGGTTCCGGATCAGTGGTACGGATAACTATTACGCGTACCGATGTAGCTCTAATTCAGTTACGTCTCATGGTACACGTACCCAATACGCATACCAAAATAGTCTGAGTTCGTGAATTGGCTTATGGTACACGTACCTAGTACACATACCAAAATAGTCTGAGTTCGGAAACTGACTTACGGTATATGTACCCAATATGTGAACTAAAATAGTCCGTTCGGAAAATTTCCTTACGGGCACACAAACCCGGTACACGTACCTTAGGAGTGTAAGTTCACGAATTGGGTTGGTACACATACGCGGTATGCATACCATTCTGCTGAATATTTTCAGATGCACTCAAATTATTTTCTACGATATGTTTGGCATTTGATTAACTCTCAAAAACACCTCTTAGACATATTTGATCACTTAATCACTCGTGATTGTGCATCAAGATTAAAGTCTAAAGTGTTAAATGAATATGACTAAGCTTATGGTTCAAATGGTTAACCTACCATGAACTATCATTATACACGGTTCGGTTACGACTGACCAAACTGTATATTCTACTATGTGATTTCAAGTCGAATTTCTAGTATGCTTACGTAAAACCCTAACCAGTGTTTCATCAAACATAGAATGTTTTTGCTTGATTCCCAAGCTATCTTAGCTTGAATCATAAGCGGCCTTTGATCTTGAAAATCTTTGAATCGAGAGACTCAAACAACTAGGAAATTTTATCCTTGGCACTTTAATATATCCTAGTTGTATACTAGAGTCGTGCTCTATTAAGCTAGGTTTCATATCATAAACATAATTAGGTTAACGACTTGTTAGAGCACTGCTCGGTCGAACTCGCAAGCGTTGTTATCTCAAGCTTGTTGTCAAGTTTAGTTGCCAAAACTATAAGTCTTGATTTCTAGTCTACTTATAGCTAAGTATCGGATTAGGATAGTAAGTGTAGTTGAGCATTATACTTCACGGCGTTCATCGATTGAAGACGAAGAACTACTAAGGGGGTCTTGTGGAACTTCATCAACAAAAGGTATGTGGAGACTTGAACTCATCTATCACTCAAAAGTCTATCTACTATTTGAGACAAAAGTCGTATAACTATATAGACTTCGATTATACACATTTGATATTTCAGTTGAGTTTAACTCGCTTACATATTTCTCAAAATATGTGTTGGTAAGCTTTCGCTTTAACCAAGTTCATCTTATATTCTTGACGAAAGTCAAAACTTGATCATGTGAAAATCGCCTGGTAACATCTTACATGATTTGTCTGAGACAATCATTTGATGTAGACTTGGAATGTTTTTTATTGATCATTCGATCACTTGAAATTTGCTTTGAAGCTAATAGTTTGTGTGAGACAGCTATTGTCGTCTTCAAAGAATGTTTCAATGATTGAAATAGGAGTTTAAAACAATTAACCATGATTGGATATAGCACAGTATGCGTACTTGTATGCTAACTGTTGCATGTTATCCCAAGTCCGGGAACCATAATATGCATACCCGTATGCGTACTAGTTGGTTTGATGAAAGTCCGGGAACCTAGTATGCATACCCGTATGCATACTGGCGTAAAGTTCACGTCCAGAAATTCAACTGAGTTTGGAGGTAGCGTACCCGTTCGCACACACTGGCGGACCCAAACTAAGTCCGGCCACTTAGGTATACATACCCATTTGCATACTTGAGTAGTTTATGTTCTAAAATCGATTTGTTCATGAACTAATACATTTACATATTAAGGAATGCAATCTTTTGCAACCGTGGATATAATGTTCATGAATTGATTCGAGTGAATCAAAATCGATTTTGCTTCAATTGTGTCTTATATACTTCTACGAGAATATAAACAATTGAACAACTCTAGAACTAGTTTCATTTGAGTTATTTGAACTAGTTATGGTTAAGATGAATAAGGTTGATATGAAAGTGTTCATATGGCTAACTTCGGTTAACTATTGTTGAGCCAACAAGGTGTACATGTTTAGGTACGAATACTCATATCTAAATGAAGTCACTTTTCATTTGTCTTTAACAAGTTAAGTTTGATCTAACGGTTGAAAGATATTAGCTTTAGTCTAACCAGATTTTCATCTAACGGTGAATATTGAATGCTTTATTACCAAGGTAACATTGATTACAAACCCTGATTTGAAGACTATATAAGGGAGAACTCTAGCAACTGGAAAACCTAATCCCCACAACTCCTGTGTGATACTAGTTGCGACTAGATTCGCTTCTCCTTTAACCTTAGGTTTTTTCCAAAACCTTGTATGTTAACGACTTGAAGACTTCATTGGGATTGTGAAGCCAGACCCAACTATTTTCTATGTAGTTGCGTGTTCTGATCTTGCTGTATTCTATCGTATTGAGTACTATATTCTCTAAGATTTTCTCGAGATTTAATCTCCGATAGGCAAGATAAAAAGTAGTAACAAACATCTTCGTCTCATCGTTTGTGATTCCACAATGTCTTGTTTCGCTATCATACGATTAAGATTATTGTGAGGTGATTGATATTGCTATGTTGTTCTTCAGAAATATAATACCAGTGTATCAATTGGTTATGGTTCACCTTGATTTATCAAAAGACGGAACAAAAAATATAATGCGGAATAGAAATAACACAGACACTAGAATTTTGTTAACTAGGAAACCGCAAATGCAGAAAAACCCCGGGACCTAGTCCAGATTTGAACACACACTGTATTAAGCCGCTAAAGACACTAGCCTACTCCAAACTAACTTCGGTCTGTACTGTAGTTGAACCCCAATCAATCTCACACTGATCCAAGGTACAGTTATGCTCCTACGCCTTTGATCCCAGCAGGATGCTACGTACTTGATTCCCTTAGCTGATCTCACCCACAACTAAGAGTTGCTACGACCCAAAGTCGAAGACTTTAATAAACAAATATGTATCACACAGAAAAGTCTACGGTAATAGATAAATCCGTCTCCCATGAATATACCTACGAGTTTTGTTCCGTCTTTTGATAAGTCAAGGTGAACAGGAACCAATTGATAACCCAGACTTATATTCCCAAAGAACAACCTAGTATTATCAATCACCTCACAATAATCTTAATCGACGCAACGAAAAAAGATATTGCGGAATCACAAACGATGAGACGAAGATGTTTTTGATTACTTTTCTATCTTGCCTATCGGAGATATAAATCTCAAGCCAATTATTTCAATTGTACGCAAATCGATCGAATCAACAAGATCAGATCACACAACTACAAGAAAAGTAGTATCGGTCTGGCTTCACAATTCCAATGAAGTCTTTAAGTCGTTAGCCTGGTTTAGAGAAGAAAACCCAAGGTTAAAGGAGAATCGATAGAAAAAACACACGAAAAAGAAGATAAATTTAGGATTCCTGGGAATATAATTCCCTTCCCAATGTCCAAAAATACCATTATCATAAAGCTTTTCTCCCCATTAGAAAACCATTTTTAACGCTCCCCATTAGAAAACTGTTTTTAACGTAAATGAAACTCTAGCTTATGCAACTACTATCACACGTAAGGTGTGGGGATTAGGTTTCCCAGTTTCTAGAGTTCTCCCTTATATAGTCTTTCAAATCAGGGTTTGCAATCAATGTTAGCTTGGTAACAAAGCATTCAATATTCACTGTTAGATGAAAACCTGATTAGATTCAAGCTAATATTTCTCAACCGTTGGATCGAAAACTTAGCTTGTTACGCACAAATGAAATGTCCAATTTTGGGTTTATGTAACCGTTCCCAAACATTAACATTTGTTGGTTCAACAATAATTAACCAAATGGTTAGCCATATGATCACTTTCATATCCACCATATTCTTCTTCACCGTAACTAGTTCAAATGACTCAAATGAACTAGTTAGAGAGTTTTTCAATTGCTTAGATCTTATGTAACTACACAAGACACAATCGAAGCAAAAACGGTTTGATTCACTCGAATCGGTTCATGAACTTTATAGCCACGGTTTGCAAAAGCATTCCTTAGTTTATAAAAACATGAGTTCAAGAACAACTGATTTTAGATATAACCTACTCAAGTTCGCGGACTGGGTTCGCGGACTTAAGCTCACGGAAGGAGTTCACAAGCTCCAGCAGAAATTCTCGGGTCGAGAACTTCCGCCAGTTCACGGACTGAGTTCGCGGACTTGTCTCACGCCACATTCCGTTTCTCTTGATCAACAAAGTTCGCAAACTTTGGTTCAAGGAATAAGGACTTATACATATATGTGTTTCCACAACAATGCTTATATCCTACCAATGGTTATGTAATCTAAACTCTCATTTCAATCATTGAAATATTCTCAGAGGACGTTATATAGCCGTTATTCACAAACCATTTTTCGTCAAAGCAATTTTCAAAGTGATTGAAACATAACATGACATTCATCACTAGGTAAAGATGAATTTTGCTAAAGCGAAAGCTTACCGACACATATTTCGAGAAATAGATAGGCGAGATAAACTCGGCTAGAAATAGCAAATGTGTATAATCAAATTCTATATATCAAAACGACTTTTGTCTCAAGAGTAGGAGATAGAGTAAATAGACTTTTGAGTGACAAATAAGTTCAAGTCTCCACATACCTTTTAGTCGATGAAGTTCCACCAGTTCCTTGAGTAGTCCTTCGTCTTGTATGATGATTTCCATGGAGTCTTGAGGTCAATTGCAGTTTCTATCCTAGTCCGAGACCTTTAGCTATATAGGCTATAAATCAAGACTTATAGTTTTGATCAATAACATTGACAAACACGCTTGAGATAGCAACGCATGCGAGTTCCACCGAACAATGCTCTAACAATCTCCCCCTTTGTCAATTTTAGTGACAAAACTATTAATACATATGGAATTCAAAAAATAAATAAATTAGCTTTTGTAGCTCCTATTCCACATGTCTAATCTTCAACATTACTCGAAATCTTTGTCACTTCCAAGTACTCCAATGATCCCAAAGGTTGTAAGTTTAGCATCATCGTTGTTGAAAATCCGTAGCTATAAGAACAAGAAAACAATAGTTCTCAATCATTGTTATACAGTGTCATAGTATCATTATACAACGTCAAAGTTCAATTGTATCACAACTTCAACAACAATACTATGGTGATATGTATCACTCCCCCTTAGTCAATACTCCATCTCACATGGAAACCACTCCCCCTTACATAATGATCCAAAAACCATATGTATTTGTAGTGTGAACTACATATTAATTCTCCCCCTTTTTGTCAATAAAATTGGCAAAGGTACAAGAACGGGATCCTAATGAAATTTCCAAAAGAGACATTTCATGATCAAAAGAAAGAAACACATGTCAACTTATTCAGATGCAATCATAAAGCCGAAGCTAGATGCATTCATCAAGGATTTTAAAGATACAAGATAACCCCTATAATATTCCATAGCCGCACTCCCCACAAAGATTTGGCAATTAAGCGCAAGTTCAAAAAGAACTCTCCCCCATAATATGTCATTCCCGAAAGAACAACAAGAGCGACCTTAATTTCGATAGAAAAGAAGGATTTCTTTGGACATAACAAATCACATACAAGTATGAATTTGAATCCAAAATACTCAATTAAATTAACCACAAGAAATTCATGATTAATTCAATCGGATATGCTCAACATAAGTGAACTTATGGAGACTCAAAAACACTCAATTAGATTAATCACAAGAGAACCCATAATTAATTTAATCGAAATACACAACCAAACTAATCACAAAAAGTAATCAATTTAATTGGTCATACTCGACATAAGAGAATCTATGGAACAATGACTAAGTTAATCATGAAAATAATCAGCCCAGTCAAAAAAGCTCAAACATAAAAACTTACAGAGTCATAACTAAATAACCAAACACGATGATTAATTTAGTTCAAGAATGCTCGACAAAAATTACCTTACGGAACAACAACAAAGCTAATCATAAAAACAATCAACTTGGTTGTTTAGTGCTCAACATAAGACACCTTACGGAGCCTCACATTAATACATAAATATGGATCAGGGAGATCAATTACTGCAGAATACACAAGGATTCATTCTATTTTCCATCACAATTTGCACCATGATATACAATAGACATAATCCTTGGAAACAAAAGATATTAACCTATCTTCCATCAATAATTGACAATATAGGCTTAACTTTTGTATTCGTCAAAGGTCCATTCATTCCTTTATCAATATATGAATATCGACTTACGAAAGACTTTACTTTTGACAAGATATGGGACAATCATAGTTCACGGACGCAAACACACATATCCCATAAACAATTGCAATATATAAAACCATAAAGATTAATACTGCAAAAATCATCTTCCAAACAAATTTAGAATTTAAACCAATAAATCTAGAAACATGAAGATGAAAACGTTGGACATAACTATGTGTAATCACAATAATGGATATTCCAACTCTAGTTATTCTTCTAAACAAAAAAAAACAGAAAAATAGAAGATTTACTAGACAACTAAAATAAAAAACATACATTTATGCCAATGTCGAACACGAACTGGAGTCATATAGACGGTTTTGGATCCTCATGAGTCTTGAGGTTTTCAAGCTTGTGAATGACAGCATCCTCTGCAACTTTGGAAAGAATATCCTTATTTGGAAGTTCTTTAACACGGATCTTCATGAGAACAAGGTCAGAATTAACCTTTTTCAACTCAGTTCTTACCACATCAAGACACTTCATTGTATCAACAAGTTGTTGTTTTGCATCCTCAAAGTTCTTTAGAAATTCAAGAACTATATCAAACGAAATCTCTTCAACCTCCTCAATATCCGAATAGGAATCAGGAGATTGAGGAAATGATCCTTCAACTTGAACAACGGTTCCCTTCTCTTTATCGAACTCAAAATACACCCCATTATCAACGAAGTCTTCAGGTAAATCCCATAAGCAGGAGGAAGACGCCATTGGTAATATGAAACCTAGAGTGAGAAGTTCAACTCAATAGGGTAGGTATATAAATATTATTCGATAAACTTAGGGTTTACAAGAACGATTCGTGAAAGACTCCCAAAACCGTATGTGTACCCTAAGACGATGGTTCATACATCCCATATGAAAAAGCCCATACTTTTAGTCTTCAAAAACCAAGTTTGAAAGCAAAGAAGGATATCTAATAAAAAGGAAGGACTAAAAAATACTCATGTAAAAGTGTATGACTAATTATCCATCTAAGAACGATAAGAAATTAGCTAGATAATCAGATCCACTTTGCAAAGAGTATACCTATTCAATTCTCACACAACTAGGATTTTTGATATGTGAGATATCAACCTTGTGATTAATTTACACAAGTATGAGCCTTTAGCTCATTAAATGACTGTCGTCTTTGTTTATCCTTCTTTCCATGATTGGTACTCAACTCAGAGAAGTAAGACTTGGCTAGTTCAGCATATCTGTCAGAAGATATTCTCTGAGGACTAAATCTAGGACCTCTTGCAACAGGTTCAAGAGGATCAGGATAGAAGGGGATCCATTTTCTAGACTTAGATTTACTACCAACAACCCTATAAACACAGGGAATGCTTTTATCATCAACACTGGAATGCATTTGAGCCCTATGATGATTTCTAGGAAAGAGATCATATTTAAGGTTTCTGGTTTTCTGTGGATACGTGATTCACTGCAGTAGTCGACGGACTATTTATTCCATTGACAATGGAAAGAATAAAATTATGAAGTTTAGAAATTTGTTTCCTCCTGGAAAAGCAATGGATAACATAGTGTTCCTTTTTCCACAGAATGTACAGGTTAATGGAGATGTACCAATAAATGGCACCTGTTTTGACTTCATAGCCATATGAGGAGATTGTAAGTTATGCAAACTTTTCTTGACACAATCTTCTTCCGGAAAACATTTCGTTCTGTACTATAACTCATGAGAATTAGTTTGTACAGAAGAATTTCTCCTTAAGACAGAGTTTTTCTTTTTCAAGGATCTGCATTGTTCATGGGCTAGAATAATAGATGCTTCTAGTTTCTCTTTCTCGACAGGAAGTCTGTTAAGATCTGATGAATAAGTCTCGATCAACCGTTTCTCTCTAATTGAGTCTTCCTTAACAATATCTTCAAGAACACTAATCTTTTCACGTTGTATAGTAGTTTCTTGGAGAAGTTTTTCAATATTCTTAGAGAAAGACTCAATGATGTTGTAGAGTTCATGCTCTCGATCAAGAGACTTTTCAAATTCATCAATAAGATGATCATGATCCTAGAAATCAATAATCTCAGCAGAGTTTTTTGAGATTCTGATGAGCTCCGTTTCAGCTTTTGCCATAGTGCCCAATGTCTCATCGGATAGAGATTTGTTGACACCAGATGGAACAATCTTCTTACCTCGGGATTCAGAAGAATCAGCTAAGGAGTAATCCTTTGAGGTATTCCCAAGACATTTGTCATAGTTAAAAGCTTTCGAAGACATCTTGGTATGCGTAGAAGAGATTTTGTCCTCAGACTCAGATTGCCACAAACACAGACTTGTAAGGTCTTTAACGTGTTTGCCTGCTCTGATACCAATTGAAAAAGCTTGGGTACAACAACCACACCCAATAATTCGATTATCAATCTGTATGGACAAACTCCAATATACTTTCTAGAGAATCAACTAGACAGTCAGACTCAATCTAGAGAAAAGTATATCAAAGAGTTTATATCTCAATCTCTCAATTTGATCTTTACTCAAGAAAATAGAAATCTGCGAGTCTTTATCAAAGAGAGATAACTTGGATGGTACCAAAGACCAATATCCAAGTGTCAACCAATTTAAATCAACAACCAAAAGGTAGGATATTCTAATTGATTGAACAACGCACAAACTGTGATATTTCAATTATATAAACAAATACAATGCGGAATAGAAATAACACAAACACCAGAATTTTTTTAACGAGGAAACCACAAATGCAGAAAAACCCTGGGACCTAGTCCAGATTTGAACACACACTGTATTAAGCCGCTACAGACACTCCAAACTAACTTCGGTATGGACTGTAGTTGAACCCCAATCAATCTCACACTGATCCAAGGTACAATTATGCTCCTACGCCTCTGATCCCAGCAGGATGCTACGTACTTGATTCCCTTAGTTGATCTCACCCACAACTAAGAGTTGCTAAGACCCAAATTCGAAGACTTTAATAAACAAATCTGTATCACACAGAAAAATCTACGGTAATGGATAAATCTGTTTCCCACGAATATACCTACGAGTTTTGTTCCGTATTTTAATAAATCAAGGTGAACAAGAACCAATTGATAACCCAGACTTATATTCCCGAAGAACAGCCTAGTATTATCAATCACCTCACAAGAATATTAATCGACGCAGCGAAAAAAGATATTTTGGAGTCACAAACGATGAGACGAAGATGTTTGTGATTACTTTTCTATCTTGCCTATCGGGGATATAAATCTCAAGCCAATTATTACAATTGTACTCAAAACGATAGAATCAGCAAGATCAGATCACACAACAACAAGAAAAGTAGTATCGGTCTGTATTCACAATCCCAATGAAGTCTTTAAGTCGTTAACCTGGTTTAGAGAAGAAAACCCAAGGTTAAAGGAGAATCGACTCTAGCTTATGCAACTAGTATCACACGTAAGGTGTGGGGATTAGGTTTCCCAGTTGCTAGAGTTCTCCCTTATATAGTCTTCCAAATCAGGGTTTGCAATCAATGTTAGCTTGGTAACAAAGCATTCAATTTTCACTGTTAGATGAAAACCTGATTAGATTCAAGCTAATATTTCTCAATCGTTGGATCGAAAACTTAGCTTGTTACACACAAATGAAATGTCCAATTTTGGGTTTATGTAACCGTTCCCAAACATTAACATTTGTTGGTTCAACAATAGTTAACCAAATGGTTAGCCATATGATCACTTTCATATCCACCGTATTCTTCTTCACCATAACTAGTTCAAATGACTCAAATGAACTAGTTAGATAGTTGCTCAATTGCTTAGATATTATATAAATCGAAGCAAAAACAGTTTGATTCACTCAAATCGGTTCATGAACTTTATAACCACGGTTTGCAAAAGCATTCCTTAGTTTATATAAACATGAGTTCAAGAACAACCGATTTTAGATATAACCTACTCAAATTCGCGGACTGGGTTCGCGGACTTAAGCTCACGGAAGGAGTTCACAAATTCCAGCAGAAATTCTCGGGTTGAGAACTTCCGCCAGTTCGCGGACTGAGTTTGCGGACTTGGCTCACGCCACATTCTGTTTCTCTTGATCAACAAAATTCGCAAACTTTGGTTCAAGGAATAAGGACTTATACATATATGTGTTTCCACAACAATGCTTATGTCCTACCAATGGTTATGTAATCTAAACTCTCATTTCGATCATTGAAACATTCTCAGAGGATGTTATATAGCCATTATGCACAAACCATTTTTCGTCAAAGAAATTTTCAAAGTGATTGAAACATAACATGACATTCGGTACTAGGTAAAGACGAATTTGGCTAAAGTGAAATCTTACAATTACATATTTCGAGAAATAGATAGGCGAGATAAACTCGGCTCGAAATAGCAAATGTGTATAATCAAAGTCTATATATCAAAACAACTTTTGTGTCAAGAGTAGGAGATAGAGTAAATAGACTTTTGAGTGACAGATAAGTTCAAGTCTCCACATACCTTTTAGTCGATGAAGTTCCACCAGTTCCTTGAATAGTCCTTCGTCTAATATGATGATAGCCATGAAGTCTTGAGCTCAACTACACTTTCTATCCTAGTTCGAGACCTTTAGCTATATAGGCTAGAAATCAAGACTTATAGTTTTGATCACTAACATTGACAAACATGCTTGAGATAGCAACGCATGCGAGTTCGACCGAGCAATGCTCTAACAAACGCGATTGTACCTTGATCTAGGGTGAAATTGGTTAGGGCTCAACTATACTCCAGTCCGAAATTAACTTGGAGTAGGCTAGTGTCTGTAGAGGCTTAATACAGTGTGGTGTTCAAATCTGGACTAAGTCCCAGGGTTTTTCTACATTTGCGGTTTCCTCGTTAACAAAACTTCTGGTGTTTGTGTTATTTCTTTTCCGCAATATATTTGTTTATATAATTGAAATATCACAGGTTGTGCGTAGTTCAATCAATTAGATAATCCAACCTTTGGTTGTTGATATTAATTTATTGACACTTGGATATTGGTCTTTGGTACCATCCAAGTTATTTCTCATATTAATCCGGCTCACAGATTTCCATCTGTTCGATTGCTGATTGATTTGAAAATTGAGATACAACTCTTGGACATATTTCCATTGATTGAGTCTGATTATCTAGTTGATTCTCTTGGAATTATATTGGAGTTTATCCATACATATTACCTAAAAGAAATATTGGGTGAGGTTGTTAGACCCCCGCTTTTTCAATTGGTATCAGAGCAGGCAAACACGATAAACCTAATAAGTTTGTGTTTGATTGTTCCCAAAGACTATCCCTATGGGAAATCTCCTTGGGAAACTTGTTCTGGGCATCTGTGGAACATACCAGAAATCTTCAAAGATTGTTCAGAGTTTTTCTTGTCTAGAGTTCTGGTCTCTCAAGATAATCTCACATCATCTAAGACATTAGAAATCCTAGATGATAGAGAACAATCTAAAGGAAAAATTAAAGATTCCTTTAAAAAGGTTCGTTGCAGGAAACGTGTGGATAAAATCTCAAGGATATGGAACCTCACTAGACTTCTTATTAATCTTTTTGAGGAATACTATCGAGATGGATCAATTGACAAAGATCTATTTATGGCTTTTGAAATCGTTTTTAAATCTCTGGAACGACTTGTTTTGATTAAGCAAAAGGCTTGTGCTGGTAAAAATTTTAATTCTGTCATTCGTGACACACATTTGAGTTTTGGTAACATCTCGGTCAAAAACGATAAAAAGTTTTTTACAAGTGGTGTTGCAAGTTCCAGTCTTTGGAATCCTTCCTTTAATCATTGGAAAAATAAGTCAAAAATTTCAAATGAACCTTATCATCATTACTATGATTATACTTCTGGCACATTTCACAAGTATCGACCAGAGAAGATGCATGAGGATTTCTCTGCTCATCTTGCCTTTTGGTAACAAGATTGGCTTCACCCCACTTGTATATATAACTTGGAAGTGGCGCATGTAACGGTCTGATTTTTTTTTGTGTCTTTGTACTATGGGTTAGCTTTATTTTTGAAATTTATTTTTCCTTGAAGAAAAACTAGTTCGAAAGAAGGAATCTGTCCACTGAGGTGAAATAAACTGATGCAGTTCTACTACTATCCTTTTACTGCACTATCTTGATTTTCTTCACAGTGTGCAAACCTTGGTTGGTGAACGTTTTTGGAAATCCTACTTTCTCTTCGTGGGTCGCGGTTCTTGAACGGGTCCAAGCCCATCAATGGGTATTTAAGAGTTCCTGTACGCTTACGAGTACTCCTCATCTTCTTCCTTTTGTCCGAGTTCGTGAGCAAGGGTTTTTCTAGGGTTCACGAGTTTACTCCATTAACTTTCTTGTGGAGGTCAATAAGGGACAAAAGCTTATCATCATACTCAATGAGCATTTCAAGTAAGATTTTCTCTTTCTTATTCTCTCAATTTTAGGGTTCATGGGGAAAATTAATCATGATGATAAGGATTCTAAGAAGATGTCAAAAATTCATGATTCTTCTAGCATCATCATACCCAAGGACCAAGATTCTATTAGAATTAGATTTGTTAATGATTCTAGTAGTAATACCTTTGAAAGAATTTATTCTAATGGTTTCATTCTAGAAAAGAAATTGGATTTGGTTAGTGGTCATAAAGAAGATTTGATTTGTTTTGAAAAATATGATCTAGGAAACACCTTTAATGGTTTTGGTGAAGGATTTGACACCCTTACAAGAATCTTATATGCCAACATCCATGATGTTGATCTTAATGACATGGAATTCAAGACCATGATAAATAGAAAAAGGATTCTTGTTGATAGAGATTTGATTTCAATGGTTACCAAAATTCCATTGGGTAACTTTCGTCTTCCAAGACCAAGGAAAGAAAGACCATCATATGAAACAATTTCTCATGGTCTTTGTGGCAAGACTGTTGATTGTATTAAATGGAAATTTCCTACTAACTATCTTAGTCTTTCCTTGATGTCTTTCGAAAAACTAGGTATTCTAATCTTTGTCCCTCTACAATTGAGAATTCTCGGTGGAGTCGTGAGTTTGCGGAGTTGGTCTATTTCCTTGAATTGGGTACTCCTTGTCTTGATATTTGTGGATTTATCATTCTTCAAATGGTCTTTGTGACGTCATCCAATAAGAAATTAGGCTTTCCTTGCTTAATCGAGCAAATATTTCATGCACACTCCATTGCTCCCTTTGGCAACTCTCTTGGATCTCCAAAACTTGTTCGTCCTTGTACTTTCAAACATATGAGGGAGAATGCTTGCAAAAGACAAAGATGTGATTCCCTTGACGGTTCTTTGATCGCTGTCGTATGCGTCAAAAATAATTCACTTTCTCACCCAACTAAATTTAAATGAAGTATGTGGTAAGAAAGAGTTCGTTCCCACAGAGAGGCTTTTGTTGTTATAAAATTTCAGTTTCTTAGTAACCAAGGGGGGATTTTTTTTTATCTAAGCAATAAAATAGAGCAAAGCAAATAAAATAATTTGAATAATCAATAAAGAGAAGATATTGGTCACGGGATAGTATCATTCACAAACATGTATTTTCATCAGTGACTAGAATTGAAATTTTAATCTCTCATTTACTAAAAGTCCTAGGATACCTTGATCGCAAGAGTATCCCGTTTATTTCCCGATTTTATCACAAACAACATTAAAAGATGCTATTGTGAAATCTACCTAGAAAGCAACCTAAAGTGTAAAAGCACAATTAAGTTTAACTCCCTAAGAGCATTAAGTTCTATGAAATAAGACTAATCAATGCAAACAAACATGTAAAAGCACTAATTCGTTTTAACAAAGGTTATGATTCATATGCAACTAAAGAGATGTATCACTACAAGTAATAATGGCACTATGCTACTTGCAATCAGGAATTATCACTTTTTCGTATAATAACCCTAATCTAGTAATAGAGATGAAGACTAATCTAATTGATTCCGGACTCAACCAAACTAGCATTCAAATCATATGCCAATATTAATAATGAATCATAAACAATAAAGTATTGAGACAAAACTAATTCATTGAATCAAATAACATGTTGGAAATCAACTTTATCCCATAACCAATAATATGTGTTTAGCTACTCATAGCTTTTGAGCTCATCATAATCATAATCAAAAATAAATTGAAGAAGATGAAAAATAAACGAAAGCAAACCCTAGTAGAATCCCGCTCTCCAAAGTTTTCAGTAGAAAAATACGTGATATCCAAAGTTGTTGAAAACTTTCCCTTTTTGTAGCTCTTCTTGTTTCCAAAACTAGGTCTTCAAAGCCCAAAGTCCAATAATAAGATGTCCACCAAGCCCATATGTGAGGAATACCAAAGTGAAAATATGTCCCAAAAGATAGTCACCGGAAAACTGGTAAAGTGGCCGGAAAAGTAGCTCAGGTGACCGGCAAAGTCCGCACGGTCACCGGTCAAACCTGACAGTCAACCGTCAAAGTTGACGGCCGACTAACGGTCAAACTCAGTGAGTCAGACCTGAGTCAGGGTCTGAGTAGCCTGAATGAGATGAATTAACTGAGAAAGCTTTGGCCTGAGCCATTGCACTAGCTCAAGTTCTGTTGCACAATCATTGTGCTTCAGCAGTACTCTCCAGCCATGATGGCTATGTCTTCTTCACAGCCACAGCTCCGACTCAGCATCATTTCTGCAGTTCAGACCTGCAATGCATAATCTCTACAATTCTTATCTCCAACTGCACCTGCAATTACAACACACACAGTACATTGCATAGGGATTCAGTTCAAACATCATCTCAATTCCAACATCAGTTGTACTTCCTGTAGCTTCAGTTCTCCTCTCTTCACAGCTGCACTACCACATAGACAATCATCTTTGCAAACCCATTCACCTCAGGCCATAACTAGCAGCAACATTCTGCGGCAGCAACATCCATTTGAGCTTCAGTCTCAGCTTAATCACTCAACCAACACTACAACACTGCCATTTACAACACCAACAACACCAGTGCATTCTGCTCAGCTCAAAACTCACTGGAGTATCAGCATCACTACCATTTTTCCATGAGTTCATCACCATCATGACCATATGCATCTTATGTTCACCTGCAATCTCATGCCCTGCATTTCAACTTCAGTCACTGCTCCTTCTTGTTCATCTGCATCAACTCCATTGCATTGCAGCTTGCAGCCATCATTCATACCACCTGCAATTTCCTACACATACATCTAAAACACTCATTTCATGCACCTGCAGGTCATAACCACTCTTCCCTGCCATTGTGTCTCTTAGCATTCTTGGCTTCAGTTTAGCAGCACTTCAATTGAACCACACTTGATCTAGCCTGCAACACACATCTCCATCCAGTTACATCAATCCACAGCTGCAATACCCTCTAGCTAAGCTGCAACTGCAACACCAACACAATTACAAGCTCCTTACTCAAAGCTGCATTTCCAGTACCACCAATTCTGAAAGCCACCACTTGAACTGCAGCTGCAACCCTTGACTGTGAATTGACCAACCAACCATGGGAATAACACCAGCATCTTTACCTGATCTTTCACATGAAAGCTTAACCAAGCTACACCCAATCTGAACCCAATCTCAGGCCAAACACTCGATCTAAGACCAACCATTTCTCATGACTTCCTACCACCATACTGTCAACTCAAGGCATCTGCATCTCAGCACACACAAACACAATTTCTTCTTCAATTTCAGATCCACCTCACTTCCTTGTACCAGACAACTCCAATTTCTTTATCTGCTTCACAATCTCATAAATTAGCAGAAACCCCTTCAATTTCTTGTCATCTTTGCCATCACAGGTTCAACCAACCACATATTCGACTTTTCTCATCTCTGTGACATCAACACCATCTCCAGTTCCTTCACTGTTTCTCGATCTAACCCTTCAAGCACATACCACACCTTCGAATATCTGAGACTTAATTCATCTCCATCATCAATTTCAGCTAACCCTTGATCGTCACCTCTCTCAGACAACAGTCATCTCTGAATTTCAGGGAGATTGTAATGAATACAACCACCAATTCTCGATCTTAGGGTTTGTGTAGGAATAGAAGGTGGATATAACCACTCGAGTGAAGTGGATAAGGGGTACTGCAATGATATTTGTCCTGTCAGTTTCGGCGAACTGACTGCCTATCCTGTTTCCTTGCTCAATTTTCAGTTGCGGGGAACTGACAGCTCATTCTTAGCCTTATTCGCCGCATAACCTCAGCTAGCTCCAGCTACAGTCGACTGTGAATTGACGATTCTGGCCTTTATGCTCCAAAAGAGTGCTTTCTTCCTTCTTTTTCTCCAAATGAGTTCATTGCACCTAATAAACTCAAACTCACACATAAGATGCATAATTCACAAGAAAAATAACAAAGAAAGCATAAACTATAGATATAAATGAAAGTTTTTATGACACCTATCAAATTCCCCCACACTTAGACTTTGCTAGTCCTCGAGCAAATGAAGCAAAACTTATTCTTAAATATACATACACTCCATCTCGTGAGGGTTTACTAGAGATATACCCACAAAACCTACTTTTCCAACTTACTAGTTCTCTGAAATGATAGCATCCAACGCGCTAAGAAGACATAGAGATTTTGCACACTAGTCATAAGAAGTTAGACACATAAATGAACACAATCTCATTCTTAAATGTTAAGAGAGAAATAACAATCCCTTCTCTAAATAAATTCGGGTTCTGAGTGATCAAAAGTCTCGACTCTGCCTCACAACAAAGGGTTTTATGATATTGCTCTCAATAATAAATAGCTCTTTATGGGTCACACATGTGTCGAGGTAGGAATGAAGAGAGAATCCTGCGACACGTTGAATGGAAGGAAGGCAAAAACCCTCCGAATTGTTTTGAAAACCTACATCTTTTATTCATTTTGAAAACCCTTTTTTTCTGAAGATCTCTAAGAAAAGAAATCAACCACTTAACGAAGGTGGGAATATGCTTACTTACCTCGTTATCCGTTCGGCGTGCAGTTAGCACCACTCTCAAAACATCCATAGAAACGTCTTCGGTCTTCAATCCTTGTCTTCATCTTCGTCTTCGGTCTTCAACTCTTGATGATAAAATTTTGAACTTCGTAGAATCTTGACAATGTGATTCTTTCCTCTAATTCCTTGTTGCTTGAAACCTCATTCCGTGTATTTCTTCTTCCATTGGCTTTATTGAATAAATACAAAACCAAAAACGAACTAAACAAACCAAAATATGATGCAATGAATTTTTTCTTTTTTTTTTTAACTTTTTTTTTCAAGATAAAGTAAATAAAAAATGAAACAAAACAAAGTAAACAAAACTAATAATGTACCTAACAAAATTTCTCTTGTCTCTTTTCTTTTTTTTTTCACTATTTTTTTTTATAAGAGACCTAGCATAATGGTGACCATGTTTCAATTTATTTATTTTTTGAGACAAGAGAAAATAAAATACAAAAAAGATAAAATAACAATGCAAGTACAAAGGCCATGGTGTAAGTACTTTACCGCTCAATTCTTCACAACTTGTATGTTTCGATATCACAAACTTCTTGAATTCTCATCTTGATAATCTTTATTCTTGTACAATAGTCTTCAACTTGTAAAAATTCTGCTCCTTGTCTTGTTGCTATATTTAAATATGAAATCTGCTCATTTCTGTACCGTTGCTTGTAAACCTAAAACGTCTTCAACTTTCCTTCGAATTTTTGATGCTCCTCTTGTTGATGATGATGGTGTTTCTATGGATCTGTTGATGTAGATAAAGTGGATGGTGCTAACTGCGAACAAGATTACAAGTAGTATGTAAGTTAGCAATTCGATATCACCATTCATAATTGATAAAATAGCACTCAAGAGATCAAAATAGTGCTTCTATTAGTGGGAGGTTGGGTAGCTCACCATTATACCCGGAGTTTAAGTACGGTGACGCACACTCTAAAAGCACAAATTTAGACAGGTACAAAGAATTGAAGGTCGGTGTCTCTCATGATGTAACATGGGTAGTCTCCACTATAGGGGATCACAAATCTAATACCGAATTCAGTCTGCACCTCATTTTCCACTGGTATGGTTAAATCCAACTTTAACTCTCATACAAGTAAGAAACCCGATCATGTTCTCTGTCATTTCTAAGTTCAGTCACTCTTATGAGAATCTCGATGTAATCTTAACGACATGTATACTATGTGACTCTAAACTAACCACAAGTTGGAGTTTTCTTATTCACTATTTTACATAAAAATCGAAAAATCAATGCAAATGCTACCACTCCTCCACACTTAAACTTTACATTGTCCTCAATGTAAATTGAATCGTCCAAAGAAACTCAAGGTGGGAAATCCTATATGATAATGACAAGAAATCAGAAAAAAAAAAAAAAAAAAAACAAGACAAGAAAAACTAAAAACAAGACAAGAAATAAATACAAGACAAGAAATACTTATCATATGGGTTGCCTCCCATTTAGCGCTTGGTTTAAAGTCGTCAGCCCGACTATCTCCTTGATTTCTATGGCTCCTCCATAGGGAGTGCATCCACAAAGTTAGCTCCTTCCACCACTTCGTAAGTGAAATTCTCATAATATGGTTTCAACCGGTGCCCATTAACTTTAAGTTCCTTGCATGTAGCTATGCTACGAATTTCTACTGCACCATGAGAAAACACATTAGTAACAATAAAAGGTCCAATCCAACGTGACCTTAATTTACCCGGAAATAAATGCAAGCGAGAATTAAACAAAAGCACTTTCTGCCCAATGCAAAATTATTTCCTAGAAATCATGTTATCATGAAATGCTTTCGTCTTTTCCTTGTAAATGCGCAAGCTTTCAAATGCATCATTGCGAAGCTCCTCTAGCTCTTGGAGTTGTAACTTCCTTTGCTTTCCAGCCCCATCCATCTCCATATTGCATTGCTTAATAGCCCAAAACGCCTTATGCTCAATTTCAACGGGTAAATGACAAGGTTTACCATACACAAGCCTAAAGGGAGACATCCCGATAGGTGTCTTGTATGCGGTTCTATAAGCCCACAAAGCATCATTAAGTCGCATGCTCCAATATTTCCTTGTTGGATTCACCATCTTCTATAGAATGGATTTCACCTCCCGGTTAGACACTTCGGCTTGTCCATTTGTTTGGGGATGATAAGGTGTTGCAATCTTGTGCGACACATTCTACTTCTTCAACAAGGTTTGTAAAATCCTATTTTTTAAGTGAGAACTCCCATCGCTAATTATGCTCTTGGAATTCCAAACCTTGCATAGATATTAGCTTGCACAAAATATGAAACCACTTTAGAATCATTAGTTGGGGTGGCCTTGGCTTCCACCCATTTGGAGACATAATCAACAACAAGTAAGATATAAAAATTCCCATGAGAATTGACAAAAGGACCCATAAAATCAATACCCCATACATAGAAAACTTCAATAAATTGAATAAAAGTTTGTGGCATTTGATTTTGGGCACCTAGATTGCCTGTTCTTTGGCACCTATCACAAGTTGTGCAAAATGTATATGCATCTTTAAACAAGGCTGGCCAATAGAAACCGCTTTCAAGTACCTTGTAAGCGGTTCTCTTACTCCCAAAATGTCCTCCGCAAGCATAAGAGTGACAAAAAGACAAGATAGAATTAAATTCAGATTCGGGAATGCACCTTCGTAATACTTGGTCACTACCTTGTTTCCATAAGTATGGATCATCCCATATGTATTGGTTTCCTAACTTCTTAAGTTTGTCCCTCTCAGCACGAAACAAGTTCTTTGGGATTTGTTTAGACACCAAGTAGTTCACAATGTCAGCATACCATGGTTCTTCAAAGGCAATTAAGAATAGTTGCTCATCCGGAAAACTTTCAGGCAATGGGATAACTTCCTTGTCCACAGCAAGACAACTCAAATGATCCGCAACGGTTTTCTCAATTTCTTTCTTGTCCTTGATTTCAATATCAAACTCTTGCAAGAGTAAGATCCATCGTATAAGCCTCGGTTTCGCTTCTTTCTTCATTAGCAAGTACCTAAGTGCTGCATGATCAGAAAAGACAACAACTTTTGTACCAATTAGATAAGAGCAAAACTTTTCCAAAGCAAAAACAACAGCTAATAACTCTTTTTCAGTGGTTGTGTAGTTTTGTTGGGCCTCATTTAATGTTCTAGAAGCATAATAAATAGCATGAAGTATCTTCCCCACACGTTGCCCAAGCACCGCACCAACCGCATAGTCACTTGCATCACACATGAGCTCCAAAGACTTGATCCAATCCGGTGGTTTAATGATAGGGGCTGAAATCAAAAGTTTTTTCAAACGATTGAATGCCGTCATACACTTTTCATCAAAGTTAAAAACCACATCTTTTTTGCAATAAGTTGCAAAGTGGTGATGCTATCTTGGAAACGTCTTTGATAAATCTACTATAAAAACCTGCATGACCAAGAAAAGAGCGTATCTCCCTCACCGTAGTGGGAGGGGTTAAAGCACGAATAAGGTCTATTTTAGATTTATCGACTTCCAAGCCTTTAGAAGAGATTATATGGCCTAAAAATATGCCATGAGTTACCAGGCACTTCTCCCAATTAAGCACAAGATTTTTTTCAACACATCGTTCAAGGATTAGTGACAAGTTGTGCAAGCAAAGGTCAAATGAATCACCAAAGACACTAAAGTCATCCATAAACACTTCGATTATGTTTTCAACATATTCTGAAAAAATAATTACCATACACCTTTGAAAGGTAGCTGGAGCATTGCACAAGCCAAAAGGCATCCTTCTATAAGCAAAAGTATCGAATGAACAAGTGAAAGTGGTTTTCTCTTGATCCTCTGGCGCTATCATAATCTAATTGTAACCTGAATAGCCATCAAGGAATCAATAGTAAGAGTGTCCAGCTAAACGTTCAAGCATTTGATCAATAAAAGGCAATGGAAAATGATCCTTCCTAATGGTGGCATTCAATTTCCTGTAATCAATACAAACCCTCCAACCGGTTTGCACAAGAGTTGGGACAAGTTCATTCTTATCATTCTCCACTACCGTCACACCTGATTTCTTTGGTACTACTTGTACCGGGCTCACCCACTTGCTATCGGATATGGGGTAGATAACACCCACGTCCAAAAGCTTTAGTATCTCCTTTTTCACAACTTCCATCATGGGAGGGTTCAAACGACGTTGCGCATCCCTTGTAGGCTTTGCATCGTCCTCCAAACGGATTTTGTGCATACATACGGCAGGGATTATACCCTTTATATCGGCAATTGTCCATCCTATGGCCGTCTTGTACTTCCTTAGAACCCTTAGAAGTTTTTTCTCCTGTAATTCACTAAGCTTGTTAGAAACAATCACATGTAAATCTTCCTTGTCTCCCAAGTACAAGTACTTTAGGTGATCAGGAAGAGGTTTCAATTCTAACTTTGGAGATTTAACAATGGAAGGTACAAGCTTTTCATCACTGCATGGTAAAGAAATGAAAGATATATTATGAGTTTCCGGGCATCCTTGTAGTGAATTAAGATCACCAAGGGCTTCCTTGACTTCATTACCACACTCTACACCATTATCCATGGATGTAGTTCAAACGGTTTCCAAAGCATTAGTACCATTCAATTCAAACACTTGTTGTGCCAAAGTATCCATAACATCAATGGAGAAACAATAGTGGACATGGCTAGGATATCTCATCGTCTCGAAAATGTTGAAACGTATTGTTTCTCCATCAAACTCCATATTTACCGTTCCCTTGTCCACATCAATAATGGTTTTTGCCGTTTTCATGAAGGGATGCCCAAGTAGCAATGGAAGAGACGAGTCTGGTGACCCTTCATTCATCTCTAACACGCAAAAGTCAGCTGGAAATACAAGTTGATTAACCTGCACAAGAACATCCTCAACAATACCCATTGGGTAAACATTAGAGCGATCGGCTAATTGCAATACAATTCCAGCCTTTTTAAGAGGACCTAACTCAAGTGAATTGTACATAAATGCAGGCATAACATTAACGGATGCACCTAAATCCAACATAGCTTTATTAAATGTGGTGTTACCAATTGTGACTGGAATGTCAAAGCTACCTGGATACTTACATTTCAGTGGGAGTTTGTGTTGTAATATTGCCGAATCATTCTCCCCCACACTTAGCACTTCATTACCTTTGAGCCTTTGCTTATTGGTACACAAGTCCTTCAACACCTTCGCATACTTGGGAACTTGCTTGGTAGCATCAATGAGTGGCATGTTCACATGGATCTTCTTTAGAACGTCTAAAAATCTCCTTTTCTAGTTCCGCCTTCTTGGAGTTTGCAAATCTGCGAGGAAAAGGTAAAGGAGGAACATAAGTAGAAACCGGAGTTTTAGAGTTAGGAATAGGTACCTCAGAAGTTTGGGGAGAATCATCACTCTTCTCCTCCAAAACAGGTTCCTTTGGTGTTTCCACCTTGCCTGAATCAGTAACCTCGGGTTTCACAAGTTGTGTACCACTTCTCAACGTAATAGCATTGACACCCTCTTTTGGGTTAACGAGTTGAGAAGAGAGTTTCCCACTATTTTGTGCCTTTAATTTGTTTATGTCCATCGCCATGGAGCCCATTTGTGTCTGCAACTCCTTGATAGCACTCTTAGTTTCTTGTTGACTTTCCTTAAACATGGTAGAAATGCCTTGCATAAAAGTTTGAAGCTTTGCATCGATATCGGAACCTTGATTTTGCATCGACTGTTGTGATTGCTGAAATTGTTGTTGTTGCGGCTGGAATTGTTGTTGTTGTGGTTGAAATCAACTCGAACGGTTGAAAGTAGGTTGTTGGACCTCTCCTTGCTTGTTGGTATAGCTAAAGTTGGGATGATCTCTCCATCCCGGATTGTAAGTTTTGGAGTAGGGATCATACCGTCTTTGCTGATTTGGAAAGACTGCGCTAGCTTGCTCCAACTCTTCACCATATGAAGGTAAAATAACTGCAGCCATCTTTTCCATCATTTGCTCCATATTATCCATTCTCTGATCACGATGTGATGATGAATCTGTAACTTCATGCACTCGCCTAACCATTGGTTCACCTCTTGTGTAGAATTGTTGCGATTTTGTGATAGGCACATTTTTGTGTCTTATATAATCTCAGTTGTATATATTATTAGTGCTAGATTTTATATTTATTATGGCTTTTTGTGTCCTTGTAGGTATTTTTGGAGAAATAAGCTTTTGCGGCGAAATTGGCTCGAAAAGTGGTTTTTGCGCTCGTGGGAGAAAATTACTATACGTACTCTCACTTTGGATAAGGGGCAACCCATTTCCAGGCATTTGCTAAAGAGATACCAGCCACAGATAAGGGGGAGGTCACTTTCTTCCCAAATTCAAATAAAAAATTAGCGGGAAAATGTTCATCACATCTGCATGAGTTTTGGGTGATGATTCGATCGAGTTCCAGAGCGATTCAATGGCTGAAATTGATTGGGTTTACTCCCTAAACCTAAAAAGGCCTGGTGAAGTCTTTTGTTTGAACCCAAATTGGCTAGAATAGCCGGAAAAATAAATAGAAGTCAAGTTATACACGGTTTTCTGTTGGACTTATTTTTGGAATTCCAGGAAGACTAAAGGCAAGAAACTCTTCCCAAAGATACATATCTATCTAAGGAAGAGTTTGAGATAAGTTGGAAAGATCAGAAACGCGTGAAACAATTTTGGGAAGAGATTATTGTTGTAACTTCCAAGGAAGGAAAGAAGAGATTTCGAGGAGTTTTGGGGAGATTAAATCGCTCTGTTGGCTATATATAAGTTGCTGGGATTTCAAGGAAGGAGGTCGAACAGTTTGGGGAAGTTTATAACACCACAGAGTCGAGAAATCGAAGTTGTAGGAAGTCGAGTTCTGCTGCTGCTGCTGAAGAACACGAAGAACATAAGGCTGTAAAGGACAGTCGTTTCTTAGGGTCTTAAATTTCAAATCCTGTAACAATCCATTAGTAAAAATTATTTCAGTTTGCGACAATTCCTTGTAACACTCGATCTGTAACAATTATAACTGTTACGATTAAGCTACTTTCATTCTTTTCTCACATACCTTCAATAAAAACACCTTTTGAGCCATGGGATATTATTTTGAGCGTGTTTTCACCATGAATAGTTAAACCCCAACACTGGGATGACGGAGGAAGCCTAATATCATACTTGGGTAATTATATTTAATTCTTATATGACTTTTGCACTAATTAAAATTAAATTATGATTTTGATTAATTAGTTGTCATCTCGTTTGATGGGTCATGCTTGCTTAGATTTTTTGATGTCCCATGCTTAGGATTTACAACTAAAGTTTTGAGAATCTACCTTGGCAAAAATAAGAGTCCATGTCTTTATTGATCTATAATTGTTAAAAGAATTAATATTTGAACCTTATGTTGTGAGTTTGGTGGAATCCTAAGTCCCAGTTTCTCCCGATACTGCTACCATATTTTTATATATATTTATTAGAATTAGTATTTAAGTCTAGAATCGAGTCTTTACAAGTCCGAGTTGAACGAATCTTTACTACCACTTTACAACAACATTAAAAAACTACATCAATTTTTGGCGCCACCGACGCGGACTTGTATTTAGATTTGTTTTAGGTTTCTTTTTATTTTTATTATTTTTTGTTCTTTTTGACGCGTTTTGGTATTTTTCGATTCTTTTCAGATTTGGAGCGAAGCTACAAGGGAAGAAAAAGTGTTATAAAAGGAAAGCATCATCAAAGAAGGAAAGAAAAGAGGAATCCGAAAGGAGTGAAGAAGAAGATTTTATATACAGTTATTTTGTTTTATTTTTAGAAACTGTAAATAGGGTGTTATTTTTGTAATTTTTCTTTTCCTTTTTGGACATTTTTATTTTTGGACTTTTTGGACATTCTTGGACATTATTTTTAAACCCTAAGGAAGGGTCAAAATTAAATATCAACTGTTTGCATGGAAGGACGACAGTTACGATACTGTCTCGGCCCCTCGGGTTCGTACACTGACATCGGAGTGGGTGGCCTGAGTCGACTTCAACGGTTCATCGCCCGTCTGGTACGGGAGGTAAGATTCTATCCACCCACGAATCCCCTGTCAGTGGGTTTTATTTTGTGTGACAACTCACACCCCTGCAATAAAATGTCGAACTGGTATTACAATAGCCAATACAACGAATATCAGACTGAGTTTCAAAATGGACGTTACTACTTTGACCATAGTGTGAATAATGGTTGGGAACATCAGCCTTTTGAAGGTTATGGTCCATACCATGGTGAGCCCAATTACTATCCACACGCCAACCGGTCATACGAGCAAAATTCCTCTCTACTAGAGTCAACACGTAAGTTAGCTGAGTCGACAAGTAAGTTAGCAGAAATGAATAACTTAGTTATGGACGAAAGCAATGCAACGAGTGAACTTTCTTTCCTAGATTCAATCAGGAAGTCATGTGAGTCGACTCAAAATATTTTGTTAGAGGCCCAGAACATAACTGCTCTTAATTTCCAATATAGTGTTTCCAATAGTAACTTTGAAAATGAAGATAGTTATTCACATAATCAAGATGACGAGGATAAAATTGGTAACACTACTTGTTTAGATGAGGTTCAACCATTTTCATGTTATTATAATGATGATTATGATGAGGATAGTGTTGATGAAGAATTTGAAATAAGTAGGCATAGTGATCAGGAATTTGTTACTCCAATTGAGCTTAATAATTATAATGTTTCTAGTTCAAATCCAAATAATTTTAATAATTATTCACCTATTCAAAAGGACGAGGATTTGACTAGAGATACCCCCGTTTTAGACGATGTAGTATTTCCTTTTGATTACAAAGCTAATAATGGTTTAGAGGAACGAGTTTTTTCTGAGAATATTGTTTTAGAGTCTAGAGATTTAGAAACATTAGTCTTAGACAAATAAAGTGAACTCATAGAGATGGGTGAGGATGAACCTGACTTAGAAGAATCAATTGACCATTTTCAGGAATCAGATGACCTTGAAATTAGGGAAGTTGTGACTAGTCTTTCTAGAGACACTAAAAACTCTAAGTTTTGGGGTGATTATCATTCTCCATGTGCTTTAACTATTAGAAAGGTACCTCACTTGGGACTTGACATATGTGCCTCAACCATTTTACAAGATTATCTCCATACACGTTTTCCTGAACCTAGTGATGTCCATAAGGAAGTTCAGTTGTTAGAAACCCATCCTCTAGTTGATGTGGTTTACCCAGGCTATCATATCCAGATTGACTTTGTTTTCCCACCAAATATTTTTCGACCAATTGTGGGAACGTATAAGTTTCATATGTGTCAATTATTAAGTTTTGAGACTAAACCTAATTACTTTAGGAGATTAGGGTCGACACATTTGTTTAAGGAAGACCACCACTCTTATTGTGGTCAGCTGTGTGAGTCAAAACTGATTGACTTTAAGGATCCACAATTATTCAGGTTATTATTATGTGCTTCTAAGTTTTTACTTGAGTTTTTACAAACTCTCATACCTGAACCGGACCTTAGCTTTGAGGAATTCCAGCGCATGAAAATATTTTATCTAGACCCTTTCATAGAGCCTGAACCTGAACCACATCTAGATGTAGTTGTCTTAAACATGAAACTAGACAAGGGTGCGCTTTATTTGTTAATTTTCTTGGCATGTTGCAAATTCCTTTTACTTGTGATAGCTCTATTTGGTTTTGATGACCCACAGATATTTCGGCTATTACTTTATGATACGAGGTGATTAATCCTTTCTTATGTCTGGCTGAAGACGTTAAACTTAGCACTTCTTGGGAGGTAACCCAATCTCATGCAACACGGTAATATCTTTCCTTATATCTTTTACTTCAAATGGTAACATTTTCTCCTTGTTCATGCTTTTAATTTTATCTTTAGAACATTGAGGACAATGTTAGTTTTAAGTTTGGGGGTACGGGAGAAACTTTTTAGTTGCAATAAATAAACTCCAGAGCCTAGAAATTTATGCATATTAAGGATTGCACTAACCAATCTAAGTGGATGGAAGCATTTTGGTTGTAGGAGTTGAGGAACCAATTTGATTAGATGGAAACATCTAAAGAGTCTATTCATAAAAGCACAGAGCTCAGGTGTTATAAATAACATGGTAGTTTCGCCATATCTCGTTGAGTCCTTTTCACTTCTGTTTTTATTTTTCTTTTTAAATATGTTTCTAAGTGATTTGGTGGGGCTGACGATTCAAGTTGTTACCAATGCTAAGGTGAATAAGAGTGATTGAGATACTATTAAAAAAAAAAAAAGATGAAAAAAAAAATTGAGACCAGACCGTTTGACCAAAAGGAATACATTCAATAAAGTGGACCACTGGTACCCTTATATATGCCAGTTGTGTTGACCTAGAGTTAGGTTATCGACCACTGGTTCCCTTGTATATGCCAGTGTGTTGATATTAGTCAGACTAGTACCTCAATCCATTAGGATAGGTTCATTTTGGCGGAGGCCTTCAGACAGATATGGGAAACGCCGTTCACTTAGTAAACATCAAAACCATCTATGTTTTTCTCTATATCCATCTTCTTGATCTATCCATGTGATTAGTTTTGACTCCGGATATTGATGTCCATAGTGCGACTATCTGAGTAGAGCTCTGTCACTTTTTATGAATTTTAGTATGCTTGAGTGCAAACTCGTGTACATCAATTGGAATTTCGCATCAGGGTACTTCCTCTTATAGTCAATAAGTATGCCAACCAAGGAGATTCTTTAGTGCCTTCCAAGGTTCTGCGTAGATAGTTAGGGTCTGGAGTAAAGGTTTTGTGGGTATATCTCTTGTAAGCCCTCCCGAGACTATAGCTCGGCCACTAGGGCCACCTAGGGGTTTAAAGGCTTGTTGCATACGCTAAATGCAATCGATGATGCCTGCGACAGTGAGTTAGGATTTTATTTTCTAGATTTGATTTGCTCGAGGACTAGCAAATAATAAGTTTGGGGGTATTTGATAGGCACAATTTTGTGTCTTATATAATCTCAATTGTATATATAATTAGTGCTAGATTTTATATTTATTATGGCTTTTTGTGTCCTTGTAGGTATTTTTGGAGAAATAAGCTTTTGCGGCGAAATTGACTCGAAAAGTGGTTTTTGCGCTCGTGGGAGAAAATTACTATACGGACTCTAACTTTGGATAAGGGGTAACCTAATTACTAAGGGGTAACCCATATCCAGGCATCTGCTAAAGGGAGACCATCCACAGATAAGGGGGAGGTCACTTTCTTCCCAAATTCAAATAAAAAATTGGCGGGAAAATGTTCATCACATCTGCATGATTTTTGGGTGATGATTCGATCGAGTTCCAGAGCGATTCAATGGCTGAAATTGATTGGGTTTGCTCCCTAAGCCTAAAAAGGCCTTGTGAAGTCTTTTGTTTGAACCCAAATTGGCTAGAATAGCCGGAAAAAGAAATAGAAGTCAAGTTATACACGGTTTGCTGTTGGAATTATTTTTGGAATTCCAGGAAGACTAAAGGCAAGAAACTCTTCCCAAAGATACATATCTATCTAAGGAAGAGTTTGAGATAAGTTGGAAAGCTCAGAAACGCGTGAAACAATTTTGGGAAGAGATTATTGCCGTAACTTCCAAGGAAGGAAAGAAAAGATTTCGAGGAGTTTTGGGGAGAAATAATCGCTCTGTTGTATATATATAAATTGTTGGGAGTTCAAGGAAGGAGGTCGAACAGTTTGGGGAAGTTTAGAACACCACAGAGTCGAGAAATGGAAGTTGCAGGAAGTCGAGTTCTGCTGCTGCTGCTGAAGAACACGAAGAACATAAGGCTGTAAAGGACAGTCGTTTCTTAGGGTCTTAAATTTCAAATCCTGTAACAATCCATTAGTAAAAATTATTTCAGTTTGCGACAATTCCTTGTAACACTCGATCTGTAACAATTATAACTGTTACGATTAAGCTACTTTCATTCTTTTCTCACATACCTTCAATAAAAACACCTTTTGAGCCATGGGATATTATTTTGAGCGTGTTTTCACCATGAATAGTTAAACCCCAACACTGGGATGACGGAGGAAGCCTAATATCATACTTGGGTAATTATATTTAATTCTTATATGACTTTTGCACTAATTAAAATTAAATTATGATTTTGATTAATTAGTTGTCATCTCGTTTGATGGGTCATGCTTGCTTAGATTTTTTGATGTCCCATGCTTAGGATTTACAACTAAAGTTTTGAGAATCTACCTTGGCAAAAATAAGAGTCCATGTCTTTATTGATCTATAATTGTTAAAAGAATTAATATTTGAACCTTATGTTGTGAGTTTGGTGGAATCCTAAGTCCCAGTTTCTCCCGATGCTGCTACCATATTTTTATATATATTTATTAGAATTAGTATTTAAGTCTAGAATCGAGTCTTTACAAGTCCGAGTTGACCGAATCTTTACTAGCACTTTACAACAACATTAAAAAACTACATCAGTTTGCAGCCATACTTTCAATCAACTCGGTAGCTTGGGCCATTGTCTTGTTCACTAGAGCTCCACCACCCGCTGCATCAAGAAGCTATCTATCATTTGTTTGGAGGCCTTCATAAAAGTATTGGATTATCATAGCGTCACTGAATTGGTGGTTTGGACAGCTTTCCACCAATCTCTTGTATCGCTCCCAACATTCATACAAAGATTCTCCTACGTGTTGCTTTATCCCACAAATGTCTTTGCGAATTTGAGTAGCCTTTGACGCAGGAAAATACCTCTCTAGAAAGAGTTTCTTCAACACGTTCCATGTAGTGACACTTCCGGATGGTAAATAATACAACCATTCCTTAGCATTGTCCGCCAAAGAGAATGTAAAAGCTTTCAACATTGCACCATCGGCATTAGTCTCCGGTGGTAGCATGGCCGTGACTATGGTATGGAAATCCATGAGATGCTTGTTTGGATCCTCATTCGCCATGCCATGAAACCTCGGTAACTCTCTAATCAACCCCGGCTTGATCTCGAAGGTTGAGTTTGTCTCAATACACCACCGTTGTGCATCAAGCCTATGAGAAGCCAAGTCCTTGAGTGTACGATTTGCATCACCCATTGCTTCTTCTTCTTATTAAACTAGTGGTTCTTCTACAAATGGAACCTCTTGTTCTTCTTCTAGTTGTAATTCTTCTTCCACTTCTAACTCTTGTTCTTCCGTTGTGTCTTGACTTGGTTGGAGTATTGTGCCTCTTCGAGTAGCTATCCCACACCTTGGATAGTTCCAATCTTTAGAAGCCAGGGATTAGGTACTTGATAACAATTCTCGCAAACAAGTGAGAAACAAGACAAGAAAACAAAAAGCAAATATGAAAGCAGAAATGATGATAAGAAACTTATAACTTAATAACAAGCCGTATGCCTCCCCGGCAGCGGCGCCAAAATTTGATCGATGTCGTATGCGTCAAAAATAATTCACTTTCTCACTCAACTAAATTTAAATGAAGAATGTGGTAAGAAAGATTTTGTTCCCACAGAGAGGCTTTTGTTGTTATAAAATTTCAGTTTCTTAGTAACCAAGGGGGGATTTTTGTTTTATCTAAGCAATAAAATAGAGCAAAGCAAATAAAATAATTTGAATAATCAATAAAGAGAAGATATTGGTCACGGGATAGTATCATTCACAAACATGTATTTTCATCAGTGACTAGAATTGAAATTTTAATCTCTCATTTACTAAAAGTCCTAGGATACCTTGATCGCAAGAGTATCCCGTTTGTTTCCCGATTTTATCACAAACAACATTAAAAGATGCTATTGTGAAATCTACCTAGAAAGCAACCTAAAGTGTAAAAGCACAATTAAGTTTAACTCCCTAAAAGCATTAAGTTCTATGAAATAAGACTAATCAATGCAAACAAATGTGTAAAATCACTAATTCGTTTTAACAAAGGTTATGATTCATATGCAATTAAAGAGATGTATCACTACAAGTAATAATGGCACTATGCTACTTGCAATCAGGAATTATCACTTTTTCGTATAATAACCCTAATCTAGCAATACAGATGAAGACTATCTAATTGATTCCGGACTCAACCAAACTAGCATTCGAATCATATGACAAAATTAATAATGAATCATAAACAATAAAGTATTGAGACAAAAATAATTCATTGAATCAAATAACATGTTGGAAATCAACTTTATCCCATAACCAATAATATGTGTTTAGCTACTCATAGCTTTTGAGTTCATCATAATCATAATCAAAAATAAATTGAAGAAGATGAAAAATAAACGAAAGCAAACCCTAGTAGAATCCCGCTCTCCAAAGTTTTCAGTAGAAAAATACGTGATATCCAAAGTTGTAGAAAACTTTCCCTTTTTGTAGCTCTTCTTGTTTCCAAAACTAGGTCTTCAAATCCCAAAGTCCAATAATAAGATGTCCACCAAGCCCATATGTGAGGAATACCCAAGTGAAAATATGACCCAAAAGATAGTCACCGGAAAACTGGTAAAGTGGCCGGAAAGTGGTCGGAAAAGTAGCTCAGGTGACCGGCAAAGTCCGCCCGGTCATCGGTCAAACCTAACAGTCAACCGTCAAAGTTGACGGCCGACTAACGGTCAAACTCAGTGAGTCAGACCTGAGTCAGGGTCTGAGTAGCCTGACTGAGCTGAATTAACTGAGAAAGCTTTGGCCTGAGCCATTGCACTAGCTCAAGTTCTGTTGCACAATCATTGTGCTTCAGCAGTACTCTCCATCCATGATGGCTATGTCTTCTTCACAGCCGCAGCTTCGACTAAGCATCATTTCTGCAGTTCAGACCTGCAATGCATAATCTCTATAATTCTTATCTCCAACTGCACCTGCAATTACAACACACACAGTACATTGCATAGGGATTGAGTTCAAACATCATCTCAATTCCAACATCAGTTGTACTTCCTGTAGCTTCAGTCATCTCCTCTCTTGACAGCTGCACCACCACATAGACAACCATCTTTGCAAACCCATTCACCTCAGGCCATAACTAGCAGTAACATTCTGCGGCAGCAACATCCATTTGAGCTTCAGTCTCAACTTAATCACTCAACCAACACAACAACACTGCCATTTACAGCACTAACAACACCAGTGCATTCTGCTCAGCTCAAAACTCACTGCAGTATCACCATCACTACCATTTTTCCATGAGTTCATCACCATCACGACCATCTGCGTCTTATGTTTACCTGCAATCTCATGCCCTGCACTTCAACTTCAGTCACCGCTTCTTCTTGTTCATCTGCATCAACTCCATTCCATTGCAGTTTGCAGCCATCAATCATACCACCTGCAATTTCCTACACATACATCTAAAACACTCATTTCATGCACCTGCAGGTCATAATCACTCTTCCCTACCATTGTGTATCTTAGCATTTTTGGCGTCAGTTTAGCAGCACTTCAATTCAACCACACTTGATCTAGCCTGCAACACACAGCTCCATCCAGTTACAGCAATCCACAGCTGCAATACCCTCTAGCTAAGCTGCAACTGCAACACCAACAAAATTACCAGCTCCTTACTCAAACCTGCATTTCTAGTACCACCAATTCTGAAATCCACCACTTGAACTGCAGCTGCAACCCTTGACTATGAATTGACCAACCAACCATGGAAATAACACCAACATCTTTACCTGATCTTTCACATAAAATCTTAACCAAGCTACACCCAATCTGAACCCAATCTCAGGACAAACACTCGATCTAAGACCAACCATTTCTCATGGCTTCCTACCACCATACTGTCCACTCAAGGCATCTGCATCTCAGCACACACAAACACAATTTCTTCTTCAATTTCAGATCCACCTCACTTCCTTATACCAGACAACTCCAATTTCTTTATCTGCTTCACAATCTCACAAATTAGCAGAAACCCCTTCAATTTCTTGTCATCTTTGCCATCACAGATTCAACCAACCACATATTCGACTTTTCTCATCTCTGTGACATCAACACCATCTCCAGTTCCTTCATTGTTTCTCGATCTAACCCTTCAAGCACATACCACACCCTCGAATATCTGAGACTTAATTCATCTTCATCATCAATTTCAGCTAACCCTTGATCGTCACCTTTCTCAGACAGCAGTCATCTCTGAATTTCAGGGAGATTGTATTGAATACAACCACCAATTCTCGATCCTAGGGTTTGTGTAGGAACAAAAGTTGGATATAACCACTCGAGTGAAGTGGATAAGGGGTACTGCAATGATATTTGGCCTGTCAGTTTCGGCGAACTGACTGCCTATTGTTTCCTTGCTCAACTGTCAGTTGCGGGTAACTGACAGCTCATTCTTATCCTTCTTCGCCGCATAACCTCAGATAGCTCCAGCTACACTCGACTGTGAATTGACGATTCTGCCCTTTATGCTCCAAAAGAGTGGTTTCTTCCTTCTTTTGCTCCAAATGAGTTCATTGCACCTAATAAACTCAAACTCACACATAAGATACATAATTCACAAGAAAAATAGCAAAGAAAGCATAAAATATAGATACTAATGAAGGTGTTTATGACAACTATCATTCTTGTGATCCTACCACCTTGAGTCTTCTTCATCAAATTCACAAGGGTGTGCGTAAGATCAATGCAAAGGTAAAATGTGTGCAAAAACAAATACTTGTGATTGTTACAAAGTTTCCCGAAATCAAGTAAGAAATAGAAAAAGTTCAAGTATCTTGGATGGATTCTGATGATGGATATTGAAAAGACAAAGGTGCCCAAATATACCTCAATCTAAAACTTTTCCACCTATAAGTCCTTTCTCCGAAAGTGATTGTCTATGGACTGAGTCGAGACAATACAACTATTCGGTTCACAGTTCGTGTGATCGTATATGGATACGAGATCGAGACAATACGACAACAAGATAACTTGTGTGATTGACTATGGATACAAGATCGAGACAATACAACAACGAAGTATGTTTACTTGATAAAAGGTTCGGAATTAACCAAACACAATAGGATTGCTATCAAGTAAATAGGAATTAACGTTTGTGTATTTTACTTCTAATTGTAATAAAATAATTATAATTGCGGAAATAGAAAAGTAAAAGATACAACAAGATTTCGTCAACGAGGAAACCACAAATGCAGAAAAACCTCGGGACCTTGTCCAGAAATGAATACTCTCAGGATTAAGCCGCTATACAAAATCTAAACCAACTTCGTATAGTTGAGACCAAGAAACTAAACCTATAGTTCACTTAGTTCCGTCTATATCCCTGCGCCTCCAACTTGTTAATAAGTCACGCACTTGGAACAGTTCCTTTGGTTCGTATTCCAAACAGTAAAGGAACAACAAATCTATTCGGTAACAACTCTTTTCAACCAAGTGATATGAGTTCGATAAAAGGCTCTTCCGTTTATCCCAATAAACTCTTTGTCAGGTCCTTAGATCTATCTTATCAACAACTACCAAAGTAATTGTTAAGATTTTGCAATCAATTCTTTTAATCACAAAGAATTATATTGATGTCGGTCTACTCAACTAATCAATCCAATCTATCACAAAGATAAACTGATTATAGTTGGATCCTTTTCCGACCGAAACAACTATTGTCCACACCAAAGATTATGAACCCAAATCAGAAATCTTCTTTGATCTTTAATAAACACCTGCACATAATCAACTTGAATCTCTTGTTATCAATCACACACAGAACGGATTATGTTAACAATGGATTATCACAAGACGTCTTTAGAACTACAAACAATCTAAAGATCTCGTCGAAACTTCGATCTAGTTTGAGTGAATCTTATATCAGAAGAGAAGATTCTCAAGCATAAGCAAACTGGGTGCAATCAAAGTTCAACAACCGTTAGTTAATCAAATCAATCGAAAACTAATAATAAACTGCAATTATCTAGTTTCCAACGGTACTAATAGAGCTTCTCAATCCCAAAGAAGTCTTTAAACAGAGCGGCCGTAAGAGATTTCACCTAATTATGTTACTTTCCTCTCCGAATAGGCGGCTCCACCAGTAACAACACAACTAGGTAGTTTTGCTGGCTCTGAGGATTAGTTTGCTTGAAATGCAAACTTCAATATTTGTAGACCAAGGAAATTTGAACACCAAGGAATTTCCAAAATCGAAAATATTCTCAAGATATGCAATATATTTCCAAATTCGGTTTCCATAATTCCTGGAAATGCTTTGTCCAATTAATGACCGAAATATTAGTAGAAAATCTCCAATTAGTAAATGCACATTACCAATTTTTATTTTCTAAAGATATGCATTTTAATTGCTGGAAATTAAAAGCATATAAAAACTAAATACCTTAGTTAAAAGATTCTCAATTTATTTCGATCCGGGATTCTCCTTTAGCTATTAAGGAATATCTTTGAACAATAAAAGATAAGCGTTACTGCACATGTTCAAAGTATGTCGACATCTTTACTTAGTAAATCCTTTTTGATATTTACTATCTTGGAACCGATTTTCCACACTTCCAAAACGAGTTTAGAATTGGTTCATCTGACTTCCAAGAACTATGTGATTGATTATCCTATCAAATCACCAAACATGTTTTTCACGGTTCTACCAAAAAAAGTTTCGGTTATACCTCCATGTGGGTACTAGAATTAGCCACGCTAGTTACCAAAACTTGGTTGACTAGGTACTAGGATCGGTTCCCACATATATATGGTATCTAACTTGTATTTGGTGCACATGTCCGTAGGATCGGTTCCCAATAACTAAAAACGTGTTGCACATGTTCATAGGATCGGTTCCCAATAACTAGAAACTTGCTTCACCTCTTACAAGGATCGATTCCCCTTTTGTGATCGATTCCACCTCTTACTAGGATCGGTTCCCCAATGAATAGAGTTGGTCATACCAATTACAATAAATCGATCATACCATCTCACATGATTACTTAAGATCATTTTTACTAATAAAAGTCATACCAATACAAAAGTAAGGCTTGTGAATAGTTTTACCTAGAACATAAACAAGTCATGAGCGGTTACACTAAACACACATATTGGTAATTCAAAAGATTTGCAATGAATAACAAATACCAATAAGCCTAGTGATTTCCCTTTCGATTCACAAAACAAGTTTATGAATGTACTTCCTTTAAACGAATGTAAAACATTGTCTCCTAGGATGAAATCTTCACCTCATACCCATACATAATCACAATAGCATTCAAATTATTATGGCGATGTCTTATATACGAAGTTCAAAAGATAAGCGTTATACTTCGTATTGTATTCCTTAATACTACATCTAACTAGAGTATAATCATTCACAGCTTCGCATTTATGTTTTCAATATGCGCGACTTGAAAGATACGTTATGGAATGAAATAGTTCAAGTCAAATATTACTAACCTTAAGTGGAAGGATGATGTCGTCGTTGTAGCTCCTTACTTCTTCACATTCTTCAAGTCTTCACGTAATACTTGTAATGTCTCATATCTTAATATTTTCAAGCTAACCTATACGAAGTTGACTCTAGTAAATAATAAAGCGACTCTTTAAATGAGTTTTGGTTCACTAAAATATGACAACCAAACTTGACATACCAACGCTTGGTGGGTTCAACCGAGCTATGCTCTAACAATCTCCTCCTTTGTCAATTTTAGTGACAAAACTCTTACATCATATGGATAAACAAATTACAAGAATTCATTATACATACGCTTGATTCCCAAATTCAATAGCACAATAACCTATATACACTCAATTCATAAATGTCGGTGTTGACATTATAACAGCAAAGCTAATACTCCCCCTAAAGGTAAGATGGGTAGATTTTCAATCCGCACGTGTTATTTCCATCATCATATGATATGTTACTCCCCCTTAGTCTACGCTTTACTCTTTCGTTAGATATAACGTTTAAGAACCAATGTCCTTTTCCTTAGTGATACCAAATCAATACAAATCAATATCAATATCACTCGTTTACTCCATATATTTCTCCCCCTTTTTGTCACAAAAAATGACAAAGGTACGAGCAAATAAAGGACAAACCGAAAGGATCTTACAAATCTCACAAGACTTGCAACCTATAAGAGTTAAGCACGAGGGTTTCACACATCATTTTTGATAACCAATATCAAAACCGAAACTACAAAGTAATTTTGTTTTGATATGTTACCAAGGAAACAATTTCTCGAAGAAATTTTCCCTAATAGTTTAGCAAACCAAAAATCGACTAAGCACCTTAGTTCCTTTGCTAAGCCGATTGCACAAGTACAATCACTTGTTCGATAAGACCAAAATAAAGATCAGAATTAACTTTATTTTTCTCATCAGGCTCTAATTATCCATATAACTTAGACCTTTCACTTTTGAACAAGACAAGTACTAGGTTAGTTAACTATCATTTCTTGTTAAGGCATTCGATTAGACTTGAATAACCGAAGCCTCCACTTTGATAAGTCTAACTAAGATCAGAATAACTTAGTTTCTCTTATCCGGAATCGAATTGGACTAAACAATTCATCCCAAAAACCTTTTCTTTTGTTAATCCATAAACAATTCATACAAAACAAATAAATCAACTTGCATAATTATTTACCTCAACCGGAATCAATTGAAACAACATAGACATTAAAGCACCGCAATTGCACCGAAATTTTATAAGCCTAAACGGTTGATACCAAACAATAAAGCAAGATAATAATAGTTTTTCTTAACCGGAAATAATTGAATCACACACACATCCATACACAAATAATGGAATAAACATCAATTGTACCGAAATTTTGTTAAGCAAAAGCAATAGATATATGCAATAAAATCAGGCTTTTCTTAAACAGGAAAACGATTAACTAACAAAGTCGTTACCTCAAATTTCGCATCCTCTTCTCCAATAATGTTTGCATCTTCCCAGGAAGAATTGATACCAAAATATCACTATGTTGTCATCCTCTTGCAAGAAAAAAGAACAACAACAACCAACCTTTACCAGAGAAAGATTGAAAACCGGCTTTAACTTATGCAGTGCAAAAGCTAAAATCCTGAAACACATATGCTTTTATGCTAAACCAAACGATTCAACATATTGTGACTTTCACATATTGTTTCAAACAGAACCCCTCATGATCCTTTGATAAAGCCTACCGACATGGGCTAGAACTTATCCTGCTAAACCAAAAAGTCACCCAAACCATAAGGGTTCACATCGTATGAGATCGAATATTAAGATCATGAAAATCGAAATCAAACATCCCATAAACATACATAGCAATAATATAAAGCATTCAAGCACAAGCTATGAAATCAAAAACTATCACAAGAAAAATTATAAACTAATAATTTTATTCATAAATAAGATAGTTTTATTCAAAATAGACCTAATACAATTATTGAAAGAAATCAAAAATTGATGTCTATTTCTCTGGATTAAGTAATACAGAATATAACTTAATCTCTAGTGGTGTTGTTGTTGTTCACTGGGGTTTCTTCAGTGTTCAAACTTTTGAAGCATGTCTCAAGATACTTGTCTGCAACCACTTCTTGTTTCTCAAGTTTTTCAACTTGAACCTTCATATCAGCAAGATCAGCTTTTGTTTCCTCAATTTTATCTTTGAGCCAATCTTGATTTCGAACCATCATTACGAGGTTCGTTCTCAATTCTTCAAAACCTTGGATATAGTCAATCATACTATCGAAACGAATCCACTTGGTTTTGGTTGGATCTTGTATATTGTAAGCCAACAGACATGACTCATGTTGTGATCCAACCGAACTATCAGAATCATAATCAACCATGATTTTTGATTTGTTTTTCTTCTTCCTCTCTGAATTGATTCCTTGACAATCTTTAACCTTTTGAGCTTCCTCCTTATTAGCCTTTGTGACACTGCGAGTTATTGGAGGCATGCTCGGTTATTTAAATAAGGATTAATCAGGGCTTCAAAATAACGGCAAGGGATAGTTTACCTTTAAGAAGAGACAACTCTCGGACCGAAAATATCAGGAAATTCTGAAAATATTACAAAAATATATTCCGTTTCCTTTGTCCGAACTTCTCATGCTGGGAGGTTTATTAAAATTCGAAAATTCTAAATAAAACCTATTTCTGGAAGATCATGATAAACATGAACACTTTTTAGACAGACATGGGATTCGCAGTCATCGATAAAATTGTTTATGGGTGAAAACTATTTATGATGGTTTTGGTAATTTGGGGTGTGTGGATGAGAAATGAATTTAAACCCTAAACAAATGCACTGCACGGGAGTGCTTGTAATTCGAGAAATCAATCTGTACAACTCCGGCTTAAACCAAGAAATGGTCGTTCCAGACTTGCTTCAGTCACAAAGTGAAGGAGATGGGGTTGATCTTAGGGAGGGAAGCGAAGAAGGTGTTAAGATTGTGGAGGTGTTGGCTGTGTATGACTTGTATCAGGAAGCAGAACTGGCTTGTAGAATGTAAGCTATCAGTTCTGGTTTTTGGATACGGTTGTATCAACACTTGGTTTCTGTTGTCTTGTTCTGTCTTGGAAATAGGGAGGAGAACCTATTTATACAAGTCATTGAGCCTAACCCACGTCTCTCATGGGAAGTGGAGAAAGTGGAGTGATGGAGTAGTGGAGTTACGTGTGTTAGTGTCACACGACCAGTCTTTCCCACTTCTCCCATAATCACTAGACGTCCATGTCTTCCTGACACGTTCTTGTGATGGCGCGTTGTGCGCTGCACGCTGTAAACCGCCAGACCAACACCCCAGTAAGTATCCCCCAGTTTGTGACATGTTTGATGTCTCGAATGTGTGGATCGTGGGACCCACAAAAAGTAGCATGTGATGCTAGATTAAATAATTAAGTTATTTAGGAAGTCGATACTTGTGAAGTATCGTGTGTATTTTATGCAGGTAATGCATCGAATATATTCAGCATGTGTGAAGCATCGCTGTTTTAAGGCTTAACGGAGTAAGTCGCGGATTAAGCATCTTAAAATAGCACCACGTCCAGCCATCTTCGAGTGATCGTTTGGAGGTTGTACATGTAAGTCCTGACTTGGTCGATCACTTTGTGTGGAAGAGTGGTGGACGGTGATCGTGGTGATGCCTCACTGGTCGCCTAACTCCTGTCTTAGGCTGTCCGTCCAAGCTGGTGAAGTTGGACGGACGAGATGGCTTGCGACCCACATCTGCGACCGTCAGATTAGGGTTTAGGAGGTGCTCGAACACCAACCTTTATCTTGGTCGAATCCAAGCATGGGACACGCTTTGGCAGGGACGATTGGGCATGCATGTAGACGACATGCTGGTGCAGGTGTTTGTACCTCACTGTCCCATGGAGATGCGATCTAAGCCACTAAATTTGTCTGGCAAAGAGGAGCGGCAGAGATTGATTTGCGACAGAAATCCCATGTCGCAAAGGAAACGAAGACCGCACGTCGGGCCTACTTCGGGCGTGCGTTTCGAGACGACCAACCATGGTCGGTCTTGGTCGATCAGTCAGGCGTGCAGTCGGCAGTCCAGCGTACACGTCCGTACCTTACTGTCTCGTGAAGATGCGATCAAAGCCACTCAATTTTTCCGGCAAAGTTGAGTGGTCGAGATCGATTTGCAATTGAAAACGCACAGTCATGCCTAGTTCGGGCGCACGAATCGAGACGACCAACCATAGTTGGTCTTGACCGGTTAGTCATGTATGTAGGCGGGCCCATGATGATTGTGTTGACATGCTCTGGGCCCTTTGAATCTACATCTACACCCTCCATCTATGCCTGCGAAGATGGATGGTTGAGACTGATTTGCGACACATGTGATGTGCCGCAAACCCTAATTAGGGTTTCACGTCCACGCTGCTTTGGATGGACGAATTTGAAAGCCACGCTTCTCCTTTGGGGAGGCCGACCACGTGGGGCCCACGTTGGGCCGAAGGTGAACACGCCAATACCTTCATGTTGGCTATGGGTCCGATCTAAGCCATCCAATTATGCCGGTAAAGTTGGATGGTCGTGATCATGTCTAAGACTGACGTAGACAGTCCAGATGCTCGATCGGGCTAGTATAACACACCTTGAGTTGTAGCCTGTACGGGTATTTCGTGCATGCCTCATTATTAACGCTTGGAGATTCATGATACTATGCTGAGAGCAACACTCAGTCGTCATGCCGCACTAATGAGAGTTCAGCGGAACAGGAAATACAAGGATGGTCATGCATTAATTGATAATGCTATAAATTCATAGGGTATATGGGATTTGTTGCTACATGCTCCAACCTGGATGAATTTTGTGTATTTGATTCACAGAATACTGGGATTGTTGCCACATGCTCCATTCTACGTGAATTAGGAAAGTGAAGAAGTATTCATCACTTTATGAATGGCTTTATCCTTTGCAGGATGTCAGCGTATAAATTCGGTTTTATAATTTTAGCCCTGAACTAAAATCCACCATCAGCATTAAGTCCCCTGCCTAGCACATAATGGTTGCATCATTGTGGGGTAGGCATGAGATGGTGACGCATACAACATAAGAGGTCAAGACAAAGGAATTTTTACCTGGAGAAGCCTTGACCGCCCGTGCCGGGTGTGACCGCGGAAGTCTCGGTGGGACCGGCTTCCTCCCTTGGGTGTTCGAGCTGGTAAAGGAATCCTGCTTCTATTGGGATTCTTTAGTTTCTCTTGTATAAAAGGGGACCGACCCTCTTTTTTTTATTTTTCCTTCGCTCGCCTAGCTCCTCCCATTCACGATCCTCGTCGTTGCCGGACGTGCTGCTGATGGACGTGTTGTTGACGCTGCCGCTGGACGTGTTGTTGACGCTGCCGCACGTCGCTGGACTTCATCGTCGCCGTCGTTATTCGTCCGTCAGGTAGGTGCTTCGTCATCCTCTCTTTGTTCGTTTTTTTTTTTTTTTTTTTTTTGCAAACCCTAATTGTTTAGGTAAACTCCTTTTGCAAGACATATCATGATTAGTTCCTCACCGAAGTTGATAGCAAAACTGTCGATATTGCTAGAATTGCTTAGTAAACAAGCCGTGAATCCATGAATATGTTGTTTTTGCTTCTTTTTTCCATTGTTGCATGCAAAACTTAGCTTTTAGGCTATAGCTTGAAAAAACCCTTGGCTTGAATTTCGTAGACACGACTCCCATGAAGAAAGAAAACCGTGTTATAATACGTGTGGATGAATGCGGGACTCACCATATATGCTCGGTTGAACGTGAGTCCCAGCCTGATTGAACATCGACCCTATACCAGTTTCGTGACCTCGACCGGTCTTGCTTGCTGACGTGGCCCAATACCAGACTTGTGACCTTGATCGGTCCTGACCAATACCGACTTGACGTGACCCAACACCATACTTGTGACCTTGATGACCAATACCGGCTTGACGTGACCCAACACCAGCCTACTGTCATGATATCAGTCTTGTTTGCGTGGCCCAATACCAGCCTTGCTTGTATGATTGTCCCAGCCTGGTGTACTTCAACGTAAATGTGTATTCTGTCGTATGTGACTACACATCCCATGCGTTTTCATGCAAGTACTGACTCCCCTGCCTTTTATTGTAAAATGAACAAAAGGACTCCTGTTAAGATGTCTTCTGGGGATAATGCTGATGCCAAGTCAGGGAGTGTTGACAGCTTCAAAGATATGGAAAACATAGATGATGAGTTGTTCACCGTGCCTTTTCCAAACATTAGAAAGCATCCTTCTCACAAGATAGTCCTGCTCTCTGGTTCATAAAATATGGAAGATGATCCATCCTCTTCTTCAACACTTGTGATGAGATTCTGTCTTCGGAGAAATGAGTATCCACCTTCTCCTATTGACTTCAAGATCTGTCATACCCCGCTAGGTCCTTATGAAGGATGGATGAGACGCATGTTGAATAATAAGAGTATTAAAGTTAATTTGATGAAGGCGCAAATCCTTTATGCGGTCATGGCATCCGCCACTCTTCATATTAAGAAGGATGTTGCAGGCTTGATCACTTTCATTTGTCGGTGGCATCCATCTACTCATACAGCCATATGTAGACGGGGAGAGATTACCATTACTCTGGAAAGCGTTGTTGCATTGATGAACCTGCCTGTTGCCGGAAGTTTCTTTTATAAACTTTCTGATGCAAAACGTCGTGATTATAATGTTATACTTCGAAAGGCGGGAGAATTCGATGATCTGGAGAAGGATAAGAAAGACACGAAATGCTTTTACACTTGGTGGGTGTCGGAGTGGTGTCCTGCAGACCCGAAACCCGGTCAGGAGTTGAAAGACGAGTTCAGCGTGATTGCATTCCTATCTTTGTGGTTATCCAGAGACATATTTGACGACGGTTCTGGAAGGAAGACTATAAGAGCTGACCTTGTTATGTTTGCTATAAGGCTGGAAAAAGGTGAGGTCCTTCCCCTAGGTGCCTTGTTTCTTGGATCACCGTATTCTCATATGGACGCCTTAGCGACGGATATGCATGCTTCCAATGGGTATAAGAAGGTGGAGTCGCATATCCACATCGCTTTTCTTCAGGCGTTTTTGTGGGAACATTTCAAAAGCTATGATCCTGTTGCTGCAACTTCACTAAATTTTTTTTATGGTGGTTCGAGAATACTTCGTTGGCAGAAAAGACGTCCCAGGGCCGGTGTGAAGCTCGTGGATGTCTTCGACAATGTGCAATCCATAGATTTCCGCCCATGGGGACCGATCCACCCTTCCATTGTTCAACCAGAGACTTTTTCTACTATTCCTGATGTTGTGTTGCATACTGATGTCGAAACCGCGAGTCTTGGGGAACTTATTTACTTGTTAAGCTGCATTCCGGGATATATCCCATCTTTATTTGACGAAGCATTCACCGTGACTCTGTACAATATTGACAGGACTGCCCGGCGAATGGGATTTGACCAGGGTGTTCCATTTCTTCGTCCGCTGGAGGCTCCAAAAGAACTTTTCCCGGACATTCTTAATGCTGATACATTTTCGTCAGTGCAGAGTCTTCCTTTCTGGCCTATCGGAAGAAAACCAACGGTAACCGACAGGTATAATGAATTTTGGAGGGGGCAATTGTTAACCTTTCAGAAATTCTCGGAGGAGGTTGTGACAGATTCCCGCGGCGAACCATCTTCTGACGTTTTGAAGGAGCATTTTCGGTTGAAACCACTCCCAGGTAAACGAAATCAGAGCTGACGACTGCAGTCCCCAAGCAGGAGTGAGGTCTAAGAAGCAGGCATGTGGTTCGGTGATCCTCAATTCCTCCAATATGCAGGTATTTTAAATTTCTTTCTGTTTGATCCCTTGGTTTCGTTCTTCCTGAGCAACTTTCACTAAAGGTAATCCTTTGTTGGCGATCAGGGAATCTCGAAAGAAAATGCTTTCGCAAGACTGGCTCGTAGTCATAACGAGAGGTCTGGCGATACTGGTCTTCATGAGAAGTATGGCGATGCTGGTCTTCATGAGAAGTCTGGCGATGCTTTTAAGGAGAGGTCTGGTGATACTGATCCTCTTCAAGATAATGACAAAGATGGTGCAATCTCGACTGAACGGAGTTCCTCCCCAAGTGGTAACCTTAATGAGCTTGTAGACGAGTTCGTGACAGAAATCAACATTCAGAGTGAAGTGGACATCCGGAGGAATGCAAGAGAGGCAACATCTGCAAATGCTGAGGCGACTCGCCTTAAAGATCTTTCTGAGCAGGTTCCCATTGATAAGGCAGTCATGGTGACTTCTTCTGAAAGGCCTCTTGCAGCTGACAAGGTTCCTGATGAAGTATTGGCAAGGCAACCTGTTGTTCCTGGGGCTATCTTCGATCCTCCCTTTGAGACCCCTCATGCAGGTCATGTGTTGGTTGGGGGATTTAGTGTGCCGTCTCAGTTCGAGGAGTTATACACGGTGATATGGAAGAATCACGACCACATTTCTACCACTATGAAGCTCAAAAGTCTCCTTGCATTGGTCAATCGCGTCCAAGAATATTTATTCTCCATTCACGGGATGAGCGTCACGACCGGCCGCAGTGTTTCTGAGGAGGTGATTGAAGACTGGAAGTGCCATCGAGACGTGTTTGTGCAGTACGACTTCAACGCTCCTTGGTTCTTCAAAGGGTTCTCTGAAATCCAGGAGCTTCATAAATTGCAAGACGCAGATCCTTCTGCAGACTGTATTACTCGCCAGGAAGAAGAGGTTGAAAAGTTGTCTAAGAAGTTGAAGCTGAATCAGGCCGCACTCCAAAGGATGAAAGCTGCTCTTGCTCAGAAGGATGAGTTGCTGCTGAAGGACTTTCCTTGAAGGATTCGTGCCGCCTACTTGTGTTATTCCTTTAGATGCTTTTGAGTGATTGTGAGGATTTTCTTTCACAATTTGATTTCAGGTTTTGAACTAATAGGTGGTTGAATTTTGAATTGGTTTTTGAGATAGTTTTGTAAACAATTGATTTTCTGAAAGAGATTATTATAAATAGAATTTTCATCTTGGTTACGAATGATTATACATGTCACATGAAATTGTAAACATCGTGTGAAAAGGAAACAAACATGATGTTTGATCATCGAATATCTTTCTCTGTGTGTGGGATGTCAAGTCCCCAGTAAATTCTAAAACTATCTTTGTCGTAAAATTGTTTGATAGAACTTACTTGCTCTTTGGAGCCTCATTTGCACGAAACTAAATCTTCCCGAGAAACCTCTCCAAGGAAATCGTCCGCACTAATTTTCAGAGAGGGAAAGCTACTCTCCTGAATTAAGATTCTTATGAATAATGCGCTTCAAGGCGTTGCATTCACTGGTAGGGTGGTGAAGGAACTAGTGATAATGACAATATCTCGGATCCATTATTTCTTGATCGGTCAGTGGATGCCATACAGGAGGCAGCCCCACCTCTCCGTTTCGTACCCACGCCTCCAATATCTCCAAAATATTTTTCATTGGGAACGGGAAATGCAAATACCTTGAGTCTAGCTGTTCTTGCGCTAGTGGACGTCGTGACATCTCTATGTGGCTTTGATGTGAAGCACGCTTCGGAGACGGAGTTGGAAGACCAATGTGTGTCATCATATCCGCGGATCGCTTGACCGGGTGACGGAATGCGGAACGCGTCGCAATATCACTGCTGAGTGAATGAATTGAACGCTCTCATCCTCTGTACTCACGTATTCCTTGATTGATCTCTCCTTCCTCGAGCATTTATTCACTTGGTTGAAAGGTCGTTGTGGATTGGGCAGTCTTCTGAGCTTCGACAAGAGTCTTGAGATACAAATCTTCTAGCAAGGATCCGTAAGTTACATGCTCCTTTTCTTTATCCGGTAGACGTTGTGGCATCCCGGACAAGTCTTTTCTTCTATGGAGTTGTCTCGAGTCTCTGTCGTCATCTGGACCATGTTGTTCGTCTTTCTTGAGTCCCCTGTGGCTGCGCGATCTCTCTGTATCTCCACTAGTAAAGGCATGACTTTTAAATAAGGATTCAACATTTGTTGCATTGTTTGGGTAAATGCTTGCCGATCTTTCTTGTAATTGATCTTCTATTTCATTCAAAAGGCGGAAGGTTTCGCTCTGCCTTCTAGCGATACCAGCTTGATTTTCCAGGACATCCTCCAGCATTCTAGCCACACTTCCCATGATACCTGAATCCTCTATGGTTTCCGAAGAATCTAGCGGGCGAGGATACATCGTGAGATGAAGACCGGGATTAAAATCAAAGAATGAATAGGTTAATGATTGAATCGGACCCAAGATCTATCCCAAAATTTAGAAGGTTGGAACAAGAATATTGAGAATCCAATTTTGCAACCGATAGATTAATCTCCCACAGTGGTCGCCAATTGTTTATGGGAGAAAAATATTTCTGCTGATTTTGATAATTTGGGGTGTGTGGATGAGAAATGAATTTAAACCCTAAACAAATGCACTGCACGGGAGTGCTTGTGATTCGAGAAATCAATTTGTACAACTCCGTCCTAAACCAAGAAATGGTCGTTCCAGACTTGCTTCGGTCACAAGGTGAAGGATATGGGGTTGATCTTAGGGAGGGAAGCGAAGAAGGTGTTGAGATTGTGGAGGTGTTGGCTGTGTATAACTTGTATCAGAAAACTGAACTGGATTGCAGAATGTAAGCTATCAGTTCTGGTGTTTGGATACGGTTGTATCAATATTTGGTTTCTGTTGTCTTGTTCTGTCTTGGAAATAGGGAGGAGAACCTATTTATACAAGTCATTGAGCCTAACCCACGTCTCTCATGGGAAGTGGAGAAAGTGGAGTGATGGAGTAGTGGAGTTGCGTGTGTTAGTGTCACACGACCAGTCTTGCCCACTTCTCCCATCATCACTAACTGTCCATGTCTTCCTGACACGTTCTTGTGATGGCGCGTTGTGCGCTGCACGCTGTAAACCGCCAGACCAATACCCCAGTAAGTATCCCCAGTTTGTGACATGTTTGATGTCTCGAATGTGTGGATCGTGGGACCCACAAAAAGTAGCATGTGATGCTAGATTAAATAACTAAGTTATTTAGGAAGTCGATACTTGTGAAGTATCGTGTGTATTTTATTCAGGTAATGCATCGAATATATTCAGCATGTGTGAAGCATCGCTGTTTTAAGGCTTAACGGAGTAAGTCGCGGATTAAGCATCTTAAAATAGCATCACGTCCATCCATCTTCGAGTGATCGTTTGGAGGCTGTACCGGTAAGTCCTGACTTGGCCGATCACTTTGTGTGGAAGAGTGGTGGACGGTGATCGTGGTGATGCCTCACTGGTCGCCTAACTCCTGTCTTAGGTTGTCCGTCCAAGCTGGTGAAGTTGGACGGACGAGATGGCTTACAACCCACATCTGCGACCGTCAGATTAGGGTTTAGGAGGTGCTCGAACACCAACCTTTAGCTTGGTCGAATCCAAGCATGGGACAGGCTTTGGCAGGGCCGATTGAGCATGCATGTAGACGACATGCTGGTGCAGGTGTCTGTACCTCACTGTCCCATGGAGATGCGATCTAAGCCACTAGATTTTTCTGGCAAAGAGGAGCGGCTGAGATTGATTTGCGACAGAAATCCCATGTCGCAAAGGAATCGAAGACCGCACGTCGGGCCTACTTCGGGCGCGCGTTTCGAGACGACCAACCATGGTCGGTCTTGGACGATCAGTCAGGCGTGCTGTCGGCAGTCCATCGTACACGTCTGTACCTTACTGTACCGTGAAGATGCGATCTAATCCACTCAATTTGTCCGGCAAAGTTGAGTGGTCGAGATCGATTTGTAATTGAAAACGCAGGGTCATGCCTAGTTTGGGCGCACGAATCGAGACGACCAACCATATTTGGTCTTGACCGGTTAGTCATGTATGTAGGCGGGCCCATGACGATTGTGTTGACATGCTCTGGGCCCTTTGAATCTACATCTACACCCTCCATCTATCCCTGCGAAGATGGATGGTTGAGACTGATTTGCGACACATGTGATGTGCCGCAAACCCTAATTAGGGTTTCACGTCCACGCTGCTTTGGATGGACGAATTTGAAAGCCACGCTTCTCCTTTGGGGAGGCCGACCACGTGGGGCCCACGTTGGGCCGGTGGTGAACACGCCAATACCTTTCCGTTGGCTATGGGTCCGATCTAAGCCATCCAATTATGCTGGTGAAGTTGGATGGTCGTGATCATGTCTAAGACTGACGTAGACAGTCCAGATGCTCGATCGGGCTAGTATAACACACCTTGAGTTGTAGCCTGTACGGGTATTTCGTGCATGCCTCATTATTAACGCTTGGAGATTCATGATACTATGCTGAGAGCAACACTCAGTCGTCATGCCGCACTAATGAGAGTTCAGCGGAACAGGAAATACAAGGCTAATCATGCATTAAGATGCTATAAATTCATAGGGTATATGGGATTTGTTGCTACATGCTCCAACCTGGATGAATTTTGTGTATTTGATTCACAGAATACTGGGATTGTTGCCACATGCTCCATTCTACGTGAATTAGGAAAGTGAAGAAGTATTCATCACTTTATTAATGGATTTATCCTTTCCAGGATGTCAGTGTATAAATTCGGTCTTACAATTTTAGCCCTGAACTAAAATCCACCATCAACAAAAATGTCACAGAATTTTCTGATAAACAAACACACACAAAAAAATGTGCTCTCGTCTATTGTGCTTTTCTCATCCATAATTAAGAGAACGAAAGAGAATGAGAGTGCACACTTTCGATACAACTAAGTTGTATCGGAGTAAGATTTTTCTAGCTCACGGCGAGTATCAGAACCATAGTTCATGTTTCTCCTTGTGATATTCTGCCCAAAATATTTTCTCCCAGAATGATGATCTTTTCTAACTCTCGAGATATGATCATGTGGAGAAGGTATACTGATGTGAGAATTTTCAGAGATGGATAAATCTCTCTTAATTCTATCAATGAGATTTTCATAAGATTTTCTCATTCTAAGGATTTCCTTATGGTGCACATCAGCATGATTATCTGAAACAATTATCAGAAATTCCTGATTGTTTCTTTGGGCAAAGATTCTCTCTTTCCCTTTCTTGTGGAGTCGTTCTTCATCAAAACAAGAATTGTTTCGATATGGGTGAGGAGGAACCTTTTTCCAGAAGCGATTATCAACTCTTTCCTCTGATTATTTTGAGTTTATCTTATCGGGTAGTGGTATATTCTGTCTTTCTACTGAGGAATGGTCTTTTAATTTTTGTAAGACGAAAAAATTCTTTCAATATTTTTACCACCGTATTTTGAAGAAGTATAAGTTTCTTGTCAAGTGACTGAAAGTTGTATTCCTTAAGATCACTTTCACGGAATCGGTTCAAAGTTTCCTTTGGATAAGATTTCGTCTGATCATCAGCAGATGTAAAAGATGGTTTATCATTCTCTTCTGACTTGATGTAGTTAGGAAACTACCATCATCTTGATCTGTTTCAGATGTGACTAAACCAGTTTTTTCACAGTCTATAAAAGTCGAGCAAGAACTTTTAGTTTCCTCTTTATCAGAAGAAATCACCACAACATCATTAGTCAGAGTCATAGGATGTGCCTCTTTATCTTGAGTAAGAGATTTACCAAGAGCTTCTAATTTGACAGTGAGATTTATATTCTCTTTGGCTAGAATATTCAGTTGAATGTCTTTATCTCTGATCTCATTCTTAAGAAGATTTGACTCTATCTTTAATCTTAGCACTTTTGAATACAGAGATTTTATAGGCTTTAGGAATTTTACCAACTCTTTATCAGCATCTTCTTTTTCATCAGAAAACGACACATATGTTTCCGCAGCTCCTGGATCACGAGTTAACAAAGTGATAACATCTTCAACTTTTGAGTATTCATACTCTTGCATAACGTTAACTGAATCAGACATTAGATTCATTTTCTTATAGGTTGGATTGCACCAAACACAGATTGTTAGATCTTTTCGTGTTTGCCTGCTCTGATACCAATTGAAAAGACGAGGGTACCCAAATATACCTCAATCTAAAACTTTTCCTCCTATAAGTCCTTTCTACGAAAGTGATTGTCTATGAACTGAGTCGAGACAATACAACTATTCGGTTCACACTTCATGTGATCGTTTATGGATACGAGATCGAGACAATACGACAACAAGATAACTTGTGTGATTGAATATGGATACAAGATCGAGACAATACAACAAGGAAGTATGTTTACTTGATAAAAGGTTCGGACTTAACCAAACACAATAGGATTGCTATCAAGTAAATAGGAATTAACGTTTGTGTATTTTACTTCTAATTATAATAAAACAATTATAATTTCGGAAATAGAAAAGTAAGAGACACGACAAGATTTTGTTAACAAGGAAACCGCAAATGCAGAAAAACCCTGAGACCTTGTCCAGAATTGAATACTCTCAGGATTAAACCGTCATACAAAATCTAAACCAACTTCGTATAGTTGAGACCAAGCAACCTCTGTTTGTATCCCTGCGCCTCCAACTTGTTAAAAAGTCACGCACTTGTAACAATTCCTTTGGTTCGTATTCCAAACAGTAAAGGAACAACAAATATGTTCGGTAACAACTCTTTTCAACCAAGTGATATGAGTTCGACAAAAGGCTCTTCCGTTTATCCCAATAAACTCCTTTGTCAGGTCCTTAGATCTATCTTATCAACAACTGCCAAAGTAATTGTTAAGATTTTGCAATCAATACTTTTAATCATATAGAATTGTATTGATGCCGATCTTTTAATCACAAAGATAAATCGATTATAGTTGGATCCTTTTCCGGCCGAAACAAGTATTGTGCACACCAAAGATTATGAACCCAAATCAGAAATCTTCTTCTTCTTCAAATCTTCTTTGATCTTCAATAAACACCTGCACACAATCAACTTGAATCTATTGTGTTCAATCACACACAGAACGGAGTCTGTTAACAATGGATTATCACAAGACTTCTTTAGAACTATAAACAATCTAAAGATCCCCGTCGAAACTTCGATCTAGTTTGAGTGAATCTTATATCTGAAGAGAAGATTCCCAAGCATAAACAAATTAGGTGCAATCAAAGTTCAACAACCGTTAGTCAATCAAATCAATCAAAAACTAATAATAAACTGCAATTATCTAGTTTCCCACCAACGATACTAATAGAGCTTCTCAATCCCAAAGAAGTATTTAAACCGAGTGGTCGTAAGAGATTTCGCATAATTATGTTACTTTCCTCTCCGAATAGGCGGCTCCACCAGTACAACACAACTAGGTAGTTTTGCTGGCTCTGAGGATTAGTTTGGTTGAAATGTAAACTTCAATATTTATAGACCAAGGAAGTTTGAACACCAAGGAATTTCCAAAACCGAAAATATTCTCAAGATATGCACTATATTTCCAAATTCGGTTTCCATAATTCTTGGAAATGCATTGTCCAATTAATGACCAAAATCTCAGTAGAAAATCTCCAATTAGTAAATGCACATTACAAATTTTTATTTTCTAAAAATATGCATTTTAATTGCTGGAAATTAAAAGTATATAAAAACTAAAAACCTTAATTTAAAGATTCTCAATTTATTTTGATCCGGGATTCTCCTTTAGCTATTAAGGAATATCTTTGAACAATAAAAGATAGCGTTATTGCACATGTTCAAAGTATGTCGACATCTTTACTTAGTAAATCCTTTTTCATATTTACTATCTTGGAACCGATTTGCCACACTTCCAAAACGAGTTTAGAATTGGTTCATCTGACTTCCGAGAACTATGTGATTGATTATCCTATCAAATCACCAAACATGGGTTTCATGGTTCTACCTCCATGTGGGTACTAGAATTAGTCACGCTAGTTACCAAACCTTGGTTGACTAGGTACTAGGATCGATTCCAACATACATATGGTATCTAACTTGTATTTGGTGCACATGTCCATAGGATCGGTTCCCAATAACTAAAAACGTGTTGCACATGTTCATAGGATCGGTTCCCAATAACTAGAAACTTGTTGCACCTCTTACAAGGATCGAATCCCCTTTTGTGATCGATTCCACCTCTTACTAGGATCGGTTCCCAATGACTACAGTTGGCCATACCAATTAAAATAAATCGATCATACCCTCTCAGGTGATTACTTAAGATCGGTTTCACTAATAAAAGTCATACCAATAAAAAAGTCAGGCCTTGTGAATAGTTTTACCAAGAAAATAAACAAGTCATGAGAGGTTATACTAAACATACATATTGGTAATTCAAAAGATTTGCAATGAATAACAAATACCAATAAGCCTAGCGATTTCCCTTTCGATTCACAAAACAATTTTATGAATGTACTTCCTTTAAACGAATGTAAAACATTGTTTCCTGTGACGAAATCTTCACCTCATACCCATACATAATCACAATAGCATTCAAACGATTATGTCGATGTCTTATATACGAAGTTCAAAAGATAAGCGTTATACTTCGTATTGTATTCCTTAATACTATATCTAACTAGAGTATAATCATTCACATCTTCGCAGTTATGTTTTTAATATGCGCGACTTGGAAGATACGTTAGGGAATGAAACAGTTCAAGTCAAATATTACTAACCTCAAGTGGAAGGATGATGTCGTCGTTGTAGCTCCTTACTTCTTCACATTCTTCAAGTCTTCACGTAATACTTGTAATGCTTCATATCCTAATACTTTCAAGCTAACCTATACGAAGTTGACTCTAGTAAATAATCAAGCGACTCTTTAAATGAGTTTTGGTTCACTAAAATATGACAACCAAACTTGACATACCAACGCCTGGTGGGTTCAACCGAGCTATGCTCTAACAAAGATGATGATTAACTTCTCTCTCTTGTCATTTCTTAATTCTAGGAAACTTCTTATGAGAATTTATTCTTGTGTTTTAAGAAGGATAACTAGGTTTGGAATAGCAATTATTGTGAGTACACATAGCTATTGCCAATTATTTTTCATCTTGCAATGTTTTTAGATTTATTTATTTAAATTCTAAAGTTTGTTTGGAAGATGATTTTGCAGTATTAATCTTTATTGGTTTCATATATTGCAAAAATTGTTACGGGATATGTGTGTTTGCGTTCGTGAACTATGATTGTCCCATATATGTCAAAAGTTAAGCCTATTGTGTCATTATGCAAATATTGATGGAAGATAGGATGAACTTTTGATTACAAAGATTCAGTCTATTATATCATTATGTAAATATTGATAAAAATAGAATGAATCTTTGAATATTTCGCAGCATTGATCTTTCCCTGATCCACTTCTATCCGAAAGTACTGTGCGGCTCTGTAAGTTCTCTTATGTTGAGCATTTCCGATTAAATTAATCATGGGTTCTCTTGTGGTTAATTTAATTGAGTTTTCTGGATACAAATTCATGTTTCATGTAATTTGTTAATGTCCAAATAAATCCTTCTTTTCTTGCAAAAGTAAGGTCGCTCTTGTTGTTCTTTCAGGAATGACATTATATGGGGGAGAGTTCTTATTTAAACTTGTGCTTAATTGCCAAATCTTTGTGAGGAGTGCGGTTGTGGAATATTCTAGGAGTTTTCTTGTATCTTTATAAACTCCTTGATGAATACACTAAGTTTCGACTATGTAAAATCATCGAAACAAAGTTGATACGTTTTAGTCATGAAGAATCTCTATGAGAATTTCATTATGATCCCACTAGTTTTCATACCTTTGCCAATTTATATTGACAAAAGGGAGAGAATTAATGTGTAGTTCACACTACAAATACATATGATTTACGGGTCATTATGTAAGGGGGAGTGGTTTTCATATGAGATGAAGTATTGACTACGGGGGAGTGAACAAATTACCATAGTATTGTTGTCAAAGTTGTGATATAATTGGAATTTGATGTTGTGTAATAATAATATGACATTGTATAACAATACGAAAACATCTTGTTTTTGTATATTGTTATAGCTACGGATCTTCAGCAACTATGGTGTTGAGTTGAACACATTCAGAATCACTGGAGTACTTGGAAGTGACGAAGATTTCGAGTAATGTTGAAGAACCAAGGAAATCAAGCATTTGGATGAGAAGCTACAAAGTTTATTTATTTTGTAATCCATATGTATTCATAGTCTTGTCACTAAAATTGACAAAGGGGGAGATCGTTAGAGCATTGCTCGGTCGAACTCGCAAGCGTTGCTATCTCAAGCTTGTTGTCAAGTTTAGTTGTCAAAACTATAAGTCTTGATTTCTAATCTACTTATAGCTAAGTCTCGGATTAGGATAGTAAGTGTAGTTGAGCATTAGACTTCACGACATTCATCGATTGAAGACGGAGAACTACTAACGGGAGCTTGTGGAACTGCATCAACAAAAGATATGTGGAGACTTGAACTCATCTATCACTCAAAATTCTATTGATGTTATCTCAATAATTTTGTAGTAATAAGTTCGTTGAGGCTTGTGAAAGCAAAAGATTCTAGACTTAATAAAAACTTAAAAATAAAGAAAACTTAACACAAGATTTGATTTCAAGATATTAGGATTAACCAAGACACTGATTCCACTATTACATATGAATAAATTATGGTAAATAATCCAAAACTCTAATTATCTTTTAAGTCCCTTATTTCTTAATTCACATATAATCAGGCAAATTCTCAAATATTAATTGTATCCCCTAAGCATAGATTATCTAAAAAAAGTATAACATATCTAATTGAATCACAACTAATGAAGAAAATTATGCAGACAATTTAAAACTTTGCAAAAGCAGTGATTGAGTGAATTATAAATTATAAATTAGAGAAAATAAAATAGTTACCAGTTATTCATGCGTAAATAGCTTCCTCATTGCCTTGGTTATGGGAGAATTAGCTCATTATCATGTTGGAAACACGCTCGAAATTCATTATTATTGCTCAAAAATGGTTTACAAATGATGAAAAGAGAGAAATAATGAAAATTACAGAGAATGATATATATAAACTGTCGATGTTGCTGTAACTTTAAGACCCACGTCTCTGTGTCGCTGTTACTGTAGCATGAATGATAGATGGGTGTGGGTCGATGTTCTTCGTGTTCTTCCCAGAAGCAACAGAAATGGTGGTTTCCTGCTACTTGATTATCTCGACTTTCTGATGCTCTGCAACTCTCCCAATCTCTCTATATCCCTTCTCTGACACCCAAACACTCTTTATATACTCGACGGGACCAAGAATATCCCCTCATTACTCCGGAAAATCTTTTCCAAAACTCAACAGTAAAGAAAGATAATCTCCAAATATTTTCTTTCCTTTCCCGCCTTCTGACTCTGTCAATCAATGTTAAATCTTCCTTACTTAACTCCTTCACATTTCTGCAGCGACCAAACACGAGCAATACACGCTGAAATCCCGTGAATACCTCAGCTACTCACGTACTCCCCTGTTTGATTGAAACACCGAGTAAACTTCGTTCTGACTTCAAACCAACTGTGTTAACATCCCTGTTTTTTCTTAACAGGCCCATACATGTCCAAATCCATGAAAGAATCCCCACAAAATCTTCCCAAACTCGATTCAGAAATTATGCAAGTGACAAATATTTCTCCCTCCAAAAATAATTCAAACGGAGAAGAAGATGGGTGTTGTGGAAAAAATTGGGATACATATAGCCGTGGGTGCCCCTTAGCAAAAGTGGGAGTCCGTGTAGCAATTGTCCTCCGGGGGTGCTCCGAGCAACTTTTCGAGCAGAATTTTCCAACAATATTTATTTCCAAAAAAATACCTACAAACACACAAAACACCATAATAAGTACGAAATCGAGTACTAACAATACGGAACATTGAGGACAAATTAGACACATAAATACGTCTATCATCTATCTACTCTATCTCCTATTTGAGACAAAAGTCGTATGGATATATAGACTTCGATTATACACATTTGATATTTCGAGCTGAGTTTAACTCGCTTACATATTTATCGAAATATGTGTTGGTAAGCTTTCGCTTTAACCAAGTTCATCTTATATTCTTGACGGAAGTCAAAAGATGATCATGTGAAAATCGCCTGGTAACATCTTACATGATTTTTGTGAGACGCTCATTTGATGTAGACTCGGAATGTTTCGTATTAATCATTCGATCACTTGAAAATTGCTTTAAAGCTAATAGTTTGTGTGAGACGGCTATTATCGTCTTCTAAGAATGTTTCAATAATTGAAATGGGAGTTTAGAACAATTAACCATGATTTGATATAGCACAGTATGTGTACTTGTATGCTAACTGTTGCATGTTACTCCAAGTCCGGAAACCATAGTATGCATACCCGTATGCGTACTGGTTGGTTTAATGAAAGTCCGAGAACTTAGTATGCATACCCGTATGCGTACTGGTGTAAAGTTCATGTCCGGAAATTTAACTGAGTTTGGAGGTATGCGTACCCGTTCGCATACTGGTGAACCCAAACTAAGTCTGACCAATTAGGTATGTGTACCCATTTGCATACTTGAGTAGGTTATGTTCTAAAATCGGTTTGTTCATTAACTAATACATTTATATATTAAGGAATGCAATCTTTTGCAAACCGTGGCTATAATGTTCATGAATGATTCGAGCGAACCAAAATCGATTTTGCTTCATTGGTGTCTTGTATACTTCTATGAAAATATAAATTAACAATTGAACAACTCTAGAACTAGTTTCATTTGAGTCATTTGAACTAGTTATGGTTAAGATGAATAAGGTTGATATGAAAGTGTTCATATGGCTAACTTCGGTTAACTATTGTTGATCCAACAAGGTGTACACGCTTAGGTACGGTTACTCATATCTAAATGAAGTCACTTTTAATTTGTGTGTAAAAAGCTAAGTTCGATCTAACGGTTGATAGATATTACCTTGAGTCTAATCAGGTTTTCATCTAACGGTGAATATTGAATGCTTTGTTACCAAGGTAACATTGATTGCAAACCCTGATTTGAAGACTATATAAGGGAGAACTCTAGCAAATGGGAAACGTAATCCCGACACCTCTTGTGTGATACTAGTTGCGACTATAGTCGATTCTCCTTTAACCTTAGGTTTTTTCCAAAACCCTGTAGGTTAACGACTTGAAGACTTCATTGGGATTATGAATCCAGACCCAACTATTTTCTCGGTTGTTGCATTTTTTGATCTTGTTGTATTCTATCGTATTGAATACTATCTTCTCTAAGATTTGCTCGAGATTTAATCTCTGATAGGCAAGATAAAAAAGTAGACACAAACATCTTCGTCTCATCGTTTGTGATTCCACAATATCTTGTTTCGCTACCATACGATTAAGATTATTGTGAGGTGATTGATATTGCTAGGTTGTTCTTCGGAAATATAATACCAGTGTATCAATTGGTTCCTGTTCACCTTGATTTATCAAAAGACGGAACAAAACTCATAAGTATTTCTGTGGGAGACATATTTATCTATTCAGTAGACTTTTCTGTGTGAGACAGATTTGTTTATCAAGTCTTCAACTTTGGGTCGTAACAACTCTTAGTTATGGGTGAGATCATCTAAGGGAATCAAGTGCGCAGAGTCTTGATGGGATTCAGAGGCGTAAGGAACGTGATTGTACCTTGATCTAGGGTGAAATTGGTTAGGGCTCAACTACATTCCAGTACGAAGTTAAGTTGGAGTAGGCTAGTGTCTATAGCGGCTTAATACAGTGTGGTATTCAAATCTGTACTAGGTCCCGGGGTTATTCTGCATTTGCGATTTCCTTATTAATAAAACTTCTGGTGTCTGTGTTATTTCTTTTTCGCATTATATTTGTTTATATAATTGAAATATCACAGGTTGTGCGTAGTTCAATCAATTAGATAATCCAACCTTTGGTTGTTGATATAAATTTATTGACACTTGGATATAGGTCTTTGGTACCATCCAAGATATTTCTCATATTAATCCGGCTCACAAATTTTCATCTGTCCGATTGCTGATTGATTTGAGAAACTGAGATACAACTCTTGGATATATTTCCATTGATTGAGTCTGACTGTCTAGTTGATTATCATGGAATTACATTGGAGTTTGTCCATACAAATTGCCTAAACGAAATATTGGGTAAGGTGGTTAGACCCCCGCTTATTCACGACTTAAAGACTTCACTTCGTGATTCGTAAACCAGGTCTGACTATCTTTTACCTTGTGTTGATTGTGGTTTTTAGTTCAGGGATAAAATTGTGAAACCCTGTATTTAATGTGTTGTCATTCTGCAAAGAAATAAAGTCATTTAAAAATAATGAGTGCCTGGGCCTCTTTACTTACATGTGTATTGAGCAATTCAGTATATGTATATAAAATTTATTCAGAATGGTGCATGTAGCAACAATCCCAAACATTCTATAAATTTTATTAATCTCTCACCTGCATTATTTATTAATGTATGGCTTATTGAGTATTTTTCCTATGCTATGTTCCTCGGTTGAACCCTTAATACTCAGTCAGAAGACGCGCTGACTGCTCTCTGAGAATAAATTTAAGAATTTTGTGTCAACACACAGAATTCACCAAATTTGACCAATTTTGCGACAGCTCGCAAAATTCAAATTTTAACCTAATTAATTTGCAAAAATTAGGTTTTTTTGCACCCTATGCAATATCTCGAACCCTATTGGTCGAGACCGAACCTAGGTAAGCTAGGAAATTAATCCTCCATGGACTAGTAGGAGCAAAATCCTACCAAAAGTAGAAAACAAGAAATAAAGAGGAACTGCGGTAAGTAAAAGCAGCAACAAAGGGAGGCGTGGCCACGCCACTTGGCCGGACGATCTGCTCCAGCAGGCGCCTCCCGTGACCGATCGGCCACACTCCATGTTGCCGCTTGCCGGTCCCATTTCCCATCGACCAATCAGATCGCTTTAAATGCTCCACGCACACTTTTAAATAAAGTTAAAAGTTGGCTGTTCGACACTCCTAAATTCCTTAAGGAATTTAATAAAGACTTCCCATGACAGTCTTGAAACGATCACGTCCGTACGTTTTGGCCACTCGATTTATCAAGATTAGCCGCTCCCTAACGCGACCGGACAAGCATCATCAGGCACACCGGCAAGCCCACTAATATTTCGACCAATCGAAGCCCTTCCAACTCGCCAACAGAGTCACTAACCGATTGCCCAAAGTTTGATGGCCGCGCGACTTGCGAAACCCTAATTTCTGTTAAGCAGCATTACATTGCTGCCGCAAAACGATCTCGGCCGTCCAAACTGCCAGCCGAATTGACCGACCTAGATTCAATTTTGATCGACGGACAAGGCGTGGATTCGCGCACTAACGGCCCAACTATAGCACTGGTCGGTCGAATAGTTTATAGCATGCCGCCAACACCAAAAACCGTTGGCCCAAAATGGGTCGGCCACACGACTTTTAAAACCTAAATTAAATCAACGTCAACCATTAACTGCCGCAAATCATCTCGGCCTCCTAACTTTGCCAGTCAAATTGGTTGGCCTAACTCCTATTCTAGGAGTTCAACAAGATGTGGCCATGATCACTGGCCACCTCCCTTCCATAAGGAACAATCGGTTACGCCGTGGCCTGCTCATATGGCTCCTAAACGATAGCCCAAAGATGACTGGATGCGCTTCTTGTTGGAGTCTTAAATAAATTAGCGGCAACCAATAACTGCCGCAAATCATCTGATCCATCCAATTTGGCTAGCCAATTTAACTGGTCTAGATTTAACTTGGACCGATCAATAGGATGTCAAAATGGCTACCAACCATCACTCTCCTATAGGGACCGACCGGCCTACCTTTGGCATGCATAAATAGTTCCCAGCAACTTCCTGAAAGTGGTCGGTCATGCTCTTTTAAGACACTAGGTTCCGCGACCAACCAAGACAGGATCAATATAATGATGTTTCACATGCATCGATTATTTTGAGCTGCTTGCTCAAAAGAGATACTTTACATGCATCGAATACATACCATATTTTATGAGTATTGACTTCACAAATAACTTAGTTATTTAACCTAATAGCGTCACATGCTATTCTTTGTGGAAAATCTCATGACTTGGATCGTTACGAACGACTACCCGCCACCTAGCTTGCGCATGATTGGTCAGAATAATTACGCAAGACACACTCAGCAACTTGTTACATATTTTATATAAATACTCGAGACATCAAACATGTCACAAACTGGGGGATGTTCATCAGGGTATTGGTCTGGCGGTTTACAGCGTGTGGTGTGCAACACGCCCATTATGAGAAAGTGTCAGGAAAGGCGGACAATTAGTGGCAGCAGAGAAGTAGTGGGTGTAAACTGACTCATCTTCCCTCATAGTAAGACGTGGTTTTCTACATTTTCATACGACGCCACGTCTTCATCACTCAACTACTCTCAATTCCTATGAGATCAGGGTGCGTGCAACTATGACCGAAGGTTTCGACCTATATTGACCAACAACAACAGTTTTGGTTATCAACACAGTATCCAGAAGTAAACAACAAATAACTGATAGCTTACATTCCGCAAGCCAGTTCCATATTCTGATACAAGTCATAAAATAGCCACACCTTCAGAGTTAACCATTCTGATCTCAACACCTTCTTCGCTTCCCTCCCTAAGATCAACCCTTCTCTCTCATTTTGTGACCGAGGAAAGACTGGAACGACCATTTCTTGGTTTAGGCCAGAATTATACAGATTGATCTCTCGAATCTAAAGTACTCCAATGCAGTGCATTTGTTTAGGGTTTAGATTCGCTTCTCGGCGGCGCACCCACATTTACCATTTCCAGCACAATCAGTTTTTACCCAAAAGACCTTGATAGTTCGTGTATCATGATCTTATTGAGGTTTTATAATTTCTTTCAGACGAGATAGATAGAAATCACAATTTCTCTTCATCTCAGACTTTGTGATTCCAAAAGATGGATATTTAATAACGATTCTTAATTTAACTCGTCTAAGATTGTTCTTGTAAGGTGGTTAATAATCTGGGCTTTTCTTTGGGGGTCATAAGTACCGGATATGTGTCGTTTGCTAGTTTTTCTACGGCAAACATATTTCCCCACCTTGAACTCACGATTTAAACGGAAATCAAATAGGTGTATCTGTTAGAGGCGGATTAGTATCAAAAGTCTTCACTTAGGTTGAAGCAACCCTTAGGCTGTAAAGGATGTCAGCTAAGGGAATCAAATGCGTAGAACTTTGTGAGGTTCAAAAGACATAACGAGCGGGTTGTAACTGTAGTTGCAGGAAATCCTACACTACACTCTTCGTATGATTTCATTGTTGATCAACTCATTTTTAGGTTTACACTCTTAATTTTATTGATTAATTTTTGAATGTTCTTACAAGAAAGATAAAGAAGTCAAGAATGATCTCTGCTCTGAACTTTCTCTCTCCTATTTACTTGTTTCTTACTCAAAAAAGATCTCTCCTTCTTTACAACTCGAATGACTATTTATAAGGAAATACATAGTGGATGACAGCTAATCTATCCTTTATTTTCGGATATGGTTTGCGACATTCTCGCAACCTTACAAATGTTAATTTCGCAAGCTCTCATATTTTCGCAGGACTATCACATCTTTCTCATGATCCTTGCTGACGTCGTTCCTGAAATTGTTCTGCAACGCTATTGTGTTGTACCATTGATAATTTCGCTGAGACATAACTGTTGCGAGATTCTGATCCTACATCTTGCCTCTTCTCATATTTTCTCTACAAAGTAGAGAATGATGTGAGAAATGTCGCAGCTGCTTATCTTTTCACATTCCACATTTATCGCACGTACTCTCTTTTCCATTTATTTCTTGACACGTCATCTGTAAACGCTGCTTTTCAACCGCTCACGTCTCTTCGTCTTAATGGTGTTTATTTCTTCGAGTAAAAAATTTTCTTTATATACTCTTCCCCCCCCCCCTTTCCACTTTTCTTTTTACTTTCTTTTCTATTTTTATTCTCTCATCTCTGCAACTCTATTATTCTTCTGCAAATTCTGCTGCTGTAATTTTTTCTTCCTTCAATCCTTTTACTTTCCATACATTCCCATACTCTATATTCAAACATGGCTCCAAGTGGTCATAGATATGAGAAGAATTTACAAGATGTCCAAAAATATCTTGTTGATAAAGGTTTTACACTCTCCACCATTCCTGGTGAAAATGCCAAATCAATTCTTTCTGTCAAGCTTTTCTCTAATCAAAATTGTGATGATCAATCAATCATAATTTCGCTAGGCCAGATTCTCGCAGGTCTCCCTATTCCTCTTTATAACCCACATTTTCCTTTATTTTATGCAATTCTCGCTCATTCGGGATTTTCGCGAGCCATCTTCCAACTAAGTGGGGACTGCATCCGTCTGATGTTAGAGTTCGCTAATCGTGGTGCTGGTAAAGGATCTCTTTACTCCAAAGAACTTAGGGATCCAAAATTCGCAAACCTAGAGATAGTTGCTGAGAAGTATACAGTGGCGAATTTCTTTGAAAACTACGAACTTATCTCCATGAAGAAACAGAATACTCGCTGGGGTATTCGATTAAGAAGGAAAGATAACATTGATGAAGCCAAAATTCTTATGCAAGATATTGACTGGCATTCTGGTAAAAACACAACTCCTCGCCAATCCAAAGATGATAAATGGTGTGTTTTTCCTTTAATGCTAAAGGGACCCTACGTTGCTGGATCAAACGTTCTTCCTGCGAATCTCGCTGCATATCAACCTTGGGTTTTCTCTTGGCCCGAGAAGGAGAAAGAGGTATGTTTCTCCCCTTTAACTCATTTTATATTTCTTTATTGATTTTTACTATTTTGTTCGCTAACTCTTGCGACATTCCGCAGATCCAAAAACTAAAGGATAGTTATAGCAGGACTGGGAAATCTAGTACTCTGTTAGCTCTTCGCTCATACACAGATGAGGTAACAAATTTTCCCTTATGATTTTAAATAGTATTGTTACTTCCATGCTTCCATTTCTTATTTCTATCTGTGTGTGAAGATTATTACTGAAGTAGAAGAATCTGCTGATGCTGCAAAGATTGGTGATAAAGGTAAAGGTACTCTTCGCAGGGAAAAATTAACTGGTCCTCCTCCAAATAAAAGAAAAGTACGTTCTTCTTCTCCTTCAAATGTTCTTCCTAACGAAAATTCCGAAAGTGACAAGGGTGATGAGGATAACGATGATCTTGCTGCAACTGAAGATTCTCCACTTGAATCTTCTATGGCTAAGATTTCTGGCCTCTTTTCTGATTCTCTACAAGGAATGGGAGATAGACAATTCGCAAATACCTGCAAAGCTCTCGCCACCATTTGTGATGTCCCTTTACTATATGGTGATAGCTCTCTTCGTGGAGTTTCTAGATCAGTGACTCCCGACTTCTTGCATTCTCTCAATAGTCTGGTATACTTTTATCTTTTTACTTCTTCATTGTTATAACTCAAAATCTCTTTCCATATTAATATTTTTTATTTCTTTTTGCAGGATGGAAAAGCTTCTTTTGTTTTTGCCTCAGATCTAGAGAGAAGACGCGAAAATCTTGAAAAGAAAAATCTTCAATTTCGCAAAAAGAATGAAGAATTGGAAGCTGAAGTTAAGGGTCTTCGCGAGAAAAATAGACAATTAGAAATTGATTCTTCCTCGTATAAGAACAAAATTTCTAGTCTTCAACAAGCTAATAATCAGCTTTACGGTATGTTACTTTTCTCTTTTCTCTTTATTCATTCATCATGTTGTTTTATCTTATTTAAATGATCCTTTTTGCAGACATTTATGGTCTTTCTGATGAAGCTACCCTTCTTCGCTCATTTCCTAATGCCTTGTATAATGATACCCTTCTTGAACGTTCCTTAAATAGCTTCTCAAATGATAGAATTTCATCTCTTTCTCTGAATGAACTTAGATCGAAATTTCGCCTCTTAGAAATTGATCATAGATCCAGTTTAGGCTTAGACAGATTTAAGCGTCTCCTTATTGATTCCAAAGAGAAAACCAATGAGTTAAGAACCAAAATTAGCGGTCTCATAGATGATAAGGATTGTATCTATGATCAAGGTGCCAAGTCTTTGGCGAAATTCCAAGAGGCTCTCCTTGAAGTTCAACTTGAGCGAGATGAAGCTAACCGCAAGAATATTGAACTCTGCGAAAGAGAAAATCAAATTCGTTCTCGTCTTCTCATAAGTAGTGAGCATGAATTTGTCTGGGATGCGAAAATTTTAGATGATGCTAGAAAAAATTTAGGCGTAAATGTTAGTCTCCAAGTTGAACATACAACCTTGATTAGAGACATGATTTCCGACAGAGAAGATTGCTAATTTCTCTTCTTTACTAATCTTTTGCTTCTTATGAATTTTCATCAAGTTAATAATTGGTTGTATTTTGTTCGCAGATTCTGAAAATAAATATCGTGAAAAGATTGAAGAACTTGAAGCTGAAAAGGAGGAACTCGCAAAGAATCTTTCTTCTCGCAACGACAAGTATTCTAGATTGAAGAATCAAATCAACATCACCGTTGCGAATTTTAAGAATGACGCTATGCATTTTCGCAACCAAACCATCCAAATGCTTTGTGATGATCATAATATCCCACATTCTGATTATCCTTGTCTTTTATAAGAAATCCCACAGAATACTCCCAGTTTGATTATCTCTGATAGCGAAGCTGACGATGAAGAATCTGATAGTGATGGAAGTTCTGATGGTGATGAAGATTCTGACGCAGATGAAGAAGGAAACAAGTCTGATGAAGATAATGAAGAATTAACCAAGAAATAGTCTTTACTTCTTTCTTTGATTCTTTGTAATACTTGTACATTTATTTCTTCTTTCTATATATTTGTGTTTCTTTCATTTTGACCTGCGTAAATGAAAACAATTCTTCTTTGCAATACAGTTAATCAATATAATCATTAATTCTTGAATTGTTGAGTAAATCTCTCATATGGAGATAAATAACATTTTCTAATTTCATACATTCCCATACTTTCCTCTGTTATTTGAATCCAAATGAGAGATTTCATAAAAAAATTCTTATTGTATAATTTCGCAACCTTTTGCGAAGTGAATTTTGTTTCTTTTCAAAATCTCATTCCTGTGTGGTCTTATTTTGCCTTCCTAATTAAAGGTCTTATTGTGCCACCTCTTGTCATTGCGACAAAATCGCAGGACGTCCTTGCATTTTCATGCAAAAACCCATTGATCTTGCCTTAACTTTTTCTTTTGTATTATGGCCTCTTCAGGAATGTTGCGACAATATGACAGGCCTAAATATTCTTGCGGACATTGTCGTCTTGCGACGAAATCGCAGGACGTCTTCGCACTTTCATGCGAAAACCCATTGATCTCGTCTTATCTTTTTCTTTTGTATTATTGCCTCTTCAGGATTGTTGCACAAATATGACAAGCCTTAATATCCTTGCGAATAAAAATCCTCATGACATTTGCGTCTTAAGACACTTATCATCTCCTTAATGGAGGGTGCCTCCCCTATCTCCCCCCTGGTTGTCCCTTCAAGGAGGCGTACTTCTACCATACAAGGTTAGATCCTCCCATCCAATCTTAAAAACAACCAGTTGTTTTCGCAGCCTCTTATCCCTTTTTCCTATAGGGCTTATGGTTACGAGACTGCACCCTATGTGGGGTTTTCTTCAGGCCGAGTGCAGTATGAGCCAAGACTTGTCAAGAATGGCAAGGACGCTTCAAACGCCCCCAACTCTTGACTCAACCGTGTACCTCGGCGCCTTGATCAGATTGCACTCCTTGGGAGAGTCCTTATTACCTTAGTCGCCCAACCTAAGTCATATGCTTAAGTTGAGAATCCAAGGTGCCTCTCCCGGATGGGCTTTCATTGACCCCAAATCTCCATGACTCAGGTTCCGGTGGCGGTGTAGCCTTTCCCTGAGCCATGTAACAGGTACCCCCTATATGACGTACTTTAGGTCTTACATTTGCCTCTTGCGAAATTGTATTCGCGAACTAGGGTGTACGCCATAAAGGTTCGCCTCTTTCTCTTTTGTCATTCTTCTCTGATTATTTCTGTAAAATTCATTATCTCTGCGAGAGTCTCGCAATCATTATATTGTATCTGAATTTCGCAATCTCAATTTTGTTGTTCAATCAAATGTATTTTTGAGAATTTTACTTATTGCGAGATTATCGCAACAACTTAATCATTCATACATTTCTTGTTTTTATTACTTTGCCATCCTCTGCTTCTTTATTATTTGCTACTCTACTGCTTCCTTGGTAATGGTATGTTCATCCTTTTTATCTGAGCTAGCATTAATTTCGCAACATCTCTTCTCCTTTCTTTTCGATTGTATCCACCATCAACTCTCACTTCTTTGTACATCTTTGATTTTGTGTCGCCAGTTTTCCTTCTTGTTTGCTCTTCCTTCGCAAGATTCTATCTCAGTTTCGTAACATCTCTTTCCTTCAACCCAATCTCCCTTTATGATTCCTACACCATTGGGGTGAGGGAATTTGATGCATTGGTGGAAAGTTGAAGCTACACCTAGAATCCCATGTAGCCAAGGTCGACCAATTAATGCATTGTAGGGTGATTCTACATCAACGACACAGAATGAGATTTCAGAAGATATTCCCTTCAATGGAATTTGCATAGTAACCTCCCCTTTAGGCTTGTTAGCAGTACCATTAAAACCATATATCTTATATGTTGATGGTATAAGATCATCATCTCTTCCACCCATGGTTTTATAAGTATGATAAAATAAGATGTTCACAGAGCTTCCAGTATCGACTAGAATTCTATTGATTGCCCATGAATCTTCAGCTTCATCATCCTCATCTTCTTTCGGTTTTGGATTAATTTCTAATTTTATTACCAATGGATTGTCATGCACCTCTTCTCCTTCGGGAATTTCTTCTGCGGTAAAAGAAATGATCTGTTTCTGCCATTCCTCTAGTCGCGAGATTTTCGCAATATTCATAATTTCTCTTCCATTATTATCTCTTGCGAACACTCTACTCAAAACATTATCATGAAAATCTTCAATTGTCTTATATGAATGTACGATAGAGTGACAGAATAGATTTTTTGCTTTTGCACCAACTTCTATGAAGAATGTTTCTTTCTTTTTCATCGTATTCACTTTGTGATGTTCTGGCGGTGGTGGTAATGGTTGAGATTGCGGATGCCCTACCAGAAAGTCGTTTAGTTTTCCTTGATCTATCATTCTCAAAATAATTCTCTTTACATTTCTGCAATCGTTTGTGGTATGTCCATGAAAATGATGATAAGAACAAAATTCATGACTTCTGTGGTTTGGGGGTGGTTCCGTTCCCATGTTCCATGGTGTTGGTATATTCTCCATCAAAATTATAGCTTCCCATATCTTCTCCACACTTGCATTTAGAGGTGGCATCTTGATTTCTTCCCATATTACCTTGTGACCTCCTTGTCCTCTATTAAAGTTTGGTCTTTGACCTCCATAAGTTTCTTGCGGTTGATCGAGTCTTTGAATCTTGTTATTTCCTCCACGATTGTAGAAATTTCTTTCTCTTTCATACTCTTCTTGATCTCGGCTCCCCATAGCTACCAACTTCTGCTGATTGTTACTGTCACCTTTTCTTGTTGTACTTGCGAAGTATTCGCCACTGTTTTATTAGCTTGGGTAATAAGCTTGCATTCGCGTTTGTGAGCTGGTGTTCGCAACTGGATATGATTCCATTTCATTTTGTCTTTCCTCTAAAGCAATGTATTCTTCTTGAAGTTCTCGCAATTCAGTCATTGTAATCGTATTCTTGACTCTGAAAATTTGGACATACAACAGGTTTGTTGCAAACATAGCATTGATAAATGATAATATGAGATATCTCTCATCTACACGGCCAGCCATTTCGCTACACATAGTTCTCCATCTTTTAGTCAAGTGTTTCAAACTTTCGCCAATCCTTTGTTTTAATCCAAACACATCTTCTATACCAGGTCGTGAGGAATTATTACTTATATATGCTCCCAAGAATGTGGTCTGCAAATGATTGAAGGAGGTTATTGTATTCTTTGGTAAACCTTCAAACCATTTTAACGCTTCTCCTGTTAAGCTGGATGCGAAATATTTGCACAATACCGCATCATGATTTTCCCATTGTAACATGCACCTCACATAAGCTTTAATGTGCTGAATTGCACAAGTTGTTCCATCGAAAATGCTGGTTAATGCGGGCAAATTGCATTTCGGTGGTATTCCTCCTAATTGTACTTCCCTTGTAAATGGAGTTTTCGCAGCTTCTTCTATTGCTTCATCCAATTGTCTTCTACCTACTTCTCCTCTGTTATTTAGCATTCCTCTCATTTCTTCTAGTTCTTTCAAGATTTGTTTATTTACGCCTGAATCTTGACCCATTGGTCTCTTTAATTTTTCTTCTCTTCTTCTGCGTTCACGTCTATCTTCTCTTACGAAATTTTGTATCTCTTCTTCATTATCCTCATCTCGTCTTTTTCTGCGATTCTCTTCCTCATCTCTATCTTGAATTCGCAAATGATAATGTCGTTCATTTTCCCCTCCATAATTTTGTTCATTTCTTATCAATTCAATTCGTTGTCTTTCAACCATTCTCTTTACTCTATCATACTCTTCATTGAGATTATCGTTATTCCGGTTTTGTATACGCCTTCTTTCTCGATTGTCATGATTGTTCTGGCGAATTGTCTCCTGAAGCTCTTGTTCTTCCATTTCCGCTCTCAATCTTTCACGTTCGCAGATTAAACGTGCTTGTTCAGCATTATGTCTTTCGATTTCTTCTTCAATTGTCTGTTGATTTCTTTGAGTTTCCCTCACATGTAAAATTCTTCTTCCTTCCTCTTGATTTCCTTCGCCATCTTGGTTATTTTGTCTCTGATTTTGCTCGTTCTCTTGATTTCCTCCAATTTGCCCATCATCAAAAGTTTCATTTTGTGGATTGTAACGATTATCAGTTCTTTCTCTATTTTCGCGATATTCTTCATTAGGATTTGATGTTTCTTCTTGAATATTATTTCCAGCATTGATTGTGGGTGAATTTCGCCTCATTTATCTTCTAGTCGATCTTGAATATGATTTTGTGATACTTCTCGATCTTCTATTCTGCATTCTTATATTCTCCATCCTTAAATCGTGATTTTGCCTTGTTAAGTTCGCACGTTCTTCTGCCTCAGCTCTTCTTTCTTCATGTATTCTTCGCCTTAATGTTTTTAACGCTCCAATTTCCTCATCTCCATGAATTATTCCTTCATCTACTTCTTGATTTCTCTTTTCCTGTCTATAATTTCTATTTTATTGCTCTTCTTCTATTTCTTCTGCTGAATTTGATCGCCAAGTATGTACGCTCACTCTGTCATAATCTGTATTCCTCTCTTGAACTAGTGTTTGTTTAATTGTCGATTGAATTAGATTTTCTCTATTATTTCTCATTCTAGTAGATTCTCCCATTTCACTTCTTTCTCTTCCAGCAATTCTTTTGCTTCTTCTAATAGTAGTCGGTTGTTCGGATGTATTTCTTCTTCTAGCCATTTCTTCAATGCTAACAATATTGCAAGAAATTATGAAAAATTCTTAATCAATCACTTTAAATTTTCACAAATCTCAATATCAATCTTTAGCTTTTTCCAAAATAATCTTCAACTCCTCCCTGTTTCTAGCGCCATTATGTAGTTGCAGGAAATCCTACACTACACTCTTCGTATGATTTCATTGTTGATCAACTCATTTTTAGGTTTACACTCTTAATTTTATTGATTAATTTTTTAATGTTCTTACAAGAAAGATAAAGAAGTCAAGAATGATCTCTGCTCTGAACTTTCTCTCTCCTATTTACTTGTTTCTTACTCAAAAAAGATCTCTCCTTCTTTACAACTCGAATGACTATTTATAAGGAAATACATAGTGGATGACAGCTAATCTATCCTTTATTTTCGGATATGGTTTGCAACATTCTCGCAACCTTACAAATGTTAATTTCGCAAGCTCTCATATTTTCGCAGGACTATCACATCTTTCTCATGATCCTTGCTGACGTCGTTTCTGAAAATGTTCTGCAACGCTATTGTGTTGTACCATTGATAATTTCGCTGAGACATAACTGTTGCGAGATTATGATCCTACAGTAACCGAATCGCTTGGTGGGTGGATTCGTCTCAACTACACTCCAGTCCGAAGTTCTGATATTAGGCTAATGTCTGTAGCGTCTTAATACAGTTCGGCATTCAAATCGGGACGAGGTCCCGGGGTTTTTTCTTCAGTTTCGGTTCCTCGTTAACAAAACTTATGGTGTCTTTTGTTTTCCTTTTTCGCATTATTTTATTTATCTTTAAATAGGATTATCACAAGTAGTACGTAAGTCCATCTTTATTGTGATCGATTATAAGAACTTGTTCTTGTAGAATTCGTATCTTGAAAGATGGATAATAAGTTTCATACTTGGCAGAATTCCGATCCGGGTATTTGAATACGACTCAACTGAACTTGGATATTAATCTTTGGAATCGTCCATGTACTCTCACGGTTATATCAGGTTCAAGGACTCCTTGTCTGTAACATTTTGATTGTGAGACAAAGAGATATAAATTCTACAATTTTGTTCAAGGATCATTAAGTTGGTCTACTTGGAATTGTATTAATTTTTTTCCATACAGGTTGCGGAATAAAAAAGTTGGTGACATGGTTAAATGACCATTTTTGGTTTGGAAACAAAGCCAAAACCTATTAAAAAACCTGCATCAAGCAGAAGTGTTCGGATCATTGAGAGATCCATCTATTTCTCTAAGTTTAAATCAACTGCAAAGTAACAAGCGTAACATAAGTGTCTGAACCGGTCGGAATCTGTTAGAATAGGTGTCTGGATCGGTCGGATAATGATGGAATAGATCTGAAACAATGTCTGAATTTCCGAATTGAAACTGATTACTGTTGTTGTTTTTGAAGAAGATGAATATCTTGATGCTGTTGTGGATGTTGTTGCCATCGAAGTTGTTGTTGTTATTGTTGGGTATGTTGTTGTTGTTGCTCCAGATGGTGTTGTTGAAGATAAATTTTTTTTGCAAATATCTAAGTTCATGCTCTTTAACACCATCACCATGAGATAGATTAAATCACCACAAAAACCAGTAGGAGCCTTTGATCGCGTTGACGTTGTTTCTTTTCAAAATGAAGTAAGATGTTCTTCTTTTGAGAAAAAGTACCACTCGTTTTTGAACCTAACAAAACTCCCCCTCAAGAACTTGCTAGTAATGAGAAGTAATTAACAAATAAACAAAAAATGTCATTGTAGTACAATGGTAAAGTCACTGGGTGATGGTACCAGTGACCTGAGTACGAAACTCGCCAGCATCAAATTCTTTACCGATCAAAAAAAAAAAGATAATTTGGACGACGTTTGACTAATGGACCTGACTTGCTCGTAAATTGGGCTGATAGACTTAGATGGCAGCCAGATCGCGGCCTAGACAACAATCTAGCCCTAAGTGTGGCAATTTTGCATATGGTACAAAGAAGACCCTTGCCAAAGCTTTTATCAGTCGAAACCCCACCTCATTATCGGAAATTAACATTAAAAGAACAAGTAGTGAGCACGTGCGATGCACGTCGGCAACATTACTTTTTTTTTTAATTTTTCCTTCCCTTTCTGAAAAGTAGTACTTTCATTTTATTTTTCAATATGGTTTATTATCGGGTAAAAATGAAAGAAACGAAAATATCACTTTTAATGAAACAAAGGCAATCTTTCTTATCTGAAACTAAAATCTATAAGTAATTTTATATTATATCAATGAAGTATTTGAACATCATATAGGCAACATGTAAAAAGTACACAGGCTCTTTCAATTAACCTTTAAATTATAGATATTTTTTTGAAGAACTATAAATATACCAAAAAGTAAAAATTTGATATAGTTGTTTGTACTCTTTGCGTAGGTGATTCAAAGATATTTCCAAATATATAAAATTCACAAAAATCCGACATACCATTTGGAAGATACGAAGCTTTAAAATATTTATCGACATTTTTATAAAAATGGCATTTCTGTAAATAAACACTTTCATATATTATTATCTTTAAGTCCCTGTTTTGTTAGGCATTTCAGCCCATATTGAGATTTATTAACCAAATGGTCCCTATTCCGTTGAGCATTTTGGTCCCTATTCCGTTTGGTGAACCAAAATCCGTTTGGTTAACTAAATTCTGTTAGGTAAACCAAAAATGGATAAGGATTTTTGATTTAGCTTGCTTGCATTAAAGAGGGCCAGAGGGGGGAGATTCTGTACGGAAAGTCAGGGTAAACCTATCTCTTCAGTCTCCACATATTTTAACAAACACAAATGATTTGTGTACCGGGAGAGAGAGAGTGAATTGGACCCACTTAACCCATTCTCAGTCTCAATGTTAAAGCAGCTGAAAATCTGTCACCCATTTTTGTCTCCTAATTCTCCACGGGATTCTATGTGCAAAATCATTGTTTGACAAATGTATTTAAAATTTATCAATCTCAATGTATTTCCACGGTACACAAAATCATTGATTTGTGTACCGGGAGAGAGAGAGAGAGTGAATTGGACCCACTTAACACATTCTCAATCTCAATGTTAAAGCAGCTGAAAATCTATCACCCATTTTTGTCTCATAATTCTTGACGGGATTCTACGTGCAAAATCATTGTTTGACAAATGTATTTAAAATTGACATAAGAACAAGGATACCCAAAATTAATGTTGCAGACTATTTCAATTTGTCACTAGGAATTAGTCTTAGATTTTAAACATTTTTCACAAAACTCTTCATTAGGAAAAAATGTAAGCATAAAGGAGCTCGTTCCAAGTATCCGGAACTCCGGGGAGGCACCAATGAATACAATCAGAATAACTTGCAGGGTTTGATATTTGTTCTGGAGTTAAAGGATCCCATTGTTTTCTATACATAGAGGGATGACCTTCTTTTCTGTATTCTGACAGTTGTGTTATGTTGAGTATTTTTACGTTAACACCTCTAGTTTTCAACTCGTCAAGCATTTTCTCGACCACGTTCATCATTTTGGGGTCTGATCCTCTACCTCTGTAATGTTTTTGCGAAATTGGCTCGGTTTCATTGTAACAATTGCCTTCTTTGGCCGTGCTCCATTCATCTGCCCTGTTGAATTTTAATGATTGGCAAGTGTCAGGTAGAGTGACTAGTGTTTGTAGAGGTATATAGAAAGAAATGGTTTACCAGAAGTGTGTAGGTGACATGCTGATAAAAAACAGCTCGGTCTTGGTGTGGTTGACATGAATTTCAAGCCAATCAGACCATGTTTTCAGAGCCATTTCATAGCTGCGCAGCATTTCCATCTCTTTGTACATTCCTTCATCCGGATGTTCAAAAGAACCCCATCTGATCAGAAACACATGATTTTTATTAGCTCAAGAAAGGAAATACCTGAGCAAACGGTTGAATGTACTAGATATCCAACTTACAAGATTTTCATTTTGGGTCTTCTCCACCAAAGATAAGAATTGAAGACAAGTATGTCGGCATCCGTCCAATGAATTGCATGTTTCTCGATTGCTTGAGCTCTCACTATTCTGTCTGGTAATCGATGATTCACGGGATCGTCCGAATTCGATTCAACCAACAATGGTGCCCAATAAAACTCAATGGTTGCATTATATTCCTACAGATTTTGTGGTCAGACATAGCTCAGTTAGAACCGTATATAGTGTATACATATTTACCTCCTGGAGTCTAGGGAGAATGAGAGAACTTACAATGGCTTTAAAGGTGATGAGAGAGCCATTGGTGTTAATAGACTTGAGTGCTGATGGGATTACAGACTCCACCAGACAAACCATGGAAACCCACTGATTTCTGTTAAGTGAATCTCCAACATAAACCATCCTTTTCCCTCTCAATCTCTCCAGTAATGCTGTGGCATTGAACCTAGCTTGTTTTACATCAATATATAAACAGTTTAACTTCAAATTTTTCAGTTTTTGAAAGAACAGATTTTGGTTTGTATTCCCATCCAACATGAAACCCAAAGAAAAACAAAACAATTAGTTGAATCCAAGTTTAAATTGGGAGACATGAGCAAAAGTTAGAGATGGTAAAGAACTGTAATGACCTTGGTAGGTCGCACTGGTCAGGCTGCCATCTCCAATTCTGATAGCTTAGATCCTTTCTTCCAAACTTCTCACATGCCAGCTGATCAGACATGAATGAGCACTGTTTCTCAGAATACAAAGGATATGTCAAGTTATCGTACACCCACTTACCTGAAAACAGATCACAACTTGACGTTAACGATACAGATTCGCTATAACCCTTTAGTGTAGTCGTGGACGTTGTAAGAATATCTTCAAAAACGAGCCATGCACTTTTGCCTGTCATATAAACTGTAAGAACAATGAATGTGGCAACTAGAATCGTTATTAGTCCTTGAATTCCCAAGACCAGGTGGTATACCTTGGCCATACTATACTAGCTAGTTTCTTTGATGAATCAATTTCTTCTACTACTCAAGTTTGTTTCTGAATTTTTGTATATGTTGCTGGTTCCTTTTAAGTTGTAGCCGTAGGGATGGAGGTTGTTGGCCATACTTTGCCAGACAATTTTTGAATAATAATCAAGTGTTGACATTCTTAGCGTAGACAACATATGAAATTCTAAGGATCAAGTTAGTTTGGATTCTGTTTTGCTCTTCTCACATAGGATTCCCTCTGATTCAATGTAAGAAGTCCAAATTACCCAAATTTCAATTACTTCAAAACCTGTCACACTACAAGTGGAAGAGTTGCTAATACGCATGCGACAGTGGGTAAGCGACGCGTGGTACCTAGCCTAGCATGGTGCAATTATTTTCAGAACTAGCTCTTGTTATACAGCAGTCTATATCGAGCCTAATGCGATACTCTTACTCTATGCCAGCACCCATTGTGCAGTGAATATTGGATTGTTTTTAAAAGTTCACAAAAACAGCTGCAAAGAGTAGTATCCTCTTTGACTCCATCAACAATGAGTATTTTGGTAAATCTCAGTTAGTGATTATTTTGGCCAATATTTTCCTGTTAGGAATAAGGTTGTAGTGGTTGATCAATCCACCTCCATATCCTACTTGAGATGGAAGGTTGTAACCAACTTTCAAAGCAAAACTTGAATATGAAATGCTTATAATTGGGGTTTAAGAGAGATTGATATAGGAATTTTTGAGTTATTGTTTTTTAAGTTGCAGAATTAGGAACAATAAGTAATCATTTTAGTAATATTAGGCCTGTCAACATGAAATTTAGTAATAAATCTGATCTCCCTACCATTGAAATCCTACCCACTTCACTATATATAAATGAGTTTTATGAGGTAGGTCATGGAAACAAAATGGCCTTAGAAGGGAAGCAACATCAATGAACTTTATTGTCAATGTAATGTCTTAAAATCAATGTCTTAGACTGTACCCTACGTATAAAACTATATAAAAATTCGCAAGTGGATAAGTCTGCCAAGGCAGCAGTCTTCCACTGTGCCACTGTCAAGAGTTGCTACTATAGCAAGACAGACAGCTTCAAAATTTACTTCTCACTACAACTTCTGCAATCTTCTTTGATATTATGCCATCTCTTCTGGACAGCCCTAGGGACTATTCTGCTTAAAGACTTGGATGACTGACCTTGAGTCAGAAACAAACCAAGGCTCTAACCAAAAATGAAATCTCAGCAATTGAAATTTGTCTATATGCCCAGACCCACTTGATAGGCCTCAATAGAACCCCCGCACCAGCCCTTCCTGGATTTTCCTAGAGGCTGTTGGAGCCAATTTACTTATACCTCTAGACGACGGTGATACTCAGATTTCTCTGCATGCCAGAGATTTCCTGAACAAAATGACAATTCATTTCACCAAATATAGTCCGAAGTAGGAGGATGGGTAAGAAGTAAGAATGTTACATGCCAATACCTGGAACTACTGCCCATGCCTCATTCATGATAAAGCCACCAACAGAATGTGAAACGAGGCAGACCACAAGAAGATCCCAAGGTTAACTCACCCTCACTTCAGGATTCTAACTTAGATCTGATATCATTGAGACATAAAATCATGGTAGGAGTTGTATATATATTGAAAAAAAATACCATTTTTGTGAGTTTACACTACAGGGACCTAAGACCATGGAAGGAACTGTCGGGTCATACAAGTGAACAAGGATTCACTCTATGATCGACATCTCCTGGATTGACACATAATGCTTGCACAATCCCCAATCTGACTCAAAGACAAGCTTAGACATTCCAGAAATGTGACATTTGAGAACCAAGAGACAAAATTCAAATCACGCTAACAGGCAAAAATCCAATTCTCGAACACATGGAACCATTTACAGCTACAAGGATATACAACATGGATTACTACAAACTCAGGACTATGAAACAACATAGCTTTTGCAAAGATTATGTAGAAACTGGAAAAAGGAGAAGCCGACAAATTGAGAGCAAAAACAAGGTGTAAGGAAAGGCAACAATGGAAAAAGGCGTCCCGTCTGAATGATAATGAAAGTTACCTTAATCAAGTGCAACCTTACGTCACAAAGTCGAACATGCTTCCCTATGCACACCATACAAATTGTGAATAGCCAGATAAAGCATCTGCTGTGGCCTGCTTTTTCTCTTCACTCTGAAATTGTTCGAATTCTGTCAGTAAAGATGGCCAAACTTATGCAACTTTTAGACGAGTTAGAAACTTACATGATATAAGAATAGAAGTACAAATGTTAGCAGTAAGTTTAATTTTACCATTACCGTAGGTAGTATCTTATATAAGTTATAAACATGACCTCAATATTCTAGTTAACTAACGAAAGCAGGGATCCTCAAGGCATACATAAAATAGAGAAGATAGATGTTAACTTGGAAAAGTACGGCCATTCAGTACCTTGAACAGGAAACGGATGAGCTACTTTACCAAATTCTTCTGGTTGTAATAAGCTAAGAGAGTTAGACCTGACTACCTCTCACCATGCTAAAATAAAGAAAGCTAACAAGTTTGCAACTTTGTGTCAATATTCGTGGTATCTAGAAATGATTATGCATATCGACCAACATATAGTGCATCAATTTACAGAATGAATTGCTGTTGCTTGGGGTAAGTTAATTCTCCCAAACTATGTGAATACAGGAATGAATACTAGCATATCCTAAGAAGTTCACATACGAGTAAGGCTTGTAACCTGAGATGCGTTGAACTCAAGAGTCAAGGCATCAAATTTACCTTCAGATGCACATATATACAACATTGTTGTTGAAATGAGAAACCTAATCTTCATACTTGTTCTCATATACTAGACTTTTTAAGCTTTATTGTGTAAAAACAAACCTAATTTTGAAAATAAAATGTAGTTTCATGTGTTCGTTACTCTGAGATACTGAAGACAACTCTAACTAAAGGAAAAGTTTAGAATTCAAAAATGATGGAAATTAATCTGAGATAAGATACACAGATATCAGTTTAGATATAACTCCACCTCTTAATCCTCCATCGATACCCTTCTTTGCTTTGCTTTTGTTTCTCCTCTCGCGAATTTGATTTCACTGCTCTCAGACTCTGTATCTATCTCTCCTGAATCTCTTCAGTAAAGTCCCGTAGTTTCTCAGTCTTGAAGCCTAAAATGCAATACAATGTGGGATTATTCTCAATACTTCCAGTGTTCCACTCTCCATGCACACAAGAAATGGGTGAAACTAAGCTTTTGGTGAAAATTTCAACTCTGCGAAACTTAAATTTACAACCACTCGTCATTGTAATCTTATCATGCTTGGGATCATATAAAATTAAAACACGTTGAGCATGATATAAAATCTTACCATCTTCAAAAGACTGAATCATCCTTAAAGGAGTTTGCAGATTCGGTTTATAACTTATTTCTAAATACTTTGTCCAAGAATTTGGAACTCCATATTACTGCATCATCCATAGTTGCTGATTTGCACGAGGCACAAAATCAACAATAAGTAAGCAAAGGCACCCTTTTAACACTCCCACAGAAAAAAGCATACGAGGATACTCAAGAACTTCTTTTGGTAATTGCAGTTGTCCAAACCTCTCCTCGCTAAAATCAAAAGAGACTATGAATTTCTGTTCTTGGGTCTTGCCTAATAAACCTAGCCAATTACGAGCTCCATTAACAAGCACCCCAGATTCGCTGTCATGACAGAGCGGAACATACAAGAGAGAATTTGTTCGTAAGGGTAGACTAAAACTACAAAACCTTCTGTACTTCTTTGCCGTTCTACAGTTTCTTTGTTCTACATTTTCTCATAACCAAGTGCATAAACAGATCCACATTTGTCTATTACATCATTGCTTGATTTAGGTATTACCTTACGTTCTTTAGTCGTTGGGTTCCAAACACCAATGAATGGCACACCACCATTGATAGAGCAAAACATCATGCACATCAAGCCATTACAAGAACCTAAAAAGCGGTGTGGGTAAGCTGAATGATTGAATGGGACATTCATGGCAACAACATCAGCATCATCAAATTCACAAGTTGATGGTAGTTTGGAACACATTGAATCATAACTTATGGAGCTAATTACCGGATATTTCTTAATATCTTTGTTAGCCCAATGCATAAATTAGGGTTAGTTATGATGGAAGTCCAAGTCTTGCAAACACACTTACAGGTAATTGCGGATTTCACAGGTAGACATCTATTAGAATGCTTGACATTGTTGCTGCTGCTGCCTGCTCTTTTGAAGGGAGATCGCTTTGCATCTTTCGCTTTCATCTGCTGCAACACCGAAACTCGAGACAGTCTCAAACAGTAAAGGACCAATGGGAATATACAAGGCTGCTAAGGCCTATTCCTATTCACATGGGTATGCCTAACTGCCAAATATATGCCTATATGTCAATTATAAGGCTGGTTTCTATGGGAGTTGGCTAAACCCTCCATTTGTCATGCCAGCTGGTCTGGTAAACTGGCCATGCCACTATGGGAAATAAGTTAAGCGATCGAGTCTCCACCGAACGATTGAGACTATGTGGAGACTCGACCGCTAGCGATCTTCATAAAACCGGTCGATTTTATAATCTTCGCTTATTAAATAGTGAAATAACGGCTATTCTCCCCCCCCCCCCCCCCCCCCCCCCCCCCCCCCACCCCCCACCCCACGTCTCCCTATAAATGCACCCCATTCAATTCAATTTAATCACACCTCATTTTCTCATTGACTCTATCATCTTACTCTTTTGTACCTTTAATCATTTGTTTAATTTTTATTTTCAACTCAATGGATTCTTCTGAGGAAGAAGTGTGTATTCATATGGATCGATTTGATGAACAACAACGAATATTTGTGCAGGCGTTGAAACAAATTGATGATGAGTCAGATGAAGATAAAGATCTAACCAATAACTTGTTGCAGCTATATTCATCGGGGCAAATACCTAGAGATCCAGAGCCAAAAGAAGTGTTCACAAGAAGATATACGTACCGGGATCGGGATGAATGGCACGAGAAGCTGATGCGCGATTATTTTCTTCCCGACTGTGTGTTCTCTGATGAAAATTTCCAAGACTGATTCTGCATGCCCCGACATTTGGTGCTAAAGTTTATTGGTGAGCTTTGTCAGGTAGATACTCAATTTAATTATCAGTGTGATGCACTGAATATTAGGGGTCATAGCCCTGAACAAAAGGATACTTCGGCCTTAAGGATTCTAGGATATGGCAGACCTCCAGATTCTAATGATGAGTACCTTCGCATTGGCAAAACAACCGCATACAAGTATCTTTCGTTGTTTTGCGAAACAATGATTAATCATTTTGGTCCAACCTATTTACGAAAACCAACTGACGCAGATGTTAGAGAAATATTAAAGCAAAATCAGGAAAGGGGATTTCCCGGAATGCTGGGTAGTCTTGACTGCGTGCATTGGGTATGGACCGAATGCCCTACCTACTGGGCCGGTCAGTATAAGGGTCACTACGTAAAATCAACGATTATCCTTAAGGCTGCTGCTTCTTATGATTGTTGGATATGGCACGCTTTTTTTTTGTCTCCCGGGATCTCAAAACGATATAAATGTTTTACACAAATCGCCTTTATTTGAAGATTTAAAGTATGGAATTTCTCCTCAGGTAAATTTCAGTATCAACGGGATCACTACACTCATGGTTATTATCTTAGATGGAATTTATCCAAAATGGTCAACTTTAGTTCAATGTTACCGCCAGCCACCTGTCGGTGAAATGGGTCGTTCATACTCATATTTCAATAGTAGACAAATGGATCTGAGAAAAGATGTGGAATGGGATTTTGGAATTTTGAAGCGGAAGTTCGCAATAATTTGTGGGCCTTATCGTAGTTTAAGTGCTCGTGAAATGCATAAGACTACGCTGACTTGCATCATTGTGCATAACATGGTAATCCAGGAAACTCGTCGTAATAAGAATTGGACTAACCATCAAGATGAAGACTTAAGGTCTGAGATTATACCAGCAAGAGGATTACCTGCAAGGAACTATGCGCAAATGACCAGTCATACACTAGTGGAAAACAGAAGTTTCGCGACCGTCAGGACAAGTCATATATACGAATTATACGACTAGTTCTAACCGTCTCTGTTGGGGTCTCTGATAAAGCGTCTCTGTTTTGTACGTCCCTTTGTCGTGGGTCTCCAAATAACGACTGATTTTAAGGGTAACGAGGTACAGACCCTTAGCCGTGGGTCTCAGATTTAAATTATAATATATATAAAAAAAATCATATTTTCTGAAATGCCTGAATGACTAAATCTGAAACAATTTGACTACAACAAAGTCAAGTCAAGTCAAATGGAACTCAAGTCAAAGCCAAGGAAAAGTCAAGTCAAATGGAACTCAAACAAAGTCAAGTCAAATGGAACTCAAATTAAACTCAAATAAAACCCAAAATTTAAACTCAAACTTGAGAATTCCACATGCATTCATTCATTTTATCCATTCGGTTTAAAATTACACAAAAAAGATGAAATTATGGCTCAAGACAATACATGTCCAAGCTAGCTAGCTAGTAAGTTCTAACAACAAGATGCTAAACTAATAGACAATAATCTAAAAGCAACATGTTAAACAAAAAAACGATAAGCTCCTCCTATGACGATGAACTTAGCCAATACTTCATAAATGATATCAAGTAGAGCATCCATGTGTTGTGTCCCTGGTTCACATACGACAAAGAACGTGCAAATCAACAACAACACAATACATGTTTACTCACAAGGCACTTAGAACATATGTTTACTATAACTACATAATAATATAGATACAAGGTGCTTGATACAAACAACTCGTGTGTACTGGCTATTTTTCCCATCAAGGGTATAAATGGACTTGTACGCATACTGAGTAGTTAATATAAAATGTGCATTTGAGGTTTAGAAAGCTTACAACGAGGTGGGTGAAAGCTATCCAGAGATATTTAAGACCTGCACACGAAAATAAACACTAGTTTTCAGCCTTCCGATCCTGGACATGCTTGCCAGAGTAATAATAGAAGTCTAAGACATTACTTAAAACAGGTTAATGAACATTCTACCCATACCTTTCTCTCGAGACAGCAAGGACTCCTGCCATGACATCTGCGTGCCTAGATATAAATTTGGTAGTTGAGTGCATTACAATGTCTGAAATGATGGAAATGCATTAGTGAAAGCCTTAAGCATTATGTAACTGAGATAAGTCAAACATCCATGCAACGAATGCAAATACTAGCATACATATTAAAGATTGTAAGTGGTTCAAACAAAAGTATGACATCATGTTGAAGACACCGTGCATACATCATATTTCTGCAGCAACATATTTCACAAGACTTCTAAGCAGTGACATCATGTTGAAAATAAGAATTAGTAATGTGCATTTGCTAGTTAAAGATTTTCCAAGGATATTTTCGATCATTATTTTGGACAAAGCATTCTTAGGAATTATGAAAACCGAATATGGAAAATATTATAGAATATCTTGAGAATATTTTCAGTTTTAGAAATTTCCTTGGTGTCCAAACTTCCTTGTCTATAAATACTTGAAGTTTTCCTTTCTAGCAAACTAATCCTTCATGACAGTAAACTTCCTCTGTTGTACTATTACTGGTGAAGCCGCCTATTCGGAGAGGAGAGTAACCTAATTAGGTGAAATCTCTTACGACCGCTCAGTTTAAAGTCTTCTTTGGGATTGAGAAGCTCTAGCGCGTACCGTGGGAAACTAGATAATTGCGGTTTATCTTTTGTTTTCATATTGATTTGATTGACTAACGGTGGTTGAACTTTGGTTGCACCTAGTTTGTTTATGCTTGAGAATCTTCTCTTTTGATATACGATTCACTCAAACTAGTTCAAGGTTTCGACAGGGATCTTTAGACTGTTGTTAGTGTTAAAGACAATCTTGTGATAATCCATTGTTAACAGACTCCGTTATGTGTGTGATTGATCACAAGAGATTCAAGTAGTTGTGTGCAAGTGTCTATTGAAGATCAAAGAAGATTTGAAGACAAAGAAGAGAAGAAGATTTCAAACTTGGTTATATAAATCTTTGGTGTGCACAATACTTGTTTCGGTAAAAGAGGATCCAACTATAATCGATATATCCTTGTGGTATTTTGATAGAATAGTTGTGTAGATAGGCATCAATACGTTTCCTTGGGATTAAAGGTATTGATTGCAAAATCTTAACGATTACCTTTTGGTGATTGAACATAAGATAGATCTTGAAACCTGGCAAAAGAGTTTATGTTAAGATAAACAGAAGAGCCTTTGTATAACTCATATCACTTGATTGAAGAGAGTTGATACCAAAAAGATTTGTTGTTCCTTTACTGTTTGGAATAAGAACCAAAGGAATTGGTCCAAGTATGTGACTTGCTTACAGGTCGGAGGCGTGGGAATACATACGGTACTAGGTGAACTATAGGTTTAGTTGCTTGGTCTCAACTATATGAATTTGGTTTATTTTGTATAGCGGCTTAATCCTGAGAGTATTCAATTCTGGACAAGGTCCCGGGGTTTTTCTGCATTTGCAGTTTTCCTCGTTAACAAAATCTTGATGTGTCATTTACTTTATATTTCTGCATTATAATTGTTTTATTATAATTAAATTAAATTACACAAACGTTAATTCCTATTTACTTGATAAGCAATCCTATTGAGTTTGGTTAAGTCTGAACCTTTGTATCAAGTAAATATACATTCGTTGTTGTATTGTCTCAATCTCGTATCCATATACGATCACACGAAGTGTGAACCGATTTGTTTTATTGTCTCGACTCAGTCAATAGAGAATCACTTTCGGAGAAAGGACTTATAGGAAGGAAAAGTTTTAGCTTGAGGTATATTTGGGTACCCTTGCCTTTTCAATTGGTATCAGAGCAGGAATACACGAAAAGATCTAACAATCTGTGTTTGGTGCGATCCATCTTATAAGAATGAATCTATTATGTGATTCAATTAACGTACCACCAAGATTTAATGGGACCAACTACCCGTTGTGGAAATATGCTATGAAATCCTTTCTTCAATCCCGAGATTTCAATACTTGGTTATTAATCGAAGACGGATATCAACAACTGATGGATTATTCGGAAACTGAGTTTAAACGCTTAGCGGACTACACTCACGAAGAAAGAATTCGTGCAATGCATAATTTTTTTAGTTTGAACGCCATCACACATGCAGTCAGCCATGATCTTCTACATCATGTGCTGAGTTGCAGAACTTCTAAAGAAGCATGGGATAGTCTTGAGACTGTATTCGAAGGAGATGATTCTGAAAAAGAAGCTAGACTTCTTTCCCTTTAATTTGAATGGGAACATCTCAAGATGGGTGATAACGATAATTTCGAGGAGTTTAACTCTAAACTTTCTGAGATTGTTAATGCATCTTTTTTCCTTGAAAAGGTTATACCTGAAAAAGAAATAATATGCAAAATTCTCAGATCGTTACCATCCAGATACGAGTCTAAGAAACATGCTATAATAGAAGGAAACAATCTTTCTATACTTTCTCGAAGCTCTCTTGTAGGAAAGTTAAAGACCTTTGATAAAGAAACTCTGCTGAAGAGTCGTTGTCAAGAATACAAGATATATGTTGAAAAATAGCTTGACTCAACTCTTGTGTTTCTAGTACAATGAATAAAGGACATATTATCTATTGATAAACATGTTCCTAATACTCCATTGGTTTGCATTAAAAAGGGTAATGAGGAAGTACAATGCTTCAAGTGTCGTAGATTCGGACATATGGCAAAACACTGTCCCAGCAGAATATCTAGAAAGTGCAATAGGGCGTATGTCTCCATTCTTGATGATATTCCGGAGGAAGAATCCAATGAAGAAATATCTAATTGCAATGCACTTCTTGCCAACTCTAGTGATGATAAATTCTGTGAGTCTAATCAACTCTTAGAAAAACATGAGTTGGAAATTAAGAAGAATAAAAGGTTAAGCTTGGTTCTTGAAAACCTTTTGAAATTCCTTTCGGATAAAATCAGTATGGTGAAATCTGAACAAGAAAAATCGGATGAGAAACCGAAAGAATCAGAAACTAAGTTTTCTGATAATATGATAAGCTCTTCATGTAGAAGAAATAATCATACTGAAACTTTCCTTGGAAATAAATTTATCAAGGCTCTTTGCAAAGGGATGAAGATTTTGAAGACTGGTGAGTTATAAGATCTCAAAAAGAAATTGCAACCTTTTGCAATTACAAGAGGAAGAAAGAACAAAAGGAAACACAACCTAGTGTGTTTATAAGTCATCCAAAGGATGTCTTTGTTAACTATGGTGAGAATAATTCTCATCTCAACACGCATTGATTGTGTTGAATTATGCATCCTCACTTGTTGCCCAAAATTTCTGATTGTGAGGAAGCATAAGTCTGGGAAAGTCGACCATGTCTGCGCTTTTTGAGAAAAATAAAAGATATCTTTTATTTTTGGAAAAATAGTCTCGGTTTTCATAAATCGAATTATTCCTTGATTTTCTCCAAACTTATATATCTTCTTCTTGTCCGAAAGAAGACTACTTATGTTTCAATGGAGAAATCAGGAAAGGAAGGGTCATCCCTTGATGATTTAGCACTTTGTGCATCTGTTATGACTGAAACTCATGATGATAACTCTCAAGATTCTCTAAGAAAACAGATCCTTTCTGTTAAAGGTTGCATTAGATATCATGAGATGATGATAAAGGATTCAACAGAAGTATTGGCGGACCTTCACTTTCAATTGTCTGAAATGATCAGATTATCTAATGATAAGAAAAGTGCTTAGAAGAATTTGAATCCAGTTTTTGAAAGCAATCGTCACGAGAACTGAGATAGAAAAATAGGATGCAATTTTTGATTTCTTTCATTGATTGTATTAAGTCTATTATGAATAAAATTATTTGATTCGTAATTTTTCTTGTGATAGTTTTCGGTTTACATAGCATGTACTTGAATGCTTTATTTATTGTTATGAATGTTTATGGGATGTTTGATTTCAGTCTTATTACCTTGATATTCGATCTCATAATATGGTGTGAACCCTTATGGTTTTGGTTACTTTTTGATTTAGCAGGATTAAGTTCTTACCCATGTTGTTAGGTTTTATCAAAGGATCATGAGGGGTTCTGATAGAAACAATATGTGAAAAAGTCACAATATGTTAAATCGGTTTTGGTTTAGCATAAAAGCATATGTGTTTCGCAGGTTTTCAACTTTTGCTTGCAATAGTTAAAAACCGATTTTCAACCTTTCTCTGGTAAAGGTTGGTTGTTGTTATTCTTTTGTTTTTGCATAAGGATGACAACATAATGGTATTTCGATATCAATTCTCTCTGGAAGAAGAAGATGCGGTCATATTTGAGAAGTTGGATGCGAAATTGAGGAAACAATCTTGTTAGTTAATTGTTTTCCTGTTTAAGAAAGCCTAATGTTATTGCTTATATCTTTTTGCTTTTGCTTAACAAAATTTCGGTACAATTGATGCTTTTATTCCATTATGTGTGCATCGATGTGTGTGTGATTCAATTGGTTCCGGTTAAGAAAAACTATTGTTATCGTACTTTGTTGTGTGGTATCAATCGTTTAGGCTTACAAAATTTTACGGTGCAATTGCAGTGCTTTAATGTTTATGTTGTTTCAATTGCTTCCGGTTGAGGTGAATAATTATATATGCAAGTTGATTTGTTTTGGTTTGTATGAATTATTTATGGCTTGAAAAAAGAATATGTTGACGGGATGAGTTGTTTTGTCCAATTCGATGCCGGATAAGATAAACTAAGTTAATTCTGATCTTAGTTAGACTTATCAAAGTGGAGGTTTCGGTTATTCAAGTCTAATCGAATGCCTAAACAAGGAAATTCTAGTTAACTAACCTAGTATTTGGCTTGTTTAAAATTTAAAGGTCTAAGTTATATGGATAATTAGAACCTGATGAGAAAAATAGAGTTTATCTTTGTTTTGGTCTTATCGAATGAAGCGTTTGTATTTATACAATCGGTTTAGCAAAGGAACTAATGTGATTAGTTGATTTTTGGTTTGCTAAACTAGTTGGGAAAATTTCTTTGGGCAATTGTTTCCATGATAACATATCAAAACATAATTACTTTGTAGTTTCGGTTTTGATATTGGTTATCAAAAATGGTGTGTGGAACCCTCGTGCTTGACTCAACAAGTTGCAAGTCTATTTTGAGATTTGTAAGATCCTTTTCGTGTTGTCCTTTATTTTTTCGTTTCTTTGTCATTTTGTGACAAAAAGGGGAACAAATATATGGAGTAAACAAGTGATGTTGGTGTCAATTTATATTGATTGGTGTCACTAGGGAAGAGGACAATGGTGCTTGAACGTTTATCTAACGAATGAGGAAAAGCACAGACTAAGGGGGAGTGACATATCATATGATTTGGTATAACAAAGACGTGAGGATTGCAAATCTACCTATCTCACCTTTAGGGGGAGTATGAGCTTTGTTATTATAATGTCAACAGTTGTTGCATTTTTAAGGATTGAATGTATGCAGGTTATGTGTTATTGAATACGGGAATCAAGCGTATGTGTAATTAATTCTTGTAATTTGTTTATCCATATGATTGTAAGAGTTTTGTCACTAAAATTGACAAAGGGGAAGATTGTTAGAGCATAGCTCGGTTGATCCCACCAAGCATTGGTATGTCAAGTTTGGTTGTCATATTTTAGTGAACCAAAACTCATTTAAGAGTCGCTTGATTAAATGTACTAGAGTCAACTTCGTATAGGTTAGCTTGAAAGTATTAGGATATGAGACATTAAAATTATTGCGAAGACTTGAAGAAGTGAAGAAGTACGGAGCTACAACCACAACATCATCCTTCCACTTGAGGTTAGTGATATTTGACTTGAACTGTTTCATTCCCTAACGTATCTTTCAAGTCGTGCATATTGAAAACAAAACTGCGAAGCATGAACACTCTAGATAAACATAGTATTAAGGAATTCAATACGAGGTTTATTGCTTAACCATTAAACTTTATAGATAAGACATCAACATAATCGTATGAATGTTATTGTGATTATGTATGGGTATGAGGTGACGATTTTATCCTAGGAAACAATGTTGTTACATGTGTTTTAAGGAAGTAAGTTCATGAACTTTTTTTGTGAACCGAAAAGAAAATCGCCAGCCGTTATTGGGGTTGTTCTTCATTTCATATCTTATGAACGACCAATATGTGTGATTAGTATAACCGCTTATGACTTGTTTGTGTTCTTGGTAAAACTATTCACATGAGGCCTGACTTTTGTATTGGTATGACTTTTATTAGTGAAACCGATCTTAAGTAATCACTTGTTGGTATGATCGAGTTTGTGTAGTTTGTAAGGCCTAACACTGGGTAAAGGGGAACTGATCCTAGTAAGAGGTGCAACACATCACAAAGGGGAATCGATCCTTATACGGGGTGCAACAAGGTTTATAGCAGAAAGGGGAACCGATCATATGGACATGTGCAACACGTTTTTAGGCAAAAGGGAACCGATTATATGGACATATGCAACATATATGAGTTAGATACCATATATATGTGGGGAACCGATCCTAGTACCTAGTCAACCGAATTTTGGGAAGCTAGTCGACTATACACAGTACTCACATGGAGGTAGAACCGAAACTTGTTTTGGTAGAACCGTTAAACCCATGATTTGTGGTTGAGAAGTTCTTAATCAATCGCATACCTCTTGAAAGTCAGATGAATCAATTCTAAACTTGTTTGGAAGTGTGGTAAATCGGTTTCAAGTGAGTAAGTATGAAAGAGGACTTACAAAGAAAGGATGTCGACACACTTTGAACACATGCAGTAATGCGTATATTTTTTATTGTTCAAAGATATTCCTTAACGGCTAAGAAGGAAGTAAATCCCAGGATCGAAATTAAATAAGTTAATAATCTTTTAATTAAGGTTTTTAATTATATATGGAAAATAAGAATTAGTAATGTGCATTTGCTAGTTAAAGATTTTCTAAGGAGATTTTCGATCATGATTTTTGGACAGAGCATTCTCAGGAATTATGAAAACCGAATATGGAAATTATTATATAATATCTTGAGAATATTTTCAGTTTTGTAAATTCCTTGGTGTCCAAACTTCCTTGTCTATAAATACTTGAAGTTTGCCTTTCTAGCAAACTAATCCTTCGTGACAGTAAATTCCTCTGTTGTACTGTTACTGGTGAAGCCGCCTATTTGGAGAGGAGAGTAACCTAATTAGGCGAAATCTCTTACGGCCACTCAGTTTAAAGTCTTCTTTGGGATTGAGAAGCTCTAGCGGGTACCGTTGGTGGAAAACTAGATAACTGCAGTTTATCTTTTGTTTTCGTATTGATTTGATTGATTAACATTTGGTAGGTTATTATTTGTGTTCTTCAAATTCTCCTTGTGGGTTCCTAACATTTGGTATCAGCTTCGTCGATCCTGTGTTTGATTCATGACAGGAGGTGAGAAAGCACCTACAGTAAAGGACGTTACTTATCAACAAAAACTTGATGGAGAACGTTTATCAGTCTTGGAAAAAGATGTCTCAGACATCAAGCTCAAGATCACTTCAATTGAAGAAACCTTGAGTTCTCAGTTCACTACAATTTGTAGACACCTTCTTATTCCAATACCTCCAGATCCAGGTGCTTCTGCTGACAATAATGATGTTCATCAACAAACTGAATCTGAACATTCTACTGGTATGATACTTCCTCCAGTTAATTTTCTTCGTCAACCTAAAATTGACATTCCTAGATTTGATGGGTCTAACCCTAGAGCTTGGCTTCGTAAATGTGAACGATTCTTTTATTTCAATGCTATTGATCCATCTAAGAGGGTGATATAGCTTCCATTCATATGGATGATAAGGTTGATGCCTGGTTTTTGGATTATCAAGAGGGTAAACTATTTATAGATTGGGGTATGTTTTCGTCTGATGTTTGTTTTCGATTTGAAGATGTTGCCTATGATAAATATGTTGGAAGCTTTAATAAATTGTCTCAGACCACAACAGTGGAAGAATACTTTGAGAGGTATGAGTCTTTGAAAGCTATTATGAAGAATAAGAATCCAAGTTTATCTGAGGATTACTTCACTATGAGTTTTATTAGTGGATTAAAATATGAAATTCGTTACCCTGTTCAAATGTTCAAACCCAATTTGGATTCTGAGGCTTTCTATTTAGCTCGTTTACAACAAGCTTCAGTTGATTCTCAATTGAAACGAGCTAAACCATTTCATAGACCTTTCACACTATCATCGAGCTCTTTTTCACCATCATCTAGATACAAACCTTCACTAGCACCCCTCACTAACATTCCTAAACCATCTTTTTCCTCTGATAAGCCAATCATTACACACCCTCTTACCCCCACAAAGCCTGAACCATCTTTACCTCCAATAAAAAGGCTTACACCTGCTCAAATGGAAGCACCACGTGATAAAGGATTATGATATAATTGTGATGTGTTTTACAAGCCAGGTCATCGATGTAAAACTCAACAACTTTTCATGTTAAGCACCTCTGATGAGGAAAATTCTTCTACTCCTATTGAAGACTCAGAAGAAGAGGCATCCTCTCCTACTATTTCAGGAGACACCACTACGGAAATTTCCTTGAATGCTTTAACTGGTTTAGTGAATCAGAGTACCTGGTAAAATTCTTCACCAAGATATTTTGGTCTTAATAGATACAGGGAGTACTCATAGTTTTGTGGATGCATCCTTAGCTACCAAACTACACCTTCCATTAGTTTCAACTGGTAAAATGCTAGTGGCAGTGGCAAATGGTGATACTACTATTAGTGAGGGTGTTTGTAAAGATTTATTGTGGTCTATGCAAGGGTATCACTTCTCTGGTGATCTGAGAATACTTCCATTAGGTGGATGTGATATGGTGCTAGGGGTTGATTGGTTAACCAAATTGGGAGATGTAATGTTCAATCTGGCTGAGCTCAAAATCTCTTTTCATTATTTGGGGAAGCTCATTACACTTCAGGGGCACTCACCTAATTCTTCTTGCAGTTTTCTCAGTGGTGAATCCTTTTTCAAATTTATCAAAAACAACACCCATGCTGTTATTGGTCAATTCTTCTCTATTTTAGCCACTCCACTTACCACCCCACCACCAGAAATTATTTCCTTACTTCAAGACTATCAAGATGTATTTGATGACCATCTACTCTACCTCCACCAAGAGAGTTAGATCACAAAATCCCTTTAAAACCTTCTTCCTCACCCACTTCTCAAATACCTTATAGATGCCCTTACATCCAAAAGGCAGTGGTAGAGAAGTTAGTTCAAGAAATGTTGGATGCTGGAATTATTCAGGACAGTCACAGTCCTTTTGATGCTCCCATACTATTGGTCAAAAAGAAGGATGGCTCTTGGAGATTCTGTGTGGACTATAGGAAACTTAATGAAATGACCATTAAAGATAAGTTTCCAATTCCACTAATTGAAGAGCTGCTGGATGAACTCAATGGGGCTATCATTTTTACTAAACTGGATCTTAGATCTGGTTATCACCAGATTAGAATGCATATAGAAGATATATAAAAAACTGCATTTCCAACCCACCATGGGCATTTTGAGTTCAAGTTGATGCCATTTGGTCTCACCAATGCACCAGCAACATTTCAAGCACTCATGAACAAGGTGTTCCAACCCTTTCTAAGGAAGTTTGTGCTAGTTTTGTTTTTTTTGATGATATTCTTATATACAGCAAATCCTTGGAGGACCATATGGTACATTTATCTCAAGTGCTATCCTTACTAAGACAACACAACCTCTCAGCCAACTTCAAGAAATGTTGTTTTGCTCAACCACAACTATCGTACTTGGGTCATTGATTAATGATTTTTCGTGGGTTGTAGTAATGAGGTTCAAACTCTCGGACTTGTGAAGATTAAATTTAAAGATTTAATAAAATTATATACAAAATTATTAACAATGGGTCGAGAGGTAACCAAGACACTAGATTCCACTATTATGCAAAACTGAATGATAAATATTTCAAAACTTTATTCAATTCTTAAGTCCTCTTTTATCTTTAGTTCACTATTAATCATACAGATTCTCAAACATTATTTGTAAACCTTAAGCATAGATTATCAAGAGATTAAACCAAGCATAACCTATCAAACTGAATAACAAATAATTAAGACAATCATTCAAACAATTTAAAACTCTGCAAAAGCAGCAATTAGGTGAATTATATAATTAAATGAAATAGTTACCCATTTATGTTACGTGAATAGCTTCCTCCATTGCCTTGGTTACGAGGGAATTAGCTCATGATAGTATAAATGCTCTCAAAATAATTTATTATGGCTCAAAAATGGTTTACAAATGATGAGAAGAAGAGAAAAAGGTGTAAACAGCTAATGTGCGACCCACAGGAAGCGTCACACAAGAACGATACATATGAAATGTTGTAATCTTTGGGAAACTACGACCCACACTCCACTATCGCTGTCACTGTTGAAGAACGACAGTCTCTTACAGTCTATTGTTCTTCGTGTTCATCTTCATGCAGCAGCAGAAACAGAGTTTTGTTAAACTATGATTTCGTCTTTTCTAGCTCTCCCTAGCTCCCAAAACTCTCGACACCCTTTATCTGACCTCCAAGGATTCTATTTAAACCCGAAGCATGCATCGAATCTCCTCCATAACTCCACAAATCCTCGGCAGTGAAAGAAAATATTTTCGGATATTTTCTTTCCTGTTTTAGCTTTTCACGTGTTTTCTCTGGTCCAGCACGCTCCAATTCGATTACAGATGCTCCAACAGGTTGCTCAATGCATGAAACACGAGCAGAACACACACAAAATCTTCCAGAAGTCGTAGAGAAACTCTTCTGCATGTGTTTTACCTGTTTTGAGCCCGTGAATTGGCTAGACAATTCTAGCCAAATTTGAGCTAAGAGAACACTCACAACAGCTTTTCCATGTTAAATCACAACTTCTCACCAATTTTCAGCGATTGAATCGCACTAGAACACCTTCATTTTGCTGATTGAAAATCTGTCAGGAGTGAAAATGGTTTTCCCGCCAAAACACGAATTTGAATGTTGAAGATGATATGCCCCTTATCCTGAACTGGGGTGCGAGTAGCAGATGCCTTGGGGTGACCTGGGGGTGACCCTTAGTAATTAGGTTACCCCTTATCCAAAAGCGAGAGTCCGAATAACACTTGTCCTCCGGGTGCCAAAATCAACTTTTCGAGCCGAATTTTCCAAAAATGTTTATTTCCTAAAAATACATAAAAACACAATATTAGTACAAAAATAGAGTTCCAACAATACAAACATTGAGGAAAAAGTAGACACAAAAATGTGTCTATCAGTCATCTCATTTCTTCTACAGGAGTTGCTGCTGATCTAGACAAATTAGCTGCAATGCAAGATTGGCCTCAACCAACAAATCTAAAACAACTCAGAGATTTTCTTGGCCTCTCTGGATATTATAGAAGATTTATTAAAGGATATGGCACCATTAGCAAGCCACTTACAGATATGCTCAAAAGTGACTCTTTTGTTTGGTCTTCTTCAGCTCTTCAGGCTTTCAAAGACCTTAAACAAGCTATGACAGCTGCTCCAATGCTTGCCTTGCCAGATTTTTCTTCTCAATTTGTCTTAGAAACTGATGCTTTCTCCAGAGGTGTGAGAGTTGTATTGATGCAGTTTAGTAGACCTATTGCCTTTTTCAGTAAGCCTCTAGGCCCTAAGGCCCTAGCACTTTCAACTTATGAAAAGAAACTCTTGGCAATAGTGATGGCAGTGCAGAAATGGAAACATTATCTCTCACATTCCCAGTTTATCATCCACACTGATCATCAGAGTTTGACATTCTTTATGAAACAAAGGATGACTTCAGTACTCCAACAAAAGTGGCTCATGAAACTCTTGGGCTTGGACTATGTGATCAAATATAAAAAATGTCAAGATAATGTAGTGGTTGATGATTTATCAAGGCTTCCTCAGACTTCTGAATGTTCAACAATCTCTTTATCTCATCCCCTATGGGCTCAAGATATCCTTAGTAGTTATACAAATGACCCTGTGGTGCAACAACTTTTGGCTCATCTCCACATCAATCCTTCCCATCAGTCATTTTCCTTGCAAGGAGGCCTTCTCAGGTACAAAACCAGAATATATGTAGGTGCTAGCAATAATATTAGAACTTCTATCATGCAGTCAATCCATGCTTCAGCTATTGGAGGTCATTCAAGCATGTTAGGAACCTATATAATAGAGCCAAAGCATATTTTTTCTGGCCCAAGATGAAACAAGATATTCTGCACTTTATAGCTACCCGTGCTGTCTGCCAATGTAACAAGAATGAACACAATGCTCCTGCTGGCCTCTTACAACCATTTCCAATTCCATATGCTGCTTGGCAACACATTTCCATGGATTTCATTGAGGGTTTGCCATTCTCAAACAGAAAACCGGTGATATTGGTAGTTGTGGATAGACTAACCAAATATAGCCATTTTATTGCACTTGGCCACCCATTCACAGCTGCATCTGTAGCTAAGGAATTCTTGCATCATGTTTTTAAACTCCATGGACTTCCATCATCTATTGTTTCAGATAGAGATAAGATATTCATTAGCCATTTTCAGCAAGAGTTGTTTAAGTATTTAGGCACCTCATTACACCTCATCACTGCTTACCACCCCCAATCTGATGGTCAAACAGAGAGAACTAATGCATGTTTGGAGCAATACTTAAGATGCATGACAGGAACTACCCCAAAACTTTGGGCAAATTGGCTGTCTTTAGCTGAATGGTGGTTCAACACCAATTATCACAGCAGCCTTAAGATGACTCCATTTCAATCCCTATATGGTTATGTACCTCCACACCTTGCTTTTCCAGTTCATTCTACTACTTCAGTGGCTTTTGTCCAAGAATATTTGCAAGCAAGAGACCTCATGTTACAGTTGCTCAAGGAAGACTTACTCAGGGCTCAAGAAAGAATGAATTTTTATGCTGATACTTCTAGATGTGACAGGTCATTCATGGTGGGTGATTGGGTGTTTCTAAAGCTTCAACCCTATAGACAATCTTCTTTAGCTCTCAGACAGAACTTTAAGCTTTCAGCAAAATACTATGGACCTTTTGAGATTTTGCAGAAGATTGGAGCTGTTGCTTATAAACTAAAGCTTTCAGTTGGTTCAAGGATTCATCATGTATTTCATGTCTCTCAACTGAAGAAGAAGATTGGTCAGCAGCTTACCCCTTCCTCCTCTCTTCCACTGGTGGACACTTCTGGTGCATTCATTGTTACTCGTGTTGCTGTGTTGAACCAGAGAGAAAACCTACAGGGTGGAAGGACAGTAAAGCAAGTACTTGTTCAATGGTCAAACTCTTCCCCTGAAGATGCTACCTGGGAGGATCTTTCACACATTCAGGCTCAGTTCCCTGAATTCATCCTTGAGGATAAGGATGTTTAGAAGGGGATGGTATTGTCATATACCCATTTTAGCTAGGCATATGACTATTGGACTACCTTAAATTAGTTATATATTTTTTCATTTGGGCTTTATCTGTTGATTACCCATTTGCCAGTTTTCGTGTTAACCCGTTGGTGGGTTGGTAGAGTACGTGTCGTCTTTCCTGTGGTCACTCTGAGTCTGTTGTAAAGCACGCGATTAGTTGGTAAGATCTAATCTAATGGCTAATAGTGTCGCTGAGGGAAGAAGAGGTCAAAGACTATATTTATTCACGAATGATTGGTTGTATCTGGTAAGAAGAAAGAATTAATGAAATTCAGGCTCTCCCCATTGGAAGAGTAGGTTATTGTTTGTGTTCTTCAAATTCTCCTTGTGGGTTCATAAAAATCTCCAAATCAGCTGCCACCTGCAAAACATAACCATACACAATCCCATCAAATGAGATTTTAAAAACTAGAAAGTACTACAGACATATACAAGTCCAGGATTAACGATATCCAACCATGTCTTCTATGTCTCATATATACATATTGGAGCAGTACAAGGAGACCTTTTGCAATACTCAAAACCATCAAAATAATCCTATATCAGTTTCAAAACCTATTTTAAAGGGTAATCCCCAGTCCCAGGGTAAGTTTATATCCTTGCTTCACACATTTAGTAAGCATGAAACATGAAATAACTATGCGTAACTCAAGTACTTATCATTGCTTAATCAACTCAACATCCACAAAACAATGAACTCATAGGAGAAAAAACAAAGTTCAAAGAAAAACACATAGTTCAACTACCACTAAGAGGCCAAGACATCATTAATGAAAAATAAATGATTTTCACCAAAAAAAAAACTCAAACGGTACCTATATTTGACCATTTCAGAAAAACAAAGACATCCTCGTCAAAATACGTAGTTCCATAAGGTACTTCACAAATAGTCCTTAAAATTCAAAATAAAAATAAAAAATAGATCAAATCACCAAAATCCAAATAAGAAATTAGATCAAAACATCACAAATAACAAAGTTCTGTATGCAACCAAACCCAGAATTTTTGATAATCTGTTACCACTTTCAGTTTCTTGCTCTGTTAAAGCTCATGTCATGGAGCCTAAGAATTACCCAGCTGGAATCAACCAAAAGCGAAACTGAAACATCATCAACTCATGATATCATAATACCCCTAAAACCCAAATTGAAGAATCAAAAAACAAATTAACTCACCCCACAAAATAGACAAGCAATGCAACGAGCAATATTATTAGAAAACTGAGTAATCTTATACTTCAACACCATCACAAGGAATCACAATAGGAACCATTTGAAGTAAATCACATTCCTAATCAATAAAAAGAATACTTAATCGAAACTATTACCAGTAAAATCAAGAGCTTTAAAAAATACCGTAACGTTAATACCAAAAATTAAATTTCTGTAATTGAAGACTATGAAAAAAAATGAGTCATAGATAGTTACCCAATTAATCGCCAGAGGATTTTATAATTAAAAGCACAGAGTACCATTGGAATCGATTATTTCAACATAAACATAAACTCAACTGCCACCCAAACTGAAACAACATAACTCATGATATCAGAAAATTCCACATACCCCAAATTGAAGAACCAAAAAAAAAACAGAACCGGAAGTGTAATTGACCAACTTCTGCTTCATCAACACCACAACACCATCCATCATCATCAGGAATCATTATAGGAACCGGTTGAAGTAAACCGCAGCCCTACTCAAGAAAAATAAAACTTCAATCGAAACTATTACCAGGAAAATCTAGAGATTGAAAATTCACCCTAACCCTAATATTAAAAATTAAATTTCTGAAATTGAAGATGATGAAGAAGTCATAGATAATTACCCCAATAAATCGCAAAACGTATTTCATCATCGACTACACAGACTACCGATGAAATCGATTATTAGCTTGAGGGTATTGACTTTTGTTTCACCTTCCGGATCTGGATCGAGAATAATAAATCGATTCTTTGAAGAAGAAGAAGAAGAAGAAGGTGACGGAGGTCGACCGAGAGCAAATATTTAAACTTACAGAGGAACAAAAACAAAACAAAACAAGAGAAAGATGGATATAGAGATGAGTTCGCTGTGAGCTAGTGAAGAGGTAAGAGAGAACAAAGATACTGGAAGATAAAAGATAAAGACGAGTACAGATATACATCGATAAAAACAAAGAGGGCTATCATCCAAGCCGTTCTTTTTACTAAGCAAATCGTGACCATATAAAGTGTGGGGCCCAGAATCAACTATCAGATCCACATCGCAGGTTGGGGGTCGTTGAACCAGTAGTTTTATGATGGAAAATGGTAAACAAATTTTGCAATTCATAGACGGCTAATTATCCTCTCAGAATTTTTCTGGTTTTTTATTATATCAGAGACAGTTTTGAAGGGTCAACGGTCAAACAACAGTCTATTGGGGGTCTCTGATGTGGGTATTTAAACACCCATTTTCCACTAGTGATATTGAGAATAGAACTCTGTATAACAGGTTAAGGGAAGATCTCAGAGGGAATATGTGGGCTGAGTTTGGAAGAGATGGAGGACGAATTGAGTAGTGTTGTTTCATTTGTTATTTTATAGTGTTTTTTTTTTTGAAGTTGTTTAAGTTATAATTGTTGTTCCATAGTTTTATTTTGAAGCTGTTTAAGTTTTAATTTTTTAACGGTCATTTAAAGTAGCGGTCTAGACTCAATCGCCAACATTCCTTATAAATATACCTTCACTTCATCCATTTCAAAATCACACCTTCACTTCTCTACAAAAACACTTTTGTACTTTCTGGTTAATTTATGGATGATCCTAGATTCACCGAAGATGAAGATTTATCTCTTTGTAGAAACTATGTAATATACTACCCGAAGAGAGGTGAATAACAACGGATGAACGGTTTACCTAGTATGAGTTATTTGGGTAAAATTCATGATGCATTCTGCACAGAGACATGTAATCCTCATAACCGGGATCGTGCTTATTTGTTTTTCCGATTCATGACTATCAAAAAAGATCTTGTGTATTTTATAGCTATGAAAAGGATTGTCACTCGATATCGTCTTAGAGGTGACACCAAAGCTGAATTGGGAATACGAACTCGAGACGAGTGGCGAAGATGGAAAGGAAAAAATTTCGAATATGAAGCGCATTACCAAATTCTTAAGGAGTTTCTAATAACTCGTATGGGATGTTAGGCTTAATATTAGTTTTCATGGATGTTGTCAAGTTTAAGTTTTAATGTAATGAAAAAACTAGAACAATTTGTAATGAAAAACTAGAACAATTTCATTCACCATAATTTCATTAAAATTAAAGCTGATACATTAATTAATTAAGTGGCAGTACTTCATCGTGGTCTTGATCTTCCTCATCTTCAGCTTGAACTCCAAATTGTTTTTCCAAATTTCTCCTGTTTCGTTTTTCTTCCAACTCCTCTGCTAACCTGTCAATCTCCATCTACCATACCATAAATTGTCTAGGATTCATTGTTGTGGTGTTTGCATTTAGAATCTTATTCTTGTCATAGTCTGAAACAAATTTCTCTTGAGTTTGTCGATGTTTTTCATCTCCCTAGTCAAGAACTGCCGGTCTAAAACTCTTTGTTTTTCGGCAATATTCTGATGCTCTATCAAAGTATCGAAAGCACCTCCTTCACTTGGTTATCCTTCTTGGGAAGCTTTTCTCGCTGCTCTTGCATGATTTCTTCCTAATAATTTTCTCTTGATCGCAATATTCACATTCAAGTTGGAATTGTTGTTTGTTGTGGTTCTGGTGAAGAAAATGGATTATCCGAAGGGGGATGAGATGATTGATGGTTGTGAAGCTGGCGTTGAAGGTGAAGAAGTGTATGGTGAACTTGCAGGTATATTCTACATGTTTGCTAACACTTCTGGATTATATTCAGGCAACACTTTCAAAATATGATAACAACTTTCATAAGCAAAATTGTTCCCATGTTTATGGTGCCAATCAGTTCGACACTTTCGTTCGACATCAACATCGACAAGACCGCTCGCTCGAGCACGAGCAGCTTGCATTAGAACAACGACATACAAGTCAACTTGGGCGTTGATTATAACGAAGCGACCAGACAATCCATTTGCATCCTGATCGTTGATGTTCATAGTTTCTTCACGAAATTTAGCAAATATGTTATCCCACAACTTGGTAGATTGTTGATGGGCATCATCGACATTATCTTATGTAAGGAACACATAGTTTCTGCAAATGCTTTCATCTTCGGCTACGGTAAATTTTTCAACCCGAATCTTCTTATTTCTATTAGATTGAGTATTAGATTGAGACATATTAAAGAAATTATACAATACGAGTGAATGAAAGAGTTGGATGATGAATTTTTTTTTAGATTAACAAATGTGAAGAGTAGAGAAGAGAAGGTGTGAGTTAAAATGGATGAGGAATTTGGTATTTATAGGGGGGTAGATTTATGGACATTGGATCAGATTCTACGTAGCGGTGTAGTCTAGACTGACCGGTCTTATAAAAGCCGCTAACGGTGTAGTAACCACCGAACGGTGTAGCCTTGACCGCTCGGTAGAAACTTGACCTGGCCTGGCTAAGTGGAAAATTTGCCACTTAGCCAGGCCGGTTTTCCATCTCCATAGTGCGTGCAAAAATGGCAAACTTGAATGTTTTCCACACTCATAGGAACCGGCCTAACATATAGGCATACACGATGGAGTTTCCAGCGAGCGACAGAGTACCCATCGATAGATGGTCATAGTATCACTCACTGGTCATTCTGACACCTCATCCAACGGCTAAAATTTGATCTAATGACCACGCTAGTCATTAGATCGCTCGCTGATTTGATCATCGTTCATCAGTTCCTCATCCAACGGCTACAATTTTCCCCTCTATAAATACCCAATTTCAAACTCATTTCAACTCACCCCAAAATTTCTCAATCTGTCAGTCTTCTTCAAATCTAAATCAGTCACACCTTCTCTACAATTCTTAATTTCTTGTAATATGGATTCACAACCTCAAATCCAAGGCAACGGTAAAGATAAAAAGGTCAAAGTACGGGGTGCAAAATACACCATGACAGATGATGAATGCATTTGTCGTAATTATGTTTTTTTTACCCAAGATTATGTCGATGGTGCACAACAAAATGGTAACACCATGTGGGAAAGTATATTTCGTAAATATGAAGAAGAAACCATGAGCATCAATTCTTGTGATGCAAAAGGGTCGGCAGAAAACTTCATTATAATCAACAGGGAAGTAATCGCTTATGTTGGATTGATAATGCAAGCCAAGAGAGGCCGGGAGAGTGGTCTTGTGGATGTTGATGTTGATGAAAGGTTCGTACAGATTGGCACCGAAAACATGGCAAACAGTTCGGTTTCAAAAGTTGTTATCATATTTTGAAGGTGTTGAACAATATAATCCAGAAGTGTTAGCAGGTAATTAACAAGTACCTGAAAGTTCACCATATAATTCTTCTCCCTCAACACTAAATTCTTCACCATTTTCACCAGGTCCATCAAATTCTTCACCAGATACCCCAAAAAACCCAAATGTGAACTTAGTTCTCAATGATGATGATGGTAAGAGAAAACTTCCAGGGAGGAACAATGCAAGACTGGCCAGAAAATTAGCCCAAGAAGGAGCAAGTTCTGGTGGATTTAACATGACGGAGTTTATGGAACATCAAAAGACCGTCGAGAAGGAAAGAGTCGTTGATAGGAAATTTGAAAACAATGAGAGTAAGGAAAATCATCTTTCTCAAAAAAAAATGGGTTTGACTATGACAAGCATAACATTCTTCAAGCTAACACTTCAATTATGAACGCCCAGCAAAAACATGTGTGGCAAATAGAATTTGACAGGATTCAAGCACAGATTGAACAACAAGCTGGATTTACTAACAACCAACCTAGTGGTGATGATGATGATGATGATGAGTTCGATGTAATAGTTCTTATAGATGATTGATGTATTAATTTAAGTTTTAATTTGAAGTATTGCATTTTAGTTTGATATGTTGTTTGTTGTTGCATTCTACTTAATATTAGTTTCAAATGAAAAGTTGATTAATTTAAATATTGTTGCATTCCACTTAATATTAGTTTGAAATAAAAAGTTGATTAATTTGAATGTTGTTGCAGTCTAGTTAAATAAGTTTCTCATACTTAAATATATAATTAAACCAAAATAACTAAATATAAATAAACCAAAATAACTTAATATAAATAAACCAAAGTAAATTAAACATAACTTAATAATTGAACCACATTACATAACTTAATCATCATTGTCTTTCATGCTCTGCCCAAAAATTCACTCTCAGATCATCTCTTAAATTGTCATACAAATTCTGATTCTGAATGTAATTAGTCATTTGAGCATAATTCGTTGCAGGGACGCCTCTCCGGCCTCAAATCTTCATCTTTATAGTTAGTTCACGCCGAATCACGATTGGTGTCCTGAATGACCATGTCATGAAGAATTCTTCAAGTGAGCATAGTCTTGTGCATTTCACGAGGACTCAACCCACGATATGGGCCACAAATGATAGCGAACTTCATCTTCAAAATTCCAAAAGCTCGTTCCACATCCTTCCTCGCTGCCATTTGGGCGGTGTTAAAATGCAGGTACGAACGTCCCAATGCACCGGCAGGAGGCTGACGGTAGCATTGAACCAAGGTGGACCATTTTGGGTAGATACCATCCGCAAGATAATACCCATGAGTGTACTGATGATCGTTTATCATGAAACAGACTTGGGGACAAATTCCATACTTCAGATCTTCAAACAAAGGCGACTTGTGCAAAACATTAATATCATTTTGTTAAACCGGAAGACCAAAAAAAGCGTGTCATATCCAACAATCATAAGAAGTGGTAGCTTCAAGGATAACGGTTGGTTTAGGATAATGACCCTTATATTGACCGGCCCAATAAACAGGGCATCCTTGCCATGCCCAATGCATACAGTCAAGACTACCTAGCATTCCTGGGAATCCCCTTTCCTCATTCTCCATCAATGTTTTTCTAACATCCTCCTCAGTTGGTTTTCGTAAATATGTTGGACCAAAATGATTAATCATTACTTCAAAAAACAATGAAAGATAAGTGAATGAAGTTTTTTTACCCATAAGAAGGTACTCATCGTTCACATCCACTGGTCTACCATAACCTAGAATCCTTAAAGCCGAAGTAACTTTTTGTTCAGGACTATGACCTCTAATATTCAGTGCATCAAACTGATAATTAAATTGAGGTTCTACTCGACAAAGCTCTTCAATAATCTTTTTCACCAGATGACGAGGCATGCAGAATCGACCTTGAAAATTTTGATCAGAGTACATACAATTGGGAAGAAAATAATCGTGCATCAACTTCTGATGGTAAAATTCCCTCCCTCGATACGTATACCTTCTTGAGAGTACTTCTTGTGGCTCTGTAACTCTAGGTATTTGGCCTGTATGTACAAGCATCAAAGTGTTGATTAGTTTATTATCTTCATCTTTATCATCATCAAGTTGTTGCAACCTCCGTTGATGCATTTCTTGCTGTAATCTAAACCGATTCATAATAACATTCCTCTCTTCTTTGGATCTCGCCATTGATGATTATGCAATTTAAAATTGAGAATAGAGATAAATAAATTGGTGAAGTAGGTGTGAGTAACTTGGAGAAGTACAAGGGAGTATATATAGGAACCAGCAGGGGGAAACAGTCGTTGTAAAATAACTTCTGGTCGATAATCTTAATATCGCCAGCGATACTATTTATAACGCATGATGGAATCTATGACGCCAGCGATACTCAGAGTATCGCCAACGTTCTGGATAATAACGGTCGATAGAAACTCTGTCGCTCGGTGGTTTTCCCATAGTGGTGCAACTCGTTTTCCATGCCACCTGGTATGCCAAACATGTTTTTTTTGCGTGTGCATAGGAATAGGCCTAATATGGTGGATGTTAGAGCACTGCTCGGTCGAACTCGCAAGCGTTGCTATCTCAAGCTTGTTTGTCAATTTTAGTTGCCAAAACTATAAGTCTTGATTTCTAGTCTACTTATAGCTAAGTCTCGGATTAGGATCGTAAGTGTAGTTGAGCATTGAACTTCACGACGTTCATCGATTGAAGACGAAGAACTACTAAGGGGGGCTTGAGGAACTTCATCAACAAAAGATATGTGAAGACTTGAACTCATCTATCACTCAAAACTCCATCTACTCTATCTCCTATTTGAGACAAAAGTCGCATAGCTATATAGACTTCGATTATACACATTTGATATTTCGAGATGAGTTTAACTCGCTTACATATTTCTCGAAATATGTGTTGGTAAGCTTTGGCTTTAACCAAGTTCATCTTATATTCTTGACGAAAGTCAAAAGATGATCATGTGAAAATCGCCTGGTAACATCTTACATGATTTGTGTGAGACAGTCATTTGATGTAGACTCGGAATGTTTCGTATTGATCATTCGATCACTTGAAAATTGCTTTGAAGCTAATAGTTTGTGTGAGACAGCTATTGTTGTCTTCTAAGAATGTTTCAATAGTTTAGAACAATATACCATGATTGGATATAGCACAATATGCGTACTTGTATGCTAAATTGTTGCATGTTATTCCAAGTCCGGGAACCATAGTATGCATACCTGTATGCGTACTGGTTGGTTAATGAAAGTCCGGGAACTTAGTATGCATACCCGTATGCGTACTGGCGTAAGTTCAGTTCCGGGAAATTCAACTGAATTTGGAGGTATGCGTACTCGTTCGCATACTGGCACGCGTACCCGTTTGCATACTTGAGTAAGTTATGTTCTAAAATTGGTTTGTTCATGAACTAATACATTTATATATTAAGGAATGCAATCTTTTGCAATCTGTGACTTATAATGTTTATGAATCAATTCGAGTGAATCAAAATCGATTTTGCTTCAATTGTGTCTTGTATACTTCTATGAGAATATAAACAATTGAACAACTCTAGAACTAGTTTTATTTGAGTCATTTGAACTAGTTAAGGTCAATGTTTTAAAACCCGGACCGGACATCAAAACAGTAAATTCACTGGGCTAGGGTCAAGTGGTTCAACCACTGGTTGAACCTAGGTCACCGGGTCAGTCACATAAATGATATATAGTTAATAGAAGGTAAAAAATAAGGCAACAAAGCATTAAAAGGGGGCGTGACTAAATATGTCAACTTGGAAACCAATTTAAACCACGAGTTATGTTTGTTCCCTTGCTACGTCTATATATAAGCCCCTGGTATGTTAACTTTTTACACTTATACCATTGAAACCCTAACTATAAAGCAGAGTCTTCTCACTTTTCACCCATTCTACCTCTCTCTGCCGTAGTCCGTGCCGTTGCAAACCCTCCACCTTTGTAACACTTACGACATATTTTATCTCCAATTGAAGAAATCAGATAGCAAATTCCTCATGTCTATCTTTTTATTTTTTCCTTCTTGTTCGGTTATGCACCATAATTGGAAATAGATCACAGATCCACAATGATTTATTTTTCTTTTCTAAGTTGTATCTTTTGGAACATCAAATTCAACAGCCTTTGATTATTGATCTGTTTGATTCTCTAGTTTAAGTAAATCACTACTATACTTTCAAGTTTTGGACATAACTTAATTTCAAAATTCCAGTTAATCGGTAACAAACTTTTTTTTTGTGGACGGAAAAAAAAGGGAGAAGAACACACCGGGTGAACCGGCAAAATCCAGCTGGGTCATCCGGATCACTGGTTAAACCGCCCGGTTCACTGGGTTTTTAGACATATTAATGGGTCAGTATAGAACCAGACCATTTTTGTTACTGGTTCACCGGTTTACTGATCCAACCGGTCGGTCCGGTCCAGTTCTTAAAACACGGGTTAAGATGAATAAGGTTGATTTGAAAGTGTTTATATGGCTAACTTCGGTTAACTATTTTTGAGCCAACAAGGTGCACATGTTTAGGTACGGTTATTCATATCTAAATGAAGTCACTTTTCATTTGTGTGTGACAAGTTAAGTTCAATCTAACAGTTAAAATATATTAGCTTGAGTCTAATCGGGTTTTCATCTAACGGTGAATATTGAATGCTTTGTTACCAAGGTAGCATTGATTGCAAACCCTGACTTGAAGACTATACAAGGGAGAACTCTAGCAAATGGGAAACCTAATCCCCACACCTCATGTGTGATACTAGTTGTGACTAGAGTAGATTCTCCTTTAATAACCTTAGGTTTTTCCAAAACCCTGTAGATTAACGACTTGAGGACTTCATTGGTATTGTGAAGCCAGACAACTATTTTCTCTGTAGTTGCGTGTTCTGATCTTGCTTTTTTGTATCGTATTGAGTACTATCTTCTCTAAGATTTGCTCGAGATTTAATCTCTGATAGGCAAGATAAAAAGTAGTCACAAACATCTTCGTCTCACCGTTTATGATTCCACAATATTTTGTTTCGCTACCATACGATTAAGACTATTGTGAGGTGATTGATATTACTAGGATGTTCTTCTCGAATATAAGACCGGTGTATCAATTGGTTCCTGTTCACCTTGATTTATCAAAAGATAGAACAAAACTCATAGGTATTTCTGTGGGAGACAGATTTATCTATTCAATAGACTTTTCTGTGTAAGACAGATTGGTTTATTAAGTCTTCGACTTTAGGTCGTAGCAACTCTTAGTTGTGGGTGAGATCAGCTAAGGGAATCAAGTGCGCAGAGTCCTGCTGGGATTCAGAGGCGTAAGGAACGTGATTGTACCTTGATCAGTATGAGATTGGTTAGAGCTCAACTACATTCCAGTCCGAAGTTAACTTGGAGTAGGCTAGTGTCTGTAGCGGCTTAATTAATACAGTGTGGTGTTCAAATATGGACTAGGTCCCGGGATTTTTCTGCATTTGTGTTTTCCTCGTTAACAAAATTTCTGGTGTCTGTGTTATTTCTTTTCCGAATTATATTTATTTATATAATTGAAAATATCACAGGTTGTGCGTAGCAGATATGATGAGTAGCAGGTCAACCAGGTCAGCTGTCATCTGGACCGGATCATCCCCTGCTTGTTCTTGAGCAAAGTAGCAAGATATGATGAGTGGAGTATCATGAAATCCAATAACTCCTTTTGCACCATCATCCTTTATCTTCTTGTTATCTTCCTTTATGTTATCTGAAATCTTAGAAGCATCCATGATTTATGAACGTTCTGAGATATTCTAGCAGTTGTAAATAATATAAGATAATCATACCTTGAGTATATATACATTTTACAGTTTCTTAGGTTAAGAAACCTAATGGAAGAGAGATTCGTTATAGAATCTTCAAGAAGAGGATTTGACTCAAGGTCCGGGTCAGTTTCATAACTTAATGCACATGAGTCCGTGAGCACAAAGGTTAGGTCTGGACTCATTTAAACTGAAAAACATCATCAACTTTGTTCTTAGAACAACAAATAAAAATCTAGAGCACAAGAGTTAATTGAGATGATCAGTCTAAAAAAAATTTCCCTTAATTAAAAACATAACATCCCTTTTTTTTAAAAAAAGAAAAAAAAAACTAAATCATAAATACGTTACACCAGATCGAGAAACCTAAACTCAACTTTTAATTCCATTAGTGATTACGGAAGAGGAGAAAGTAAGGGAGTATATATACTTTTTAAATAAGGGACTTGGCCCTGGTTCAGGTGCAGAAATTCATGAATTGAAAAGACAAGATAGAGACTCTATTTGAAATGTAAAGTCATACAAAAAGAAGTTTTTTAAGGATTTTTAATATATGGCATATCAATATAATAAGATGATTAATCTTATTCTTAGCTCAATGAAAAGTTTCAGGACACAAGAGATATTGATTTTCGGAAGTGTTGTAAATCATTGTGATCCATTACATTACGAAATTGGAGCTAGCTCAAAAATATTCTATGTTTTCTTGATCACTATAGATTACATCAAGTCTTCCTTTTCTTGTCAACATGCTGAAAAACAAACAACCATAAAACAGGAGTACAAAAAGTAAAAACAACAAACAAAATCAAACCTTTACAATTGTTTTCCCCATCTCAAGAGATTTCAAGATGGGATGATGCCATGAACAAGTTGTTTAAGAGAATGTACGACCACAAGGCACGCCTTCCCTTCTAACACGACAGTCTTTCAGTTATTTTACTTTCTTCTTGTTATGAGATGTTTTTCCGTAATAATCTGAAGCAGTCAGTATCATTGTAGTATAATTGCAAGAGTTTTTGACATGTCCTAAGGTGCCACCCGGAAGACTGATTTTTCCAGTGTAAGCATATCGTACGGATTTAATCTTTCAATCCAAGGTGTTCCAGGATATTAAAAGTTTTCTCAAAAGCTATATGGAGATCTTGTTCTATAAATCCCTTTTCGTCGCATTCCTTAAGAAGACAGGATACCAATCTTTTAAGACATCGTAGCTTATTACTTTTAACATAACGTTTCATGTGTTTAACCTTGTTGAAGGAACTTTTATTTTTCTCAAAGATTCTTTATTTCCAACAAAGTCATTGGAAAAATCGAGAGTTTTCTGAAGGCCGAAATACCTTGAAGAAAATAGACTCTGACAAATCTTTAAGAATTTCTGGTGTACATAAGTCGAGATTTTACTCATGTTCATATAGTCAGACAGCTTCAAACACATACTTATTAGGTCTTAGCGTGTTTGCATGCTCTGATACCAACTGAAAATACTGGGAATACCAAAATACACCACTAACTTTTTCGTAGGCAATCTGTATGGACAAACTCAACACAACTCCGAGAGTAAAAACTCAATAAAGGAAAGTGCCTAGAGTTATATCTCTCTCTCTCTCGAGATTAGAACGTTTATAGAAACAAGTCTGTGAACCTAATCAAACCAGGGAGTACTTGAACGATACCAAAGACCAATGTACAAGGATCAATCAAGTCTTATCCAACTAACCTGGTCGGACATATCTACTTTGATTGATCAGCGCACAACTTGTGATATTTCAATTATAAAGATAAACAATATAATGCGGAAAAAGAAATAACACAGACACCAGAAATTTTGTTAACGAGGAAGCCGTAAATGCAAAAAAATCCAGGGACCTAGTCCATATTGAACACCAAACTGTATTAAGCCGCTACTAACACTAGCCTACCATCAATTAACTCGGTGTGGATTGCAGTTGAGCCCAAACTCAGTCTCCCACTGATTCAGGAACAGTCGCGCTCCTTACGCCTCTTGAATCCCAACTGATTCCCTTATAAGTAGTCCCACCAACTAAGAGTTGCTTCAACTCAATTGAAGACTTTAAACCAAACCTGCCTCCCACAGATTAAGCCTATAATTGATTTCTTGATTTACGGTCTAAATGGATGATCATATCAAACTAAAGATCCGGGTGATGGAAATCGATAACAACTTAGACAAAAGTATGGTTATCCTCAAAATCCGGATCTATGCAACCCGGAGTGCTGCCTAGATTATTATTCACCTCACAAGTGTAAAATTCGCGGAATCACAAAGTCTGAGACGAAGAGAACTTTGTGATTACTATCTCTCTTGATTGATTGATCAAGGCTCTACAAACAATCAAGATCAGGATATACTCGAATTACCAAGATAAAAGATAACTGGACCTGGTTTCATGAATACCATTGAAGTCTTTGTAGTCACTAAACCCTAAAAGGGTTTCTGGAGTGGACGACTCTAGATACAACTAGGACACACCAAAAAGTAGTGTCAGGATTCAAAGATCCCAGTTGCCAAGAGTTCCCCTTATATAGACTTCAAAGCCTAGGTTGCTTTAGTTTTAAGCTAAGATAGCTTTGGAACCAAGCAAACAATTTCACCATTAGATGAAAGCTTTGAATCTTATTCACATATACAAGATATACACTATGGTTAGGTAAACTGTAACGGAACCGTGTATAAAGACTATGTTCAACATGTTTAGCCGAAACTAGCCGATTTGAACTTAAAAGCTTAACACTCATTTTCATCTTTAGAAAGACATTAATGTTGAGCCACAATTATGTGATCAAATGAGTTTAGTGTTAATTAGAGAATCGATCAAATGAAAATCATCTCATAGAAATAATTTAATCGCAAGTGAATCAAAATCGACATAGTTTGTAAGTGTACAAGGTACAAATACTTGAACAGTTCGTGAGTCGGCTGAGTCACAGTACGCAGACCGGTTTGCAAACTTTAAGCAATTACCAAGTTTCGGAGTCTACAGAACTTGTCAGTTCACGTACTGGTTTGCAAACTTTGAATCAACTCAAAGTTCCGGAGTCTACAAAAATTTTCAGTTCACGTACCGATTTGCAAACTAAAGATTTTTACCGGTTCCAAATTTCACAGAACATTTCAGTTTGCGTACCGATTTAGGTATTTAATTGGTTCTTGAACATAGAACTTTTTTGGCTCGTATACCGGTTTTATAGTTTAACCCGGTTCCCTTACCACAGATCCAAAATGGTTTGTATACGAATATATACACCTATCCGGATCACGAAACAATTAGATTTTCCCATGATATGCATTCGAGTATGCTTATCACACAAATCTGAAAGTCGATATATAGCTACTCCACTATGTGTACGAATACATGTAATACGGCTTCAGACATATAACAGTTTTCCCAGTTTGTAAGACTGATAATACTATCTTGTATTCGAATATAGTAGTTATGTATTTCTCTAAATCAATTCAAAATATTCCCGAATAATATCAATGACACATATCATTGTTCCAGGCTATTTTTGAATGATAAACTTGAATCATGATTTGGTTCCAAAAAATAAATTGTTCTCCACAGAAATTGATCAAGTATGAACAAATGTCCATTAAGCTTAGTCATTATATTTCGAGAAATTCGTAAACTAAAATAATTAGTTTTCGACTCGAAATTCATGTCTATGCAAGCTAGTCTAATTAGTTATGCGACAATCGTCTCAAGGATAGAAAGTGAATATAACTTGAGATATAGGTGGTTCAGTCTTCACTTACCTTTTGTTGATGAAGTTCTTCAAAAGTTTCGGTTGATCTTCGCCTTCAAAAGGTAGAACGTAAATGATGTCTGGCTCGTTTCTCAACTCCACTATCCTACACTTAACTAATTGTAGACTAGAAATCAAGATATAGTTTTGACAACTAAATTTTACAACAAGCTTGATATTGCAACACTTGTGAGTTCGACCCAAAACTCCTTTTAGTTTGCAGATTCTGCATTGTAGTTTACAATTTCTTATTCTTACTACTTAAAACTTTCATGCGATCTATATTCCGGGAAATGATCGAAAATATCTTAATGATCCATAATATTCCTTGCGACATAAAATGGTATCTTGAAATCTAAATCATGGCTCAAAATTTGTGGCACTGTCAAATGTCAATATCTAGATAGCCAATCCACATTTATATACTATATTCAAGTAATTATATCCGTAAAATAATTAATTTTACATTAATAACTCAAGAACAATTACATTTAGGAGGAAAATCTCTTAAAAGGTATAAAGTAGTAGATATTTTTTTTATCGTACAATAATTAATATTGTATTAGTTTACGTAAGATATAACTAATTTATTTTCTTAAAGCGCTGAATAGACCTAGGAACATCATCTTTATAGCAAGGTCTATGGGACGAGAGATCTCATTCAAAATGAACGAGTTTGATCAAATTTGATCAAATTAGACGTTACTATTGGCAGTGGAGAGGTCTACTTTCACCCCGAACTCAATTGAAAAAGTGTCTAACAGTCGAGACTAAGAGGCACATGATCAGTCGCTTGGGAAAAAACTTGTACTGGGCGGCACATGATCAGCCTCTTGATAATAAAGACAAAAAGAATATATATTAAAATAACTAAAAAGGGATTGGGGAGGCACATGATCGGCCGCTTTGGTGAATTCATCCTAGGAGGCACATAATCAGCCTTTTGGATAAAAAAACACTCCTTCACTCAGTCTCTCACACGGTGCAAAAACGCTCTTTCGCTTAGTCCCTCCCTCGATTTGGTAGTGAATGAGTGTTTTTAGCCCTTGCTCTTACTTGATCGCTCTTTCTATCTTTTCAGAAACCTTAAATCCTAATAGTTGTCATCATCATCTTACTCAAATCTGGTAAGTTTGGAGCAGATCTGAGCAAAAAAAATTGTTTTTCTTGATTTTTAGTAGTTTATTGTTGAATATAGGATAATATGTTGACTTATTATTTTTTGGCGTCTTTTGATACATTTCTTTATTATTTGGTGCCTTTGAATTCGGTTTTAGAGTGATTATTTCTTAGTTTTAAGAGCTTTTTTTTTTAAACTTTAATGGTGATTCTCTTCTCCAAATATAGCGAGTCCACCAGAAAAATCATGAAATCGCCGTTTGTTTAGCATTTTTACCGACTTAACTAACATCTCATATAAACAATGGATGACGATCGAGTCAGTGAACCAGCTAAAGTTACAAGTGGATATATCAACAGGCTGAATAGCACATGATAAATCGGTATGTAGATAGACAGATTTTAGATAGAGCACATGATAAAATCTCATCATATTTGGATGATGTGATGCAAGATCTCCATATTGGTAACTTAGAAGTTCCCAACTATAAAAGAGAAAAATCGCTACATACAAGTGGATCACATAACTGACAGCCGCAAGTTGATCAGAAAAGACAATTCATGAAACATGTGATATGTTCGATAGTGGAGGAGAAGTAGAAATTCTCCCAACTTGAAGTCACGAACATAATTGACCAACAACTCGTTTTCACTAGATACTTTGTTTTGCACGAGAGTTTGTTCATCGAAAATTATACGATACCAATTCATCAACTTCCGTTTTCCTAGTGATTTACATTCAGCTAGATAAGTTTTCCGTTCAAAAATGATTAGGTTGTTTGCATAAATGTTGGCGCGGCCATGCACCAAAATGCATATGTGCATGACCTGTTGTTCGTTCAAAAGACGATCTACCGGATTTTTGATACAGAAAACTTAACGCGTTGACAATTTTAAAAGGCAAAGGGAACGGGGTGATTTTGTGCGGTCGACTCTTCTTCAGTACAAGTTAATTTAGGTAGCTAGAGCATTAATACGACATTTATTTTGCAATTGTCATGTACAATGAATATACGACAGTTATTTTGTTTGCAAGTGGGAGCACAGAAAACAACAAGAATCAAGTGAACAGTTGATCGATCGACTAGCTAGAAAAGGACAAGATGAATAGTGTGTGATCCATAACTAGAATTCGAACATAAGTATATGCCGGAAAATCAGTTATATATGTATATATCAATATAGCATGGATGAACATCCTTCTCTGACCGATTAAGTTTGAAACTAATCCCACTGGATAAGTTGGTTTAAATTTAAGTGTTGGGCTAATTACCAATTCAATGAATTCAATGATTGTGGGATTGTTTTATTTTATATAAGTTTGTTAACCTTCGTAGAATCCGATAATATTTCGGCAGCTTTGCTAATTTTGGAAGATGGTGTTCACTGGACACTCATGACCCTTTCTACAAGCTGGTGACCTATGCGGCCATGCTGTTGCGCGGCCTTTAAAAATATCCATGATCAAATAGGAAATTTTCAATGTGCAATGAATTAATACCAACAGTCATAATAAAATTGGGACGTATGACTGAAGGCAAATTCAAACAAAACTTGTGGCGTGGGAGAATTCAAATATGAACAAGAGTAAAGGTCGTGGTCATCCACACACAAAGAGAGAGAGAGACCCTTTCTTTCTCTCTGGTATCATCTATCTTTAAAAGCAATCCCACTTGCAACCCAACTTGCGCTAACGCCCATATCACACTCCAATATAAAAATATTGCATAAAACAAAGCTTCTTCTTCTCTTTCTTCAACTTGCACCGTGTCTTTTTTAGAGCAAGTTGAGTACTTATCAAAACAAGTCTCTCTACAACTTGCACTAGAAAAAAGAGGTCTAGTAGTTGTAGAATGATTCTCTCTCTTTATTTAATTTGTTTATCATCCACAATTTTCTTAAAATTTGGTTTCGTTCTTTTTCTCTTACCTAAATACCCCTCCCTCTTCCTGCATTGTGGATTATGGTCCATGCATCAAAACTTAAGAAAATAAATAAGTTTAGCAAGAAAAAAGTATCAGTGAAGATAGATGATGGAGTATATGTTATGCAAAATGAACAGCGGACTTTATGTACCTCTTTTATTTATAATATTGATTGAAGTTTTTATTCTTGTAGGCATCTACAAGTTGAAGTTAAGATATACATTCTAACCACTACATACGATTAGAACAAAGATAAATTCAATTAAGTAATCCTTGATGCCTTCTTGTCCATTTGAGTAATTATTTATTTAGTATCTCATAAACAAATTTATTTTGTTAATTTGATTTAATGAGACAGGGAAAGGTGACTGATACAAGAAGTTACCTAATTCCACGAGTGTTACAAATTCAGTGTTCGAATAATAAGTCCTCTCTTTCCTATATGGATTAAATAATTTGAGTATTAGTTTGATCCGTGAATCTGGCAATCCTCATGCAATTCATAATCCCGTTCTGATAGTGGGTTAGGTAACTTTCATGGAATTCGATAATCTCAGGCAGTTTTATTAGTGGGTCTAAAATGTCATTTTATTTTTATATCGAGTGCAATTGATAGTGGGTTAGGTAATTTTTCATGGAATTCGATAATCTCAGACAGCTTATTAGTGGGTCTATAGTGTCATTTTACTTTTATATTTAATGAGATGATTCAACCGTTAATTTTAATTAACAAAATTTGGTTGTTTTCATTTGCTTATTATTAAATTAAATTTGTTCTGAATGTCATTTTTTAAATTTTGTTTCCAAATTGAAGCAATTAAATTGTTTTTCATTATAAAATGCTTACAAGTTGCTCCAGGCTATTTCCGTCATACTACTCAATTAGAAATATTCAACGAAGTTTTATTTTTCTGCATTTCAGAAAACGAACTACATTACACAAAATGGTGGAATTCACAATGCTGAATGTCATTATTTATACGCTTGTGGATTATCAAACCTTCGTACAACTGACCATACTGTTGATACCGGGGCGCTAATTTGTTGAATTACCGCTGAACAACATTGGTTTGGGTTTATTGTATGTGTGTGGTGTTTAGATACTGCTTCTGGAACCGGGGTTGGAGATGAGATTGTTGGAATACGCTGAAGTAAGCTGCAGTTAGTTGTTGCGGATTGTTGCTGTTGATGGTAAAAGATGGTGCTCGGGTTTGTTATTTGGATTGATGACTTCGGAGTTGAGATCATTTTGATCGATAAGAAGATGAAGAAGAAGTTTTGAGGGTTTATGAGATTAGTGTGATGAGTATATATTGGAGTTGGGAGGTAGATCTAGAAGTTATTTTTGGAGCGAGTTGTTTGTGACTTGAGAGAGAAAGAAGGTATGGTTGGTTGAGTTTTGAAGGGAGAGAGTAGTGGGGATCAATGAATGATTCATGTGGGTGTGGGAAGGGGGAGAAATAAAGTACGACTAGCTAGTTGATTGATGGAAGATTACCATAATGCCCTTGATTTGTGTATTTGGTGAAATTACGTAATTGTTGAATGATAAGATTCGAAATGACAAAAACGGTATCGTTTTTCCTCGTACACTCAACCAGGGTGCACTGTTCGAAAAGATGAAATCATCCACTGTAGACTCTGTCTTCCTTATCACCGATGGGTCGACATGAGCCATTCGTAATCATGTTACTTCTGCTGTTGGGTAATTTTTGCACGCTTGTTGCACGTAATTCTCTATGAGGTAATTTGGTTACTTTCTTAGATTTATCCAAGTCCAAAATTCAAAAGGTTATTTGCAAAGCATCTTTTTGAGAAGCTTTAAAAAGAATACGTAATTGGGGATAAAAAAAAATTAATCGGGAGATAGATAAAAACTGGATATAAATATCAAATTAGGGTCACCCCTTATTTAAGTATTTTATTTTATTCCTAATCTATCCCTTACTAATCATGTTTAGTGGTTAGTTAAGTTAATAGATTAGTTTGATAATCATTAGAATAAATCACTGAATTTGTTGATGCAACAACATCAAATCAAGATATTTATGATCATGAAGGTTTAGGTGAAGAACCAACCCAGGAAAGTAAACTAGCTGAACGTATAAGTGCTCCAATTACTCATATATAGGTATTAATGTATAGAAATTTGATTTTTTTTTCCATTGAATACGACATTGTTGCGCCTGAAAAACTCAGTGCCGGCATGGTAAAAGTATGAATACGATGTCGGCAGTGACCAAACCGGCATGGTATTCATACTTTCACCATGCCGGTACACAATATCCCCCAATTTTGAAAATTGGAAGTACACTACCGGCATAGAAAATTCATTATCGAGCATGCCGGTAGTAGCGCCAGCATGGTTGATTTCCAAGTGTACCGTGCCGGTTTGAGGACAAAAACATACAAAAAACTTGTCTGAAATAGCAAGTACCGGCATGGTATTCATCTTAAAAAACCATGCCGGAACTAGTACCGGCACGGTATTCATCATAAAAAACCATGCCGGCACTAGTACCGGCATGGTATTCATCCTAAAAACTACGTCGGAACAAAAAATAGTATGGTATTCATCATAAACACAAGTTGGGAGTGGATTGAAAGTTTACGATTCTAAGCCAAACGAAATTTTAAACACAACAACAACATTTTAAATATGATTAGGTATCATGTACCTTCTCAATAAAGCCACTTCTTCTTCTTCTTTCTCAAGAACAATTAAATTAACCTAACTTTAAGAACTTGTTAGGGTTTGATTTTGATTTTGATATTTAGTTTTAAATTTTAATTTAGATGGAAGGGTATTTTAGTATTTCCGCCCCCAAAAAACACCCCTTAACGGATATTATTGGATGGAGTTAGTAATTCATATCCCTCAATTAGTTTTTTTATCCCCTAATTAATTATTCTTTAAAAACTATTGATACTTCAACCATTTCATTTTTCTTTTTCTTCTTCACTTTTCTTTTGCCGGAAAAAAAGCATCCTCACGTATTAGATAATTCGAACGATTTGAAAACGAATTGGTTACAAAAGCATAATGAATCACATCAGAGTTTCTACATTCATCATCACCAACAACATTTCCCCATCCATACAGTTAAAGCGACCAATAAAACCTATGCAACCATATTTTGATGCCAGTTGCAAGTACGCAGAACTAGGTTGGACATGTTTGAATTGTCGTAGAGAAAACCAAAAATTCGAAAAAACTTCACAACGCAGTAGTGGTATGATCAACAAATAATCCACCAATTCCTCAAGGTTTTTCAATAATCAAGTAACTAAAGTAACTAATTAAATTAAAGTAGCGGAGGCCTAGCTCGGTCCGAATCGGCCGAAAGAGGTCTGAAATGGTGTCTGAAACGATGTCTTTTGAGTAGCAGTAGCTGATGTAGTTGACGTAGGAATTTCTGTTGGTGTTAGGTCAGTTATTGTTGTGCTTGATGCTAATAGTAAATCAGACCATATTCCTTATCTTCAAGGTCATCACCATTACCATGAGATAGATCAGAACACCAATAAATAAATAAAAAAAAAAAAGAATGTGTCCTAAAAACAAAAACCAAATCGAAGTAAAAGAAATAATCTTTTTTATAGTCTTCAAAAAGCAAAAAGATCACAGCCGAAAGTGATGATCTCAACTGAAAAGAAAACTAGATCACAATTAAAAAGAGATTGGATGGGAAAGCAAATAGCAAGAGAGATTGTAAGGAGTTTGATCTGCTCCAAACGACCAAATCTGAGCAGAAATGGCTAGGCGGCTGTTAGGGTTTCTCTTATATCTTTTTCGGCTGAAAAAAAAAACCTAGTTATTATGTTCTGTCTACTACTGATGATATTTAAAATCTTGATCAAGACACATCGCTTAAATATATATTATACAAAAGTTTTCAGATTTTTTATGGATAAGTTTTTACTGATAAATGATAACATAGTGATTTCTTATCCAAAGAATTTGAACGGCCATAGAAATATTACCATTCACAGTGCTGCCCCTAAAGTCTAGGATGCTCCTACTTTTAAGTTTGTCCATGTCTCACTTTTGACTTTGATCTCCAAAAATCAACTATTTATAGAGAAATCGAATCTATATTATGTGTTTGATACTTTGATTGGACACAAGAAAACGGGTGTAAATTTTGCATTCTACATTTCTACATATAGTACATTGCCGGACTTGGTTTTAGAAATATGGAGTTTTTCAACAATGTTGTGATTACAAGAATTGTTTGGAGGCTAATCAATGAACCAGGCTCCTTATGGTCTTCCACAATGAAAGCCAACCTATAAAGAAGAAGAGGTTATCAAAATGAATTCTAAACCAAAAAGAACAAACTCTTGGATGTGGAAAGGAATCCATCCTGGAAGGTATAGATAACATACAGAAGTAATACAGATGGAAAGTGGGAAATGACCAAGAAATCAGAATCTAGGAAAACAGATGGATCTACAATAAAGATAATATTGCTGCTAAGCCACAACTCTTCCCTAATGACCTAACAACTGTCAATCAAGTCATCAAAATCAGAGGGGAATGTGATCCAGATACTCTTACTCTATGGTTATCTCAAGAAGATCAAGTTGCCATCCAAAACACTATCATCAACTATCAGGAGGAAGATACCATTTTTTGGAGTTTCAATAACAAAAGCAACTTCACATTTAAATCCTTGTATGACAAGAAAATTCATGACAAGTACAAAAAGGATATCCATAACCCTGCTTGGAGAGAAATATGGAGATTAGACACATACCCATCTATTCAAATGATCATATCGAAGTGCTGCTCATGGAATCCTTCCTACCAATGCTAAAACTGCAAGTATTCTCACCTACATTGATCCCACATGTAGTCTATGCAACAGTGCTAAAGATGATATAACTCATACTCTAATATCTTGTCCCTATGCTTCTGTTGTCTAGACTAATCTGTTTGTTCAACAACATCAGATCTTTGGAGAAGCTATTAACTTCTCTGAATGGATTAACTTCGTTCCATCCACAGAATCATAATAAAGACTGAATTTCCACCTTTGCTACAACTTGTTGGTTTACCTAGAAAACTAGATGTGATATTGTCTTCCAGAAAATTCATCCTTTTGCAGTTACTACTGCTAACAAGATTAGACAACATTTATTCTCCTTCAATAGAGTCATGCATAACCAAAGTCATATCTTGAACAATCTCTATTACCATAGAAATGATCAGGATAACTCAAATATAGTACTTGTCAGAGCTCATAAGCAGAAATTCAGAATAATAATTAACATAAGTTCCACGATCTCTCCTAGCATGGAAGGATATGATCGTCCTTGCTCTTATACTAACTATGCTCTAATTGCTATGTCTTATTCAGAAATCTGCGTGGGAGTAAGAAGCATCAAAGACAATGTCCTTGAAGTAGTACAGGAGCAGAACCAACAATAGGATGGGCTAAGGAGTTGTAAAGAACCAACATCGGCTTTAAAGCTGAATATGATGCAACTTTGAAGGAAATAAGAGAAGAGCACAGTAAAGAAGTTCAAGGAAGATTCAGTCTGCATCCCGCCAAATGAGGGATGAGAATTTTGATGCAGTCTTTTTTTATCCTAGACGATTTGATCAGAGATCAGAACACAACGACAGTTAATTTAATTACTCTAGCTACAACTCCTACTTGCTTAAACAATTTCAACCGGGAAGGTCCATACTTAATGTATTCAATGAAAGACCTTCAACTAGTAGGAGTAAACTGCAATGACAATATGTTGTATAATCACAAAAATCCTTGCACAATGCTGGAGGCAGCTATGCGACCAAATTATAACCGCTGAGTAACTGCCCTTCAAAGCAGTTATCTCTTTTCTTAAACACAGAAAACAGATTTCTATTTATCAACTGATTTTGGTTGAATTACTAATGTTATTTTGGAATGAAAAACCAGTAGTCACATGACGTAATAAACAAGACGAAAGATAATTGCAGACAAACAATTATGGGAAACTTGTTAGAAATCCTTGGTGGAGAGTAATCCAAGTAGTGCAATAATAGGCGTAAGTCATATGTATGACTCTGTAAATCAAAAAGAATCTCAAATAATTAATTAAAACGGCAGAAAATTGCTTCTAATATTTAAAGTATGCTGCTAGAAAATCATGTGCTTTTGAGTTAGCTCTTTGGGCGGGAAGTCATATTTTAACCAAGAATGAATTTGTCACCTTGTGATAAGATAAGGGGTCCATGAAATGCGATGGGGGAGATAATGATTGTACCTGCAATATCTTTCAATTTTGGCTACCGACCTCGCTTCCAAGGACTGTATCTCACTAAAGGCTAGACGATAGTGATGCGACCGGAGCAACCGCCCCACATATTTTGCGGCTTTGGGTACCCAATTAATACAAACACGAGCGGTCCTGCAGTTGCAAATTCGAGTCAAATTCATTTTCTAGAGTACTACTGTACATAAATGGTTATAACCGCGTTTGTATATCATTAGTACCTACGGTATAGAACATGGCTGCAACTACTACTAGGTACTTGGACGGTGGGGTCATCGTAGGAAGGAGGGAAAATTTATTCTTTGTGGAGAAGTGTCGGTAGGGTCAAGAACTCAAGGGTGGATGACCATAATAAAGTTTGAGAGGGTATTGAAGTAAATTCACGCAAACCCAACCGACTGGCATAGAACTAAAAATCAGTTATTGAAAGAGACAAAGGGGAGTTAATGGTAATATAGATGAATAGAAAGGGTATTTGGTTGGAGGTGTCTAGAAGAAAGTAAAGAAAATGACCGACCCCAATATGCAAGTTGCATTGGAAAAGAAGAGGTCAGGCTTGTTGAAATTAGGGCTACACAAAACCGACTCAACCCACCAACCCAACCCATACCCGTCGGAAATTACCCACATCCGACCTAACCCATATAGAAGTGGGTCGATTATGGGTCACAACATTAAAACTCATAGTATGGCGGGTCGATTGTGGGTGACAGCTTCCCTCACCCGACCCAACCCACCCATCCACCTAAATATTTCTAAGTTAATTCTAACCCTTAGATTACCTATCCTAGATTAACCACAACCGTTGAAGTAATGATATATGATCTTAGGCTTTAGTATAGTAGGAAATGGTAATGTACTCTTTTATCTTTTGAGCTTTGAACAGTTGAACTCATTTCTTGTTATTGTTAGCTTTATCACTTTGCATGCAGTTTGCAACTTTGCACCAACTTCTTACTTTTCTGGATTTTTATTTTGTAAACACTTTTAAGTAACTTCTTATGATGTTAATTGTCTACACTTAACTTGGGGTCAGCTTTTTGATAAAAGCTATTACTTCAAATCTGTAAGAGTCTTAGTAAGACTGTAAGTCTGTAACTGTAATGTTCATTGTATTTTATGGTGGGTAACCCATCACCCACCCAATTCAACCCACCGTAATGTGGGTCTAATGTTGGGTTGGTTGCGGGTGACAACTTCTGTTATCCACCATCAGTGGGTTGGGTGGTGTGTGAGGCCAAACCCGATCCAATCCAACCCATATGCAGCCCTAGTTGAACTGCGAAGATATGTATTGCAAAAAAAAAAAAAAAAAAAATAAAAGGTTGAATGAAGCCAATGGATAACTGCTTTCTACTTTCATGTGGATTTTATTATTTGCCAATTTGGATTATTTAATGAGAATCCAATTGGAATTGAATAGATTGGATATTCGGTATAATTTTGCTTATTTTATTGGTTTGGATTTTGGTTTTTTGAGTATCTACTCTCTCTGCACAAAAATCCCATCCATTTTGGGCACTTAATTTAGGATGCATCATGTTCTCTAGAGGCCACCATGGATGTCAAATGCACGTATGTAATTCAACATTATAAAATGTATGTTACCAGAAATTGCATTAATATCTATGGTCTAAATTTGAAACTCGGGATCATAACCTACTCATGAGCAAATGATTTCGCAAGATAGGTTCAGGGTTCACAATTTAGGTTTAGAAAAATAAAACAAAATCGGATCCAATTTTGCATAAACAAATGTTACGATTCGATTGTTATTTACACTAAGCATTTAAAGTAAAAAACGAATACTTATAAATTACGCTATATGTGACAGAATTCTACTTCTTCAAAAATACCACAAAACCATAGTTGAAATCAAACAGAAAGAGTAACATTTATAGTTTTAACCTTGCATGTCAACTGCCGCACACAAGATGTGCAATCTTTAGCTTCTTTATCGAATACGAGGGACACACGACTATTATTAGGCTAGGTTCAAAAGCTTGTGTTGTACTAAATAGTTGGCTGCATTAAAATAAAAGGGTCATCTTAACTTGTATACCCGTATACATGTTAAGGTGCATTAAATTAACATTTTTTTGCATTTGAAACAAGATTTGTTTGTTTTATTACAATGAAAACAACAATTTTTTACATTGGGAACATGATTTGTTGTTTTTAGTGCAAGAATTACCAATTTTTATTAGAATAAGACAAAAAAAACACAATTTCCAATACCGTTAAACAATTATTTATTAAACCGTACAATGTATACTTGTTATACAAGTTAACAAAATACTAAAATAATCTATATATGCGATTATAAAATAATTAATCTGTCAGTGGATTACTTGAAAAAGGAATCTGTCTCACTTTATGAGTTATTGAATTGGTACATAAAATCTGATTAGTTTAATAGCAACTTGCATGAGAGGCTATTGGTCCGTTGGAAACTTGAAAGGTTCAACTGATGAAAATTCTCTCTGACTCTCTATAGATATCATGTGATAGTTTCTGCAAATCTCTTGACTTTAGTACAGTAGAATCCTTTTGCTTTTCTTTCTTTTTCCAATACTGGATAATTAAACTCTAAGGTACGGTACTACGATTCATATCAGAAAGATGCGTAAACAGTACATTATTCCATCCACGCTAAAAGGGAAAAAATAGTACACTTAGAGCATCCACAGTGGGCGAATATAACCAAATTTATGGGATGAGATCGTAACACAGTGGGACGGAGTAAAGATCAAATTTGGAGCAAAGATCAAATTTCAGACCAAATATGGTCGCGACCAAATCCCAAATTCTATTATAGTCGAGCGTAAATTTAAAGTACGCTTGTTGCTGGGCGTAAATTTAAAGTACACTTGTTAACGGGCGGAGATTTAAATTACGCCCGACGAAATTTTAATTAAATAAAAAAAAAAAAGGAATGAGGCGGACTTTATTGCAAAGAGAGGGGCGGACTTTTAAAGTCCGCCTGATGGAATTTTAGTGAGGCGGACTTTTAAAATCCGCCTGTTAAAATTTATAAAGGATGGGGCGGACTTTTAAAGTCCGCCTGATGGAATTTTAATGGGGCGGACTTTTAAAGTCCGCCTGACGAAATTTTGATCATGTACCGTTGCGTCACACCACGGACTAAACCCAAATTTTGGTCTTTTTTTTGATCTTTGATCTTTGGTTTTGATCGCACCACTGCAGTTGCTCTTACCATCACATACAAATGGATTCCTAGTGCACCGTTCTTTTGATTAATTAGGTTAGTACCACTGATAAGTTGGGTTTTGAATCTCATCTATAATAATAATTGACAATAAAGGTGATGGTATGCAAAATTTGAGTTCTCATGAGTTTTTGTTTGGCAACGGAAGTCATTCCGACTCCAAAATATAGTCACATAAAACATATATTTTCTTATTCTTTTTTTAGAGTTGGTAGTGGTAGATGATGAAGTTTGGTATTTCAGAATGCACTAACTTCAAAAATATAAGAATGGAACTATGACAATATAACTTCAAAAAATAAAAAAACATCCCTCTTTGTCCTCCTTAGTAATCTCGCGGAGCTTATCAGAAACTCCTCGGCCCTCATATCCGTTCATTTAATATAGGTGGATGGCATTCTGCCAAAGCATCTGCAACTCTATTAGTCTCTATAAACATGAGAGATTCTTAATACCTCAAAAACTTTTAAAATGATTCACTCTTCTCCAAATCTGTAGAAACAGCCAGAGAGGTATGTCCTCCTTCTTCGTCAAAATGTAGTAAACCTAATCAATAGCCAGGTTAACTTTTCTGAAACCTCTAAGTTTTGCAAGATTAAGACCCATCTTCAAGCCTTGCGATTCATGGACAGTCACAAAAATAGGTGAGCCTTCTCCTTTTGTAGCAGTTATAGTATCACCATCACTATTGCTCAAAATAACTCCCAACTGTCAAGAGCTTTCTTTCCTAGAGCCATTTGTGTTAACCATAACGTCATCAGGCTCAAGAACAAGCCAAAAGCAGTAAATTACAACAATAAGATCATATATGCAACTAATCTTACACCTATCAGCAAAAGCTCTAGCAGTAGGGCTTTCCTTCACACTTCAGTTCATAGACATAACTTTCACCCCTAACATCAGCAATGATTGCATAACCCACTTGATCTGCAGAACTGAATTTCCAGTAATACATGAATATTCCTTTCTTTTCAAATATGGTACATGCAACAATTGCGAGCAATCTTTTTAATTCTGAAAATCATACCTTCATCAATAAAAGTGGATACACACCAAACTGATTTCCTTCTTCCAACAACTACTCATAACCCCGTAGTAGCCAACCTTGTGAAGAATACCCCTCCAAATACCCCCTGAGAAAATACAATTATGGAAAAGATGTTCTTCAGATTCAGAAAAGACATCACAAAGAGTACAACTAGCCACTTGTAAAATCCCCCACTTTACCATTCTCTCTCTAGTCTTGAGTCTTCTATGGAAACCAAGCCAATTAATGAATGAATGAATAGGTACATGAGATTTAAACCACGCCAGACATTACCAAGTTAGTGGTACTCCAACACCAGCAAAATTTTTGTAAGAATCCTTCATAGTATAGTCTCTAGAAGAGCTAGGCTTCATGCAACAATATCTTGCAGCATCTTGCTCACCCTCATTAAACTCCACTTTTTGTAACTTGTACGTTAAACATAGGTTGTACCTCCAAGTTCTGAGAGTGAATGAAACTCCACTCAGAGTGATCAGTTAAATCGGTTTCCATAAAATTTGAGTTAAAGCATAACTCCTCAGTAACATCACTACACGCCCAATCTATCAGTCGGCCACAAGGATGACATAAGTCAGTTAAGAACTTAACATTTCTAGCATTACCAATAACACATAAAATAAGTTTTTATCAATGTTTCGTTGTTCAAGAATTCTTCTCCAACACCAAGAAGATTCTTGAGGAATAGAGGAACCAAAAGTTTTTAATTAAATAAGGATCTTGTAAGTTCACTCTGTCCATATATTTTTTTATTCCCGCTGACCAGGTCACATACACGTCGAAGGGTTGTGGTAATATTTGTAACCTCAATACTCATAAACCACCTTTTTGAATTGGTCTACAAACCACATCCCAACAGATTGGGTGATATTTCTTTCCCACATCAGCACCAACCGATAGAAACTTATTACAAAGAAAATTCAACTCTTCGATAGCTTCGGCAAAACGAAAAAGGAAAGCCAAAAAAAAAAAGGTTCCCTACTAAGTACCACTTTGATAAATAACAGTCTGTCGGTATAAGAAAGAGACTTAGCCTTCCAAAACTTAATCGTTCTAGTGATTTTGGAAACCAAGACAGCTCACCGGTAAATCATCATTACTACAATCTAAAAACTCCATAATTTGAGATGAAACATGACTATTAGTAAAAGAAGAAAAATGGGTTGTTTTCTGTTTGTTCATTTCAACCCCAGAAATAATACTAAAATAAAAAACAACCACCTTGAGGGATTCAGCAAATGCAATAAAACCCTTGAAGAAAATAACCGCATCATTAGTGAAGCAAAGACGTGTAAGCTTTGTCAATCTATATCTAGGATAAAGGTAATAACTTCCAGCAGCCACTTGGAGATTCAAAGTGAAAAGGCGGGGGTCTAACGACCACACCCAATATTTCGCTTAGCAATCTGTATGAACAAACTCCAATATACTTTTAAGAGGATCAACTAGACAGTCAGACTCAATCTTAATAAAAGTATATCAAAGAGTTATATCTCACTTTATCGATTCAATACTTACTCAAGCAAATAGAAATCTGCGAGTCTAATTGAATACAAGAGAAATCACTTGAACGGTACCAAAGACCAATGTTCAAGGATCAATCAATTTCAATCAACAACCAAAGGTTGGATTTCCCAATTGATCGATTAAACGCACAACCTGTGATATTTCAATTATATAACAAAATATAATGCGGAAAAGAAATAACACCGACACCAGAAGTTTTGTTAACGAGGAAACCGCAAATGCAGAAAAACCTCGGGACCTAGACCATATTGAACACACACTATATTAAGCCGCTACAGACACTAGCCTACTACAAACTAACTTCAGTCTGGACTGTAGTTGAACCCCAATCAATCCCACGCTGATCCAAGGTACAGTTGCGCTCCTTACGTCTCTGATCCCAGCAGGATACTATGTACTTAATTCCAGACTTTAATAAACAAATCTGTATCACACAGAAAAGTCTAGGGTAATAGATAAATCTGTCTCCCACAGAAATACCTACGATATTTCGTTCCGTCTTTTGATAAATCAAGGTGAACAGGAGTCTCTGTTTCTGGTGTTTCAGTCACCTTTCAATGGCTGCCTTAGCCAGTCAGTGTCACAAGAAACAGGCCGGGCTACTCCCTGAAAATGCCCAATTGATAACCCGGACTTATATTCCCGAAGAACAACCTAGAATTATCAATCAGCTCACAATAATCTTAATCGAATAGCGAAAAAAGATATTGCGGAATCACAAACGATGAGACGAAGATGTTTGTGACTTCTTTTATATATTTCCTATACTATAAATCAATCTCAAGCCAATCTTACGATTGTACTCAAACATGATAGAAACAGCAAGATCAGATCACGCTACTACAGAGAAAATAGTTGGGTCTGGCTTCACAATCCCAATGAAGTCTTCAAGTCGTTAACCTACAGGGTCTCGATAGAAACCTAAGGTTAAAGGAGAATCGAATCTAGATAATACAACTAGTATCACACAGAAGGTGTGGGGATTAGGTTTCCCAGTTGCTAGTGTTCTCCTTTATATAGTCTTTCAAATCAGGGTTTGCAATCTAAGTTACCTTGGTAACAAAGCATTCAATATTCACCGTTAGATGAAAACCTGATTAGATTCAAGCTAATATATTTCAACCGTTAGATCGAACTTAGCTTGTTACGCACAAATGAAATGCATGCTTATTTAGGTTTGTGTAACCGTACCCAAACATGTACATTTAGTTGGTTCAACAGTAGTTAACCAAATGGTTAGCCATATGAGCACTTTCATATCAACCATATTCATCTTAACCATAACTAGTTCAAATGACTCAAGAGAACTAGTTAGAGAGTTGTTCAATTGCTTAGACCTCATGGAAGTATACAATACACAATCGAACCAAAAACGATTTGATTCACTCGATTCAATTCATGAACTTTATAGCCAGGGTTTGAAAGTATGCATTCCTTAGTTTATATAAGCTTAAGTTCACGAATAATCGTTTTTAGAAACTAACCCACTTAAGTATGCATACTGGTACGCGAACTTAAGTACCCGGAATAAGTTTGTTTTCAGTTCACAAACTCCAGCAGAAATTCACGAGATGTGAACTTCCGATAGTGCGCGTACTGGTACGCGAACTTCATTTCCGGTTTCCCTGAGCAGCAAAGTACACATACTTTGGTTCAAGGAATAAGGACTTACACACGTATGAGTTATCACACAATGTTTATATCCTTTCAAGGTTATATTCTAAACTCTCATTTCAATTGTTGAAACATTCTTAGAGGACGTTATATAGTTGTTGTTCACAAGATATTTTTCGTCAAAGCGATTTTCAAGTAACTGAAACTAATATGACTTTCCTCACTAGTAAAGATGAACTTGGCCAAAGTGAAAGCTTAACAACGCATAATTCGAGAAATAGATAAGTGAGATAAACTCAGCTCGAAGTAGAAAATGTGTATAATCATAGTCTATAGAGCAATACAACTTTTGTCTCAAGATAGTAGATAGAGTAGATAGACTTTTGAGTGATAGATAAGTTCAAGTCTCCACATACCTTTTAGTTGATGAAGTTCCACCGGTTCCTTGAGTAGTTCTTCTTTGTATGATGATCACCATGGAGTCTAGAGCTCAGCTACACTTTTTATCCTAGTCCGAGACTTAGCTATGAGTAAACAAGAAATCAAGACTTATAGTTTTGGCAACTAAACTGGACAACAAGCTTTAGATAGCAATGCTTGCGAGTTCGACCGAGCAGTGCTCTAACAATCTCCCCCTTTGTCAATTTTAGTGACAAAACTATCAATACATATGGAATACAAAATAAATAAATAAACTTTCGTAGCTTCTCTTCCACATGCATCATCTCCTTGGTTCTTCAACATTACTCGAAATCTTCGTCACTTCCAAGTACTCCAATGATTCCAAAGGTTGTACGTTTAGCATCATCGTTGTTGAAAATCCGTAGCTATAACTGAAAAAGTGGGGGTACAACAACCACACCCAGTATTTCGCTTAGCAATCTGTATGGACAAACTCCAATATACTTTCTAGAGAATCAAGTAGACAGTCAGACTCAATATAGATAAAAAGTATATCAAAGAGTTTATATCTCAATCTCTCGATTTGATATATACTCAAGTAAATAGAAATCTGCGAGTCTTTATCAAATACTAGAGAGATAACTTGGATGGTACGAAAGACCAATATCCAAGTGTCAATCAATTTAAATCAACAACCAAAAGGTCGGATATTCTAATTGATTGAACAACGCACAACCTGTGATATTTCAATTATATAACAAAATATAATGCGGAAAAGAAATAACACAGACACCAAAATTTTGTTAACAAGGAAACCGCAAATGCAGAAAAACCCCGCGACCTAGTCCAGATTGAACACACACTGTATTAAGCCGCTACAGACACTAGCCTACTCCAAATTAACTTCGGTCTGGACTGTAGTTGAACCCCAATCAATCCCACGCTGATCCAAGGTACAGTTGCGCTCCTTACGTCTCTGATCCCAGCAGGATACTACGCACTTAATTCCAGACTTTAATAAACAAATCTGTATCATACAGAAAAGTCTAGGGTAATAGATAAATCTGTCTTCCACAGAAATACCTACGATATTTCGTTCTGTCTTTTGATAAATCAAGGTGAACAGGAGTCTCCGTTTCTGGTGTTTCAGTCACCTTTCAATGGCTGCCTTAGCCAGTCAGTGTCACAAGAAGCAGGCTGGGCTACTCCCCGAAAATGCCCAATTGATAACCCGGACTTATATTCCCGAAGAACAGCCTAGAATTATCAATCACCTCACAATAATCTTAATCGACTAGTGAAAGAAGATATTGCGGAATCACAAACGATGAGACCAGCAGGATACTACGTACTTGATTCCCTTAGCTGAGATCACCCACAACTAAGAGTTGCTACGACCCAAAGTCAAAGACTTTAATAAACAGATCTGTATCACACATAAAAGTCTACGGTAATAGATAAATCCGTCTCCCACGAATATACCTACGATTTTTGTTCCGTCTTTTGATAAATCAAGGTGAACAGGAACCAATTGATAAACCAGACTTATATTCCCAAAAAACAACCTAGTATTATCAATCACCTCACAATAATCCTAATCGACGCATCGAAAAAAGATATTGTGGAATCACAAACGATGAGACGAAGTGTTTGTGATTTATTTTATATCTTGCCTATCGTACATATCAATCTCAAGCCATTTATTACAATTGTACTCGTACGATAGAAACAACAAGATCAGATCACACAACTACGAGAAAGTAGTATCGGTCTGGCTTCACAATCCCAATGAAGTATTTAAGTCGTTAATCTGGTTTAGAAGAAGAAACCAAAGGTTAAAGGAGAATCGACTCTAGCTTAGCACAACTAGTATCACACAAAAGGTGTGGGGATTAGGTTTCCCAGTTGCTAGAGTTCTCCCTTATATAGTCTTTCAAATCAGGGTTTGCAATCAATGTTAGCTTGGTAACAAAGCATTCAATATTCACTGTTAGATGAAAACGTGATTTAGATTCAAGCTAATATCTTTCAACCGTTAGATCGAAAACTAGTTTGTTACACACAAATGAAATGCACGTTTCTAGGCTAGTGTAACCGTACCCAAACTTGTACATTTGTTGGTTCAACAATAGTCAACCAAATGGTTAGCCATATGATCACTTTCATGTCAACCATATTCTTCTTCACTATAACTAGTTCAAGTGACTCAAATGAACTAGTTAGAGAGTTGTTCAATTGCAAGGAAATCTTATGTAACTACACAAGACACAATCGAAGCAAAAACGATTTGATTCACTCGAATCGGTTCATGAAATATATAGCCACGGTTTGCATTTGCATTCCTTAGTTTATATAAGAATAAGTTCACAAACATCGTTTTTAGATATAACCTACTCAAGTTCGCGGACTGGGTTCGCGGACTTAAGTTCTCGGACGGAGTTCACAAACTCCAGCAGAAATTATCGGGACAAGAACTTCCGCCAGTTCGCGGACTTGGCTCACGCCACCATGTCGGTTCTCTTGATTAACAAAGTTCGTAAACTTCGGTTCAAGGAATAACGACTTATACATATATGTGTTTCCACAACAATGCTTATATCCTCCAATGGTTATATAATCTAAACTCTCATTTAAATCATTGGAACATTCTTAGAGGACGTTGATATTCTATAGTTGTTATTCACAAACTATTTTTCGTTAAAGTAAGCAATTTCAAAAGTGATTGAAACTTGTCATGACTTTCGTCACTAGGTAACTATGAACTTGGTTAAAGCGAAAGCTTACCAACACATATTTCGAGAAATAGATAGGCGAGATAAACTCGGCTCGAAATAGCAAATGTGTATAATCTAAGACTATATAGGAAAACGACTTTTGTCTCAAGATAGGAGATAAATAGACTTTTGAGTGATAGATAAGTTCAAGTCTCCACATACCTTTTAGTCGATGAAGACCCACCGGTTCCTTGAGTAGTCCTTCGTCTTGTATGATGGCTTCCATGGAGTTTTTGATCTCAACTACACTTTGTATCCTAGTCCGAGACCTTAGATATAGTAGACTAGAAATCAAGACTTATAGTTTTGATCACTAACATTGACAAACATGCTTGAGATAGGAACGCACGCGAGTTCGACCGAGCAATGCTCTAACAATAACAATGAGAAAACAAGAGTTCTCAATCATTGTTACACAGTGTCATAGTATTATTACACATCATCAAATTTCAATTGTATCACAACTTCGACAACAATACTATGGTGATATGTATCACTCTCCCTTAGTCAATACTCAATCTCACATGGAAACCACTCTCCACTATATAATGATCCGAAAACCATATGTATTTGTAGTGTGAACTACACATTAATTCTCCCCCTTTTTGTCAATAAAATTGGCAAAGGTACGAAAACTAGTGGGATCCTAATGAAATCTCCATATAGACATTTCATGACCAAAAGAAAGCACATATCAACTTTTTAGATGCCATCATATAGCCGAAGCTAAATGCATTCATCAAGGAGTTTATAAAGATACATGATAACCCCTATAATATTCCACAGCCGCACTCCCCGCAAAGATTTGGCAATTAAGCACAAGTTCAATTAAGAATTCTCCCCCATAAAATGTCATTCCCGAAATAATAACAAGAGCGACCTTACTTTCACAAGAAAAGAAGGATTTCTTTGGACATAACAAATCACATACGAATATGAATTTGAATCCAAAATTCTCAATTAAATTAACCACAAGAAAACCCCTGATTAATTTAATCGGAAATGCTAAACATAAGAGAACTTATGGAGACGCACAGTATATACATAAAAAATATGGATCAGGGAAGATCAATACTGCGGAATAGACAAGGATTCATTCTATTTTCCACCATTATTTGCACAATGACATACAATAGACATAATCCTCGTAAGCAAAAGTTCATCCTATCTTCCATCAATATTTGCATAATGACATACAATAGGCTTAACTTTTGTAATGTCAAAAGTTCATTTATTCTTTTAGCAATACTTACATATCGACATGTGAAAGACTTAACTTTTGACAAAGTATGGGACAATCATAGTTCACGGACGCAAACACACAAATTCTATAACACATTGAAATATATAAACCATAAAGATTAATACTGCAAAAATCATCTTCCAAACAATTTTTAGAATTTAACCAAATAAACCTAACAACGATAAAGATGAAAACGTTGGACATAGCTATATGTAATCACAATAATGGCTATTCCAAACTCTAGTCATTCTTCCTAAAACACAAGAATAAAATTCTCATAAGAAGATTTCCTAGACAAAATAAAATCAACAAGCTAAAGAACAAGGACAGACTCTTAAACCATCAAAACCGAACACGAACTGAAATCAAATAGACGTTTCGAAATCCTCACGAGCCTTGAGGTCTTTGAGCTTGTGATTGACAACATCTACTTCTTCAGAGAAGATATCCTCATTGAGAAGATCTTTAACATGTGTCTTTATGAGACCAAGGTCAGAAGTAACCTTTTTCAACTAAGTTCTTAACACATCAAGACTCTTCAAAGTATCAACGAGCTGCAATTTTGCTTCCTCAAAATATTTAAGAAAATCATGAACCACTTCAGCATAAACCATATCCTCATTATCAACATCCTGATGTGTATCGACATAGTAACATGAGGCATTAGAATGATCATCTTCTACTAGGGTTATTTACTTCCTTCCCTTGGACTCGAAACCAATACCTTTGTGTTTGGGGGTAAAAACTGATTCTGCCATTTTTGGTAAACTTGGGTATGTTGATGAGAAATGAATTCAAACCCTAAACAATGCACTGCACGGGAGTACTTTTAGATTCGAGAGATAAATCTGTAAGACTCTGGTCTAAACCAAGAAATGGTCGTTCCAGATTCAATTCCGTCACAAGGTGAAGGAGAAGGGTTGATCTTAGGGAGGGAAGCGAAGAAGGTGTTTGAGATTATGAAGGTGTTGGCTGTTTATGACTTGTATCAGAATGTCGAACTGGCTTGCATAATGTAAGCTATCAGTTATGGGTGTTTTTTCTGGATACTGTATTAACAACACTTGCGTTGTTCGTGTGTCTTTGAAAATAGGTCGAAGAAAATATTTATATAAGTCATTTGAGCGCAATCCTCATCTCGTAGGAAGTGGGGAAAGTTAAGTGATGGAGTAGTGGGGTCGTGTAGGGATGGTGATTGTCACACGATCACGCCTTTGCCCACTTCCCTCATCACCATTAACCGTCCATATTTTCCTGACACGTTCTTGTAATGAGCGCGTTGCACGCCGCACACTGTAAACCGCCAGACCAATACCCCATTAAGTATCCCCCAGTTTGTGACATGTTTGATGTCTCGAATGAGTGGGTCAAGTCGTGGGACTTGTCGCAAAAAATAGCATACGGTGTTATTAGGTTAAATAACTAAGTTATTTATGGAATTGATATTCATAAAATATCGTACGTGCTCGATGCATGTAATGCATCGCTTTTAAGCAAGCATCTCAAAACAATCGATATGCATGAAACATCGTTGTTTTAAAAGCTTGATTGGATAAGTCGCGGATTGAGCGTCTTAAAATGGCAGCATGCTAGACTACCTTTGGGTGATCGTTTGAGGGCGGTGTAAACAAGCCATCACTTGGTCGATCACTCCCTGTGAAAGAGAGGCGGCTGGTGATTTTCATGCTGCTTTGCAGGTTTGCTGGAAATAAATCTACATCATCCAATTATGCATGCAAAGCTGGATGCACAAGATGATTTACGGCAGTTGTGCATTGCCGTTGATGAAATTTAGATTTTAGGGACGTGCGAATGTCCCTTCTTTGGCCGATCGAATCCAAGCACTGGGTGCTAATTTGAACGGACCGGTCGGGCATGCTTGGAGACGAGCTGCCGGCGTGCATGCTTATACCCCTCGGTCCCTCAAAAATGGAATCTAGGCCACTCGATTCGGCCGGCGAAGGTGAGTGACCACGATCAATTTGCGACCGTCGCAAAGCATGAATTAGGGTTTTGAACAGCTGCGGCCATTCTAGTTCGATCGATCAACTAGATGTTCCATTGACCTCCCTCAGGCAAGTCGGTCGAACATTGATAGAATCGGGCCGGCGGTGATCGTACTGACATCTTCGGGGTTGCCTGAGATTGAATCTAAGCCGCTCAACTAGGCCGGTGAAGATGGATGGCCGCGATTGATTTTCGACAGTAGGGTGTTGCCGCAAACGCGATTTTAGGGTTTTCAAAGCAGCGCGTTCAAGCTACTTTGGGCAAACGATTTGGTATGTTCCGGTTTTTCCATGGAGAGGTCGATCGACCAAGGGAGAAGTTGGGCCAACGGTGAACACATTGGCACTTCTTTGGTTGTTCGAGATGCAATCCAAGCCATCTAACTAGGCAGGCAAAGTTGGACGGCCATGATCGATCTGTGACAACTGTGCATCGCCGTAACCCAAATTAGGGCTTTGCTCACAACGCGTTTGCTCGAGTTTGGGCGATCGATATAAAGCCATATAGGCTTGCCGCCGGCAAGTCAATTGTTCAAGGGGAAGTGGGGCCGCCAATGATCATGCTGATACTTCTTTACTCTTTTGTAGGAAGATCTAAGCCGTCCAACTAGGCTGGAAAAGTTGGACGGTCGTGATGTGTTTTGAGACTCTTTTTAACAGTCTCAGCTCGTTTGAGATATTTTGTACAACGCGATTACCCATATTTGGGGTCGACGTTTAAAGCGCTGGTGGCTGAGGGAATGGGACTTGATCAACTAGGGCACTAGTGGGCCCGTCGATGGTCACTGTGGTGATTCCCTGGTTCTGTTAGGAGTAAGCTATGCTTGTTAAATTGCGCGGCCAAATTGTGTGGCCGTGATCGTTTCTGAGACTGACATGGACAGTCTAGATTTCCCTTAGGGAAATTAAAGATGTTCAATCGAGCTATCCTTAATCAAAAGTGCGTCGATACGAGATTCTCTTTGTTTAGAGAATGATGTAGCATGTGTGGGTATTTCATGCAGATCTCAATATTGACACTTCGGGAGATGCATGCTACTCTGCTGAGAGTGAACACTTAATCGTCATGTCATGTCAATGATGAGAGTTCGGCTGAGAACATAGCACGGAAGATACTAGGTGAATCATGCATTAATTGATAATACTAACAAAATATAGAATTTCACAGAATATCTGGGATTTTCGTTGCACGCACCATTCTGAGTGAATTTCATGTATATATTCATATTGAATTGCTTCAAAAAAAGCGAAGAGGTTTTCTGCAATCATTACTTCTTAAACGGCTTTACCCTTTGCACGGCGATGGCGCATTAAATACTGGTTTTACAATTTCAGCCCTGAACTAAAATCCACCATCAACACTTTGTCAAGAAACCCTTTTGCAAAACCGCTAGAGTTAGAAGAATACATTCTTGACAAACCACAAAAAAATCCCATAGTATGCGTACGAGACTCAAGGGTTTTGGTATTTAAATGGTTTCTTAGGGAAGGTAACTTTTAGGGTTTCTAAAAAGTGATTCGTGACAGTAACACGGGTACTCGTACGAACACAATCTTGACCCAACAATAAAGGTACGCAACCGGTCGTATTTTTTTACGACAAGACATAATTTCTTCCATGTGAAAATTATCACAAGATTTTTTGGCTCAATAAATTTTATATCTCCATAGAGAAATAATTTAGAGCAACAACATAGTTGCAACAAAAACAAAAGAAGAAGAACATCATACACAACCAAAACTTTAAGCAAAGTTGTCTGCAGACAATAGTTTAGCTATGGACGACAAGAAAATAGCTCAACTAAACAGAAAGCAATTTTGCCAACAATATACCTGATTATTAACACATCTTACTCAACATGAATTTTATGAGTAAGTTTTCAATCCTTGTGATTAATTGACACAAGTATGAGCTTTAAGCTCATTAAATGAATTGTGTTTACGGTTGGGTCTCTTTTTCCTTTCGAATCTAGGAAGAAATCCCTTTTGATGTGAGAAATTATCATAAAACTTACTGTCATCAAAATACGAGACATAGTTTGAGTTCTTACCAGAAGAATTTTGACTTGAGGAGGTTGACAACCTGTTGACAATTTCTTTATAGCCTTCAATTATCACCTTCAGGTTATTTCTCATATCATCATTTTTGCTCCTTTCTCCTGGAATTTTGTTCACATCAAAGGTAACGTTATCTCCTATTTTAACAGAAGAAAAGACTTGATCTTTCCTTGTTAAGACGTCTTTTCTGCTTCTGAGTATTCGAGGGACTCATTGAACTGACTTTCCTGGTAGCATACACAGTGTAAGTACGAAAACCAATACGAATGTCAGTTACACCTTTGAGAATTAAGTCTAAGGTGTGTTGAAGTTGAACAAAGGGATTTTTATTCAACCTAGAGTTTCCCTTGTTTAACAGAACCTTTTTCCTTGCAAAAGAAACATACTTTCTGATCACAAGAGTGATTAGATAGTGCAGTCTTAACAACCTAGTTTGGAGATTTATTCCTTCCATGTGATGTGGAACATCCTTGATTAGAGGAGGTGACTAACACATCTTTTCCGATAGGAAGGGATTCTGGTTTTACTTCTGGAACTGGAACTTCTTCAGTTGCGGTAGAAGTACATGGTATATTAGATTGCTTAGAGCATCCTTGAATTGAGAGTTTACTCAAGCGATGTTCAATTTCCAAAGCATCATTTTTGAGACTTGCCTCGAGTAACATACGTGAAGAATGATCTTCAGTATTTTCTTTGAATTTACAGTCTCTTACTATACCAAGAAGAACATTGACATGATTTTTCAATCGATTAAATCTATCAGCTTGGATTCTAACAAGATTTAGAATCAGTTTACTCTCATCAGCTGTTTCCCTTTCATTAGTAGAGAAAGACTCTTTTGAAGGGTAATCGGGATGACACATGTCAGTGTCTGTCTGTCTCGTCAGAACACTAGGTTCGTCTATATTTGAGATTGATGAATCTTTCTATTTAATAGATACAGTCGAGACAGAACTTTTATTTTTGGTGATGCGTTTATGAGAGATAGTACTCTTGTCCATAGAGTCAGATCGCTACAAACACAAACTTATAAGGTCTTTAAACGTGTTTGCCTGCTCTGATAACAATTGAAAAAGCGGGGGTCTAACAACCACACCCAATATTTTTCTTAGAAATCTATATGGACAAACTCCAATATACTTTTAACAGAATCAACTAGACAGTTAGACTCAATCTTAATAAAGGTATATCAAAGAGTTATATCTCACTTTGTCAATCCAATACTTACTCAAGCAAATAGAAATCTGCGAGTCTAATTGAATACAAGAGAAATCACTTGAACGGTACCAAAGACCAATGTTCAAGGATCAATCAATTTTAATCAACAACCAAAGGTTGGATTTCCCAATTGATTGATTCAACGCACAACCTGTGATATTTCAATTATATAACAAAATATAATGCGGGAAAGAAATAACACAGACACCAGAAGTTTTGTTAACGAGGAAACAGCAAATGCAAAAAAACCCCGGGACCTAGTCCAGATTGAACACACACTGTATTAAGCCGCTACAGACACTATCCTATTACAAACTAACTTCGGCCTGGACTGTAGTTGAACCCCAATCAATCTCACGCTAATACAAGGTACATTTGCGCTCCTTACGTATCTGATCCCAACAGGATACTACGCACTTGATTCCCTTATCTAATCTCACCCACAACTAAGAGTAGCTACGAACCAAAGTCGAAGACTTTAATAAACAAATCTGTATCACACAGAAAAGTCTATGGTAATAGATAAATCAGTCTCTCACAGAAATACCTACGAGTTTTTGTTCTGTCTTTTGATAAATCAAGGTGAACATGAACCAATTGATAACCCGGACTTATATTCCCGAAGAACAACCTAGAATTATCAATCTCCTCACAATAATCTTAATCGAATAGCGAAAGAAGATATTGCGAAATCACAAAAGATGAGACGAAGATGTTTGTGACTTCTTTTATATCTTGCCTATCGGAGAAATCAATCTCAAGCCAATCTTACGATTGTACTCAAACACGATAGAAACAACAAGATCAGATAACGCAACTACAGAGAAAATAGTTGGGTCTGGCTTCACAATCCCAATGAAGTCTTCAAGTCGTTAACCTACAAGGTCTCGATAGAAACCTAAGGTTAAAGGAGAATCGATTCTAGCTAATACAACTAGTATCACATAGAATTTGTGGGGATTAGGTTTCCCAGTTGCTAGAGCTCTCCTTTATATAGTCTTTCAAATCAAGGTTTGCAATCTAAGTTACCTTGGTAACAAAGCATTCTATATTCACCGTTAGATAAAAACTTGATTAGATTCAAGCTAATATCTTTCAACCGTTAGATCGAACTTATCTTGTTACATACAAATGAGATGCACGTTTATTTAGGTTTGTGTAACCATACCCAAACATGTACATTTAGTTAGTTCAACAGTAGTTAACCAATGGTTAGCCATATGAGCACTTTCATATCAATCATATTCATCTTAACCATAACTAGTTCAAATGACTCAAGAGAACTAGTTAGAGAGTTGTTCAATTGATTTGATCTCATAGAAGTATACAAGACACAACCGAAGCAAAAACGATTTTATTCACTCGAATCAATTCATGAACTTTTATAGCCATGGTTCGCAAGTATCCATTCCTTAGTTTATATAAGTTTAAGTTCACGAATAATCATTTTTAGAAACTAACCCACTTAAATACGCATACTGGTACGCGGACTTAAGTACCCGGAATAAGTTTGTTTTCAGGTCACAAACTCCAGCAGAAATTCACGAGATGTGAACTTCCGACAGTGCGCGTACTGGTACGCGGACTTCATTCCCGGTTTTCCTGAGCAGCAAAGTACGCATACTTTGGTTCAAGGAATAAGGACTTACACACGTATGAGTTATAACACAATATTTATATCCTTTCAAGGTTATATTCTAAACTCTCATTTCAATCATTGAAACATTAGAGGACGTTATATAGTTGTTGTTCACAAGATATTTTTCGTCAAAGCGATTTTCAAGTAATTGAAACTAATATGACTTTACTCACTAGTAAAGATGAACTTGGGCCAAAGCGAAAGCTTACCAACACATATTTCGAGAAATTGATAAGCAAGATAAACTCTGCTCCAAATAACAAATGTGTATAATCATAGCCTATATAGAAATACGACTTTTATCTCAAGATAGGAGACAGAGTAGATAGACTTTTGAGTGATAGATAAGTTCAAGTCTCCACATACCTTTTAGTCTATGAAGTTCCACCAGTTCCTTGAGTAGTTCTTCGTCTTTGTATGATGATCTCCATGGAGTCTAGAGCTCAACTACACTTTTTATCCTAGTCCGAGACTTAGCTATTGTTAGAGCATTGCTCGGTCGAACTCGCATGCGTTTCCATCTCAAGCATGTTTGTCAATATTAGTGATCAAAACTATATGTCTTGATTTCTAGTACACTTATGTCTAAGTCTAGGATAGTTAGGAATAGTTGAGCTCTAGATTTCATGGCGATTATCTTGCAAAGATGAAGAACTACTCAAGGAACAAGCGGAACTTCATCCGACCAAAAGGTATGTGGAGACTTGAACTCATCTTGTCACTCAAAAGTCTATCTACTCTATCTCCTGATCTTGAGACAAAATTCGTATAAGTATGATAGTTTTCATACATACACATTTGCTATTTCGACCCGAGTTTACTCGCCTATCTTAGGTACGCGTACCCATACGCGTGCTGGCGGAACTTTTTCACCCGAAAAAGTCTGCTGAGTATGGAAACTAAAACCAACTCAAAATCCGGTAGCTAAGGTACGTATACCCTACGCGTACCCAAGCTAGTTATTTCTCAAATCGGTAGTTCATGGATTTAAAACAATAAATTATAAGGAATGCAATCTTTGCAAACCGTGGGTATATTGTGCATGAATTGATTCAAATGAATCAAACCGATTTTGTTTCAATTGTGTATATGTATAATGACCTAAGCAATTGAACAACTCTTGAACTAGTTCTTATGAGTCATTTGAACTAGTATGCGAAAGATGAATACGGTTAATATGAAAGCACTCATATGGCTAACCAGTGGTCAACCATTTGTGAACCAACCAATGTACACGTTTAGGTACGGTTACTCAAACCTAAATAAATACATTTCATTTGTGTGTGACAAGCTAAGTTTCGATCTAACGGTTGAAAGATATTAGCTTGGATAAATCAGGTTTTTCATCTAACGGTGATTATTGAATGCTTTGTTACCAAGGTAACTTAGATTGCAAACCCTGATTTGAAAAATATATAAGGAGACGTCTAGCAACTGGGAAAAACTAATCCCCACACCTCCTATGTGATACTAGTTGGTTTGCTAGAGTCGATTCTCCTTTAATCGTAGGTTTCTTCTCGAGACCCTGTCGATTAACGACTGAAAGACTTCATTGGGATTGTGAGGCCAGACGAAACTACTTCTCTTGTAGTTGAGCGATCTGATCTTGCCATTTTCTATCGTACGAGTTCAATTGAATAATTGACTTGAGATTATATATCCGATAGGGCAAGATAAAAAGAAATCACAAACATCTTCGTCTCATCGTTTGTGATTCCACAATATCAGGTTTCGCTACCATACGATTTAGATTACTGTGAGGTGATTGATAATACTAGGCTATTCTTAGGGAATATAAGTCCGGTTTATCAATTGGTTCTTGTTCACCTTGATTTTTATCAATAGACAGAACAAAACTTTTAGGTTTATCTGTGGGAGACAAATTTATCTATCCTTGTAGACTTTTCTGTGTGATACAGATTTTTTTATTAAAGTCTTCGACTTTGGGTCATAACAACTCTTGGTTGTGGGTGAGATCATCTAAGGGAATCAAGTGTGTAGTATCCTGCTGAGAACAGAGACGTAAGGAGCGAAATTGTACCTTGAATCAGTGTGAGATTGATTAGGGTTCAACTACAGTCCAGACCGAAGTTAGTTTGTAGTAGGCTAGTGTCTGTAGCGGCTTAATACAGTGTGATGTTCAATCTGGACTAGATCCCGGGGTTTTTCTGCATTTGCGGTTTCCTCGTTAACAAAATTTCTGGTGTCTGTATTATTTCTATTCCGCATTATATTTTGTTATATAATTGAAATACCACAGGTTGTGCGTTAAGATCAATCAATTAGAATATACAACATTTGGTTGTTGATTTAAATTGATTGACACTTGGATATTGGTCTCTGGTACCATCCAAGTTTATCTCTCTAGTATTTGATGAAGACTCGCAGATTTCCATTTGCTTGAGTATAGATCAAATCGAGAGATTGAGATATTAACTCTTTGATATACTTTTATCTAGATTGAATCTGACTGTCTAGTTGATTCTCTAGAAAGTATATTGGTTAGTCCATCCAGATTCCTAACCGAAATATTGGGTGACCTTATAAGTATGTGTTTGTAGCGATCTGATTATAGACGAGTCTATCTCTAATAACGTACCAGTTCAGAAATTACCAGATGATTCTAAAATATTGGATTCACCTGAGAGAATTGTCACATCTAAGTCAATATCTAAACATTCTTTTGATGTAAAAATTGTTGATTGGGAAACTCTCCTAGAAGAACAGTTGGATGAACTTTCTGATGAAGGTGATTCAGATATTGATAGAGATGTTGATGAGGAAGTCTCAGAGTATGTTAAGTTTTTGGATTCGTGGAATATGAAGAAGATTACAACTTCTCATGTCTCACCTCTTCTGACTCCTCTCTGTCGAGAAAACAAGAAATTGAGAAGATGTTACGCAGGTGTTTATTTTTCGAATCGTTCTAACGAATCGATCCTCAAGGATTCTGAGGAAAACCTACGTACGAAGTCACTTGAATGTGATAATCTTTATCAAAAGTACTTTTTGTTGGAAGAGAAACTTGCAGAATCTGAAGCAAGGTTTAACTCTCAACAAATTAGTTTTGATGACAGAGAAAGTGCTTGTCTCGCTCGAGAAAAACGCCTTGAGGATGATTTAGCTGTTGCTCTTGATAAAATCAAGATGTTGGAAGATGACTTGAAAAAGTTCAATACTAGTTCAAGCAAATTAACCATTATGCTAGGAGCAAGTAAAAATCATCGTGATACACGAGGATTGGGCTATAAGGGAATAGATGCTCCAAGTACTAGCAAAGAGGTAAAATTTGTCAAGGCTAGTGATTCTTCTCAACAAAAGGTTTCCACTGATGGAAAAAGTGAAATACCTTCACCGGCAGTTAAGGTTCGAAAGAGCAAAGTATATCAACCTCCAAAGTCAGCACATACGGATCGAGGTAAGAACATTCCTTATGTTTGCCATTATTGCGGAAATAAAGGTCACCTGGAAAGGAGATGTCGTTTCCGTATAAGTAATGAGGAACTTCATGATGTTCTTGTTTGGGCATCACAAGAAGTTGTGAAACCAAGATCATATGTTAAGGATAATTCCCTTAATGCTACAGGTTGTAACTGTCCAACCTTTAGGCAAAGGAATCAGTGTTGTGATAAACCTATTTTTGCCTATAAACATCATATGAATACTTTTCACAATCGTAATAGTTATCAAAAGGATAACTTAGTAAAGACGAAGATAAGATCCGATGTTCCCATTTGGAGAAAGACTAACTTGCAAAAGAATAGTCAATTCAATCCTCCTTCGAGAAATATTGAAGAAAGTAACGGGAAGAAGGTTCCAATTGTTTTTAAACGCACTCATAAGTGGGTTCCAAAGAAAGTCAATGACACTTTGAGTGTGAAAAGGAATGATCTCCCAGAAAATTCCATGACTATGGAGAAGGCAGTATCCATGATGTTGGAACTTAAAGAGTTCTTTGGAAAGATGGATTTGGATGTGAAAGGTTCTAAAAGTGATCTCTTTCATGATAATCCAAAAGTCACTTGTGGTGAGCAAGACATTGTTCACCTCAACACAACTTGAGTGTGTTTTAAGTGCATCCTCACCAAGGAATGTCATGTTATGTATACGGTGAGGGAATCACGAAAATTGGGGCACACAGATTATGTATGGTAAGGCTGTAGAATTCAATTGGATTCATCTAAAAAGGTATGTCTATAAACTTTAGAAAGATTTGTGCTTTTATTTGCTTAGAGAACTTATAATGATTCACATACCTTTCTTATCGTTCTTTTCTATCTAACTTGATCTGTGTTTAAGGTTCTTAAATGTTTAGGTTTGAAAATAATAGTTCGGGATGTTTGGAATACATGGTACACATACCAGGTATGCATAACATCATTTAAAATCAAAATTCGGGAGTTTAGGTACGCATACCCGTTTGCATACTGCTCCAAGATACGAAAATATGTTTGCAAACCCGTATGCATACTTGATGTCGATATTCGGTAAATTTGTTTTGGCCGTAACTTCTTCGTCCGAATTCGGAATGACCTCATTATTTTTCCATTCTCTTCTTCTTTGAATTATCTTCAAAATGGTGATGAGAAATCCTAAATGTGAATGAGTTGAGGTTGGTCTTTGTCTCGTATCTTGTTTTTGAGTGTTTTGCTCCGTTTCGTCGCACTTGTTCTACTGGACACTTGGATTCTTGGAGTAATTCTCTTATAAGCTCATTTGTAGATTTTACAAGAATGATGTTGGTTAATCACAAAGAAGGAAGTTCAAGAATAGGCAGTAGTACGCATTGCTATGGGATTCTTGAATGTTCATCTTATGTGAACTATGATGCATGGTCTTTAATGACTTTGTATGTTCTTATTTATTAAGAAAATCTTTTTATACGCTTTTGGTAACCATTCTTGGTGTAGATCCGTGCGAAAAAGATTGATTCTACCTTCTAAGGACAAAGATTGATTTTTGCAGTATTAACATTTATGGTTTTATATATTGCAAAATGTTATGGGATATGTGTGTTTGCGTCCGTGAACTATTATTGTCCCATACGATGTCAAAAGTTATCTCTTTCATATGTCGATATCCATGTATTGATACAAGATCGATGAACTTTTGACAAACAAAAGTTAAGCCTATTATGTCATTTATTGATGTAAGATAGGTTAAAATCTTTTGTCTACAAAGATTATATCTATTATATGTCGTTATGCAAATAGTGATGAGAATATAATGAAGCTTTGTATATGCCGCAATATTGATCGTTCCCTAATCCATATTTTATGTGTATACTGCAATGCTCCAGAAGTTTTTCTTGTGTTGAGCATAAGATGATTGAGTTAATCATTCTTTTATGGTGAACTTAGTCGTAGCTCCGTAAGCTCTCTTATGTCGAGCATTTCCAAATAGATTAATCATAGATTCGTTTGTGATTATTTTGGTTATCTATTCCGATTAAATTAATCATGGGTTCTCTTGTGGTTAGTTTAATTGAGAATTTTGGATATAGAAAATCATTTCTTTATGGTTTTTGGTGTCCAATAAAATCTTTATTTTCTTGTAAAAGTAAGGTCGCTCTTGTTGTTCTCTTGGGAATGACATCAAATGGGGGAGAGTTCTTTTGAACTTGCGCTTAATTTCAATATCTTTGTGGGGAGTGCGGCTGTGGAATTATTTATGAGTTATCTTGTATCTTTATAAACTCCTTGATGAATGCATTTAGCTTCGACTTTATGATTGCATCTAAATAAGTTGATATGTACTTTTCTTTGGTCTTGAAGCGTCTTCGTGGAAATTTCATTAGGATCCTGTTTTCGTACCATTGCCAATTTTATTGACAAAAAGGGGGAGAATTAATGTGTAGTTCACACTACAAATACATATGATTTACGTGCTTTACGGGTCATTATGTAAGGGGGAGTGGTTTTCATGTTGAGACGAAAGTATTGACTAAGGGGGAGTGATACATATCACCATAGTATTGTTGTCGAAGTTGTGATATGAGAACTTTGATGTTGTGTAATAATACTATGACACCGTATAACAATGATCGAGAGTTTTTGTTTTCTCATTGTTATGGCTACGGAACTTCAACAACTATGATGCTGAATTGAACATCTATGGAGTCATGGGAATACTTAGAAAAGACGAAGTTTTCAAGTAACGTTGAAGCACCAAGAAGATCAAGCATGTGGACGAGAAACTACAAAGTTTTATTTATTTTATAATCCATATGTATTGATAGTTTTGTCACTAAAATTGACAAAGGGGGAGATTGTTAAAGCATTGCTCGGTCGAACTCGCATGCGTTTCTATCTCAAGCATGTTTGAGAATATTAGTGATCAAAACTATATGTCTTGATTTCTAGTATACTTATGACTAAGTCTCGATTTAGGATAGTTAGGAATAGTTGAGCTCCAGACTCCATGGCGATTATCTTGCAAAGACGAAGAACTACTCAAGAAACCAGTGGAACTTCATCCGACCAAAAGGTATATGGAGACTTGAACTCATCTTGTCACTCAAAAGTATATCTACTCTATCTCCTACTCTTGAGACAAAAGTCGTATAAGTATGATAGTTTTCATACATACGCATTTGCTATTTCGAGCTGAGTTTACTCGCCTATCTTTTTCTCGAAATATGTGTTGGTAAGATTTTGCTTTAACCATCTTCATCTTTACCTGTGATGAATGTCATGATGACGTTTCAATCTTGAAAATAGCTTTGATGATGATAGTCGATTCTTTATGTCTAATGACTGTTATAACATTATAGAAGAATGTTTCAACGATTGAAATGTAGAGTTGAGAATATGTAACCACCTATGGATGTAAGCATATAGTATGTTCGCACATTAGTGTATAAATCCATGTGCCGGAAACCAAGTGCGTGCATATGTGTGCATGCGGTATTGGTGAAGGAAACAGGTTGGGTACGCGTACCCGTACGCGTACTGGCGGAAATTCACGTCCGTGGAATTCTGCCGAGTTTGAAGTTTACGAACTCAAAAACCAGTCACCTTAGGTACGCGTACCCGTACGCGTACTGGTGGAACTTTTTCACCCGAAAAAGTCTGCTGAGTTTGGAAACTAAAACCAACTCAAAATCCGGTAGCTAAGGTACGCATACCCCTACGCGTTCCCAAGCTATTTATTTCTCAAATCGGTAGTTCATGGACTTAAAACAATAAATTATAAGGAATGAAATTTTGCAAACCGTGGGTATATTGTTCATGAATTGATTCAAATGAATCAACCGATTTTGTTTCAATTGTGTCTATGTATAAAGACCTAAGAAATTGAACAACTCTTGAACTAGTTCTTATGAGTCATTTGAACTAGTTATGAGAAAGATGAATAAGGTTAATATAAAAGCACTCATATGGCTAACCATTGGTCAACCATTTGTGAACCAACCAATGTACGCATTTAGGAATGGTTACTCAAACCTAAATAAATAAATTTCATTTGTGTGTGACAAGCTAAGTTTCGATCTAACGGTTGAAAGATATTAGCTTGGATAAATCAGGTTTTTCATCTAACGATGATTATTGAATGCTTTGTTAACAAGGTAACTTAGATTGCAAACCATGATTTGAAAACTATATAAGGAGACGTCTAACAACTGTGCATAACGAATCCCCACACCTCCTGTGTGATACTAGTTAGTTTGCTAGAGTCGATTCTCCTTTAATCGTAGGTTTCTTCTCGAGACCCTGTCGATTAGCGACTGAAAAACTTCATTTGGATTGTGAAGCCAGACAAAACTATTTCTCTTGTAGTTGAGCGATCTGATCTTGCCATTTTCTATCGTACGAGTTCAATTGAATAATTGACTTGAGATTATATCTCCGATAGGGAAAGATAAAAAGAAATCACAAACATCTTCGTCTCATCGTTTGTGATTCCACAATATCTAGTTTCGCTACCATACAATTTAGGTTATTGTGAGGTGATTGATAATACTAGGATGTTCTTCGGGAATATAAGTCCGGTTTATCAATTGGTTCTTGTTCACCTTGATTTTTATCAAAAGACAGAACAAAACTTTTAGGTTTATCTGTGGGAGAAAAATTTATCTATCTTTGTAGACTTTTCTGTGTGATACAGATTTGTTTATTAAAGTCTTCGACTTTGGGTCGTAGCAACTCTTGGTTGTGGGTGAGATCAGCTAAGGGAATCAAGTGCGTAGTATCCTCCTGGTATCAGAGATGTAAGGAGCGCAACTGTACCTTGAATCAGTGTGAGATTGATTAGGGTTCAACTACAGTCCAGACCGAAGTTAGTTTGTAGTAGGCTAGTGTCTGTAGCGGCTTAATGCAATATGGTGTTCAATCTGGACTAGGTCCCGGGGTTTTTCTGCATTTGCGGTTTCCTCGTTAACAAAAATTCTGGTATCTGTATTATTTCTATTCCGCATTATATTTTGTTATATAATTGTAATATCACAGGTTGTGCGTTAAGATTAATCAATTAGAATAACCAACCTTTGGTTGTTGATTTAAATTGACTGACACTAGGATATTGGTCTTCGGTACATCTAAGTTTATCTCTCTATTATTTTATAAAGACTCGCGGATTTCCATTTGCTTGAGTATAGATCAAATCGAGAGATTCAGATATTAACTCTTTGATATACTTTTATCTAGATTGAGTCTGACTGTCTAGTTGATTCTCTAGAAAGTATATTGGAGTTAGTCCATACAGATTGCTAATCGAAATATTGGGTGGGTTGTTAGACCCCCGCACTTTCAGCTATGAGTAGACTAGAAATCAAGACTTATAGTTTTGCCAACTAAACTTGACAATAAGTTTGAGATAGCAACGCTTGCGAGTTCGACCGAGCAGTGTTTTAACACAAAGAAACACTCAAAATTTCCATCACCATAACAAATAGGTAGGGGAAAGCGGGTACCCTTGACAAATACCTCTACTAGCCGAGAAATACCCATACGGTGAACCGTTGACAAGCATAGAGAATTTAACCGAAAAAAATACAAGCATAATCCACCCAATAAATATACAAGTAAAAACTATTCTCTTCAAGCAAAGCAAAATAACCTCCCAACTAACCGCGTCGCAGGCTCCCTAAGATCGATCTTTAGAGAACACCTAGGGGTACCATTATTCCTATGATAATTCCTAACATTCTCATGTGCAGGCATAATATAGTCTTGTATAGATTTAACGGAGATGAAAGGAGATTGGTTTGCGCTAACTAATCCTTTCAACACAGTTTTCATTCTAATAGACAATTTTCCTGTTATACACAAGTAAATTACGTCACAAGGTCCATAGTCAGCTATAACAGTTGGATTATCAATCTTAGGAACATGTAGATGACAAAAATATGTATCTACCACACTTATGAGCTCGATTACCTATGAGCTCGATCTCCACTTGAAAACTCGACGTGGAATTGATATCCAGCTAGAAGACAAATATCAAGTCCATGTCGTAAAGATTGATTGGAAGCAAATTAAAGTCTCAATGAAATTACCAACACGAGTCCATGGACGTAGGTCATTCATGGCCGAACCATGTAAATGTAGTCTTCTTTACCTTTATGCAATTTAATTCCTAACGATCAACGCTAACCCTATGGAGGTGCGGAATGACGCATCATCACTGGCGTTGACTATAAGACCTTCTTCACAAAAATTAAAAACTATTTTCTTTCCAAAAAACATTCGAAAGAAAGATCTAATCTATACCAAATAGCTCTTGAAGTTACCTAATGGTTTTTGGCTTCTTAAAGAATTTTCAAAATCTAGATCTAAAACTGGTTATCATCATCTTTTGCATAAAAGTATCTAGCGATTTGGTTAAAAACACAACCAATGTAAAACCAAAACGTTATAGAAGCGCTGCTCCCAAGCGACGAACAAAACGTGTTGAAAATCCTCATCAACAATTGAATCTGAAGAGAAAATCATTAGAAACGATCTAAAAAGATAAGTTTAATATATCTTAATAACTCTATTTCGATTACAATTGTTAAATTTTTAGTTTGAGATCGATTTTAAAATAAAATAGTATTAGGGCTTTGAAAACCCAAATCATCAATTTCTTTAAAATTTTCTAGATCAAATTATGATCAGATGATAGATCTGAAATCTCCTCATCTCCATCTTGCTTCTGAGATCACAAAAATGAGACTCTTTAGTACAATGAATAAAGTCATTCATAGAAGATGTGTTTGACGTGCCTATCTTCTCATTATAATCTAAAATCTTATTAAAATTTCCCAATACCATCGCAGACCCTCATATATAGAAGCATAAGCAATTAAGCCATTTCATAAAGCATTTCTCGCCGTACTATCATTATCACCATACACCATAGTAATAACAAACCACAAATTTCTACTAGTAACAATCTCTAAAAAATAGCCTGAGAAGTCGAATGAACCAAAAAAACATTAACTTCAAGAACATTCCATCCCACCCAAGTTCTACCCGAATAATTATTAACATCGTTATCAATGAATTTCCAATTCTTATTAACGGAAAATCTAATAATATCTTTATTCAACTCTTGAACATGAGTTTCGACAATAACCATAATAGACAAATTATTTGGCAAAATAAATTTATTAAGCCCTCGTTTCTTTATAGGGTCATTAATCCCTCTAATGTTCCAACAACCTACTTTAAACATCATTTAAAAGATATAAAGGCCTCTTCGAAGTCCTGGATGACTACTTAAGATCAATTTCCTTAGGAAAAAATAGTAAAATCTGAGACAGAGTTTGATTTAGATAGGAATTTACCTCTAATCCATTAGTACCATAAATGTTAAACTGCTTACTAGAAGAACATCATTATCCTGAGTCTCATTTCCAGAATTAAAGTTCTGACTAGCATCTTCACAAGGCCTATAACATCCTGAATATTACCCCAACTTCATTCTCAACCAAAACCCCAAACAAATTCCCAGTATAAATTCCACTTATATTATCCACTTGCATAACCTCATTCTCCTTATTGCCATTAGGTAAACCGGATTCAGCCTATATTCCATCATTTTGAACCCATGACTCTAGGTTCTTAGCCACCTCAATCACAAGATTATTCCCAATATTTTTAGATCCCTTAACAACCCAATCTTTCTTTACATCAGTAATAGAAATCCTCTTCTCAACTGGTTCTTTAACTATCTTATCCTTAGCCTTAGGACATTTGTAAGTAGGATGTCCAAAACATAAACATTCTGCACAAACCCGTGGCTTCCAGGAATATTCAACATCAACAATATGCTTCCCCTTATAAAAAATATGAAGAGTATAAGGATAATCACGATTTATATCAACCTTAACCAGAATTCTAGCAAAACCCATCCTAGTCTTGTTCATAGTAAGATGATCCATTATAATAGGCTTACCAATCAAACTTGCAATCTTAGAAAGACAAGCAACATTCCACATATGTAAAGGAACCCTGTAAAGATTTACCCAAGTAGTTACAAATTTAAGCTCAACTAAATCATGTTAAATCAATTCATACCAAGGCCGAACTAAAAGTAACTGACTAAATACGAACACTGGACCATGTTTAATAGCAGTGATACGATTCCCATCATTAATTATCAAACTAAAATAGATAAATTAAATAGTGTGTATAGTCATTGGCATCAAGACTTTAATCTTCCAAGCACTAGATACAAAATTCTTAACCATCTTATACGAAAGTTTCTTACCTATGAAAACTCCAATCACCAAATCTTTACATTTATCATCTAAGATTTTTCAGGGGCATCCTCAAATTCAATGTCTGCAACCCTATTACCTATGATTGTAACTAGGGAATTAAACACTAAAGAAGCATCAGGTGCAGCAAACACCCCCCCTCCTTCATAAATAATCATACCATACCAAATTTGACGAGGTAAGACCAAAACCATAAGAACCCTTATCACAAACGTCATGAAAAAACTTTCCCGAAGAACCAGATCCTCCCAAACTTGATCCTTCTACCTTCTGGGAGGAAGATTAGAGAGAAACCACTAGGAGAAACAAAAGAGTCGCCTCTTCTGTCATGGAGGAGAATAAAAAGCATAAAAAAAACCCTAAGAAAAATAACATATAAATTGCCTTGACCAACAGCCAAAATCGCCCGACCAAAATCGATGAGAGAGAAAATACTTAACCAGTAGTTTTCGTTCTATAGGGATGTGGAGCTTTGTAAGAGTAAAATACTACTGAAATATTAGTTTTAAATTTATTATCGTTTAGGTTTTATAGAAAAAATAGTGCCAAAAATATGAGAACGTGTTAGAGCACTGCTCGGTCGAACTCGCAAGCGTTGCTATCTCAAGCTTGTTTGTCAAGTTTAGTTGTCAAAACTATATTTCTAGTCTACTTATAACTATTGATAAGTGCATAATTCATATGATTTAAGCTATTATTCTTGCATGTATTCGTATTATTACTATTGTTTTCTCTTATTTGTATCTAATAGGTAAATCATCCAAAAAGGAGCTACAAAGTGCTGAAAAGAGATAAAAAGAGAAGTATTCCAAGTATCCAAGTGCCCAAGTCCAAGAGAAGTGGAAGAAGTACGACGAAAAGGAGCAACACGCTCAAAATCAAGAGAAGGGCCAAAGACCGATCTTAACTCATTCAAATTAAGTATTTCTCATCATCATCTTGAATATAATTGAAAGATAAAAAGAATGCAAAAAGAATGAGGTCATTCCGAGTTTGAATGAAGAAGTTGTGGCCAAAACAAGTTTTTATTGAATACCGAAGACAGTAAAGTTCGCGGACGGGTTTCATACTTTAATTCCGAAAATTTCTGATGTAATTTGAACTTCGCGGACTGGGTTTGCGAACTTATCAAGTGGAAAACGTGTATTAATACCTTGGAAAGCCTAAGGGCACGTTTGGATTCGTTATTTCGTTATTTTGGGTCGGGTTCTTGAACCGAACTAAATACTTGAAGGCCAAGCAATGTAAACCTATAAAAAGGTATTAGGTCATAGAATCAAATCTCATATTATACTTTTTGTTCTTCATTAATATTTTAGGGTTTACCCCTTTAGGGGGAAACCGGGTAATTGTGTAATCATGAGAAACTAAACTTTTGTCGATTAAGGATGAATTCAATGTTCTAAAGCGTGAAGCTTTATTAATAATACAAATCTATTTGAGGTTTTTATCATCATTGTTTGTCTTTACCATATCTAGGGTTTATGAGTGATTACTAGATTGATTTGGTATGTATACTAGATTAGTCTATTGATCGTTCTATTACTAGTACAAGTTATGAGATAAGTAATCGTCGAATAAATCTCTATACAAGTAGAAATCGCGATACCTTACAGAGGGATTATGTGGAGAAATCGTGTGTGAAGACAACACCAGCAAGTAAAACTTGATCTAAGAGTTTAACTATTGGGATCAACCTAAATTCACAAAGCTTAAGGCGTTCGATCGGATTACACCTTGAGTGATCTACTACTTGGTGGTTCGTTGGATAGAATCTGGTAGTCGAGAAATTTCGTATCCAGTGATAAAAGGAGTTTTGGGGATAACACTGATCTAGTTGTTATTCTATGGTTGGTGATGAATGGTTCTTACGAACGATAGATAAGTTTGCTAATCCAACCATCGCTTGGTAAACGACGGAGGGTTCTTTGATCATCTCTTTTCTTTATTGTGTTTATATTTATCGTACAACTAAAACCCTCTTTTGTTATTTACTTTATTTTGCTGATCAAATAACCTATCAATTACACAGCTCTATGTGGGAACGATCTCTTACTACCGCTATATTACCAGTTAATTAGTGAGAAATATCTTTATTAATTTGTTGCATTAACGACACGCATCAACTATGTTTCAGATTAGGATATAATGTGTAGTTGAGCTTTAGACTTCATGGCGTTCATCGATCGAAGAAGAAGAACTACTAAGGGGAGCTTGTGGAACTTCATTAACAAAAGGTATGTGGAGACTTGAACTCATGTATCACTCAGAAGTCTATTTCTATTCTATCTCCTATTGAGATAAAAGTCGTATAGCTATATAGACTTTACATTATATACATTTGATATTTCGAGATGATTTTAACTCGCTTATATATTTCTCGAAATATGTGTTGGTAAGCTTTTGATTTAACCAAGTTCATCTTTTATTCTTGACGAAAGTAAAAAGATGATCATGTGAAATTAAAATCGCATGGTAACATCTTACATGATTTGTGTGAGACAGTCATTTGATGTAGACTCGGAATATTTCGTATTGATCATTTGATCACTTGAAAATTGTTTTGAAGCTAATAATTTGTGTGAGACAGCTATTCTCGTCTTCCAAGAATGTTTCAATGATTGAAATGGGAGTTTAGAACGATTAACCTTTAATTGGATATAGAACAGTATGCGTACTTGTATGCTAGCTGTTGCAAGTGTATTCCAAGTCCGGGAATTTAGTATGCATACCCGTATGCGTACTAATTCAACATTTGAAGTCCGGGAATTATAGTATGTATACCCGTATGCGTACTGATTCAACTAAGTTCGGTCATGAACGACAGTATGCGTACCAGTTTGCATACTGGCGAACAAGACTAAGTCCGGGAACTTCGATATGCATACCCGTTTGCATACCCGAGTTGGTTAAGTTCTAAAATCGGTTATGTATGTTTGCAAACCGTGTCTATAATGTTCATGAATTGGTTCGAGTGAATCAAAACCGAATTTGCTTCAATTGTGTCTTGTATACTTCTATGAGAATATAAGCAATTGAACAACTCCATAACTAGTTTCATTTGAGTCATTTGAACTAGTTGTGATTAAGATGAACAGGGTTGATATGAAAGTGTTCATATGGCTAACTTCGATTAACTATTGTTGGCCAACCAAGTGTAAACGTTTAGGTACGGTTACCTATATCTAAATGAAGGTAAATTTCATTTGTGTGTAACAAGCTAAGACAATCTAACGGTTGAAAGATATTAGCTTGAATCTAATCAGGTTTTCATCTAACGATGGATATTGAATGCTTTTCTACCAAGGTATCATTGATTGCAAACCCTGATTTGAAGACTATATAAGGGAAAACTCTAGCAACTGGGAAACCTAATCCCCACACCTCCCGTGTGATACTATTTGCGACTAGAGTCGATTCTCCTTTAACATAGGTTTTTCTAAAACCATTACAGGTTAACGACTTAAAAACTTCATTGGGATTCTGAAGCCAGACCTAACTATTTTCTCTGTAGTTGCGTGTTCTGATCTTACTTTGTTATATCGTATTGAGTACTACTTTCTCTAAGATTTGCTCGAGATTTAATCTCCGATAGGTAAGATAAAAAGTAATCACAAAGATCTTCGTTTCATCCTTTGTGATTCCATAATATCTTGTTCCGCTACCATACAGTTAAGATTATTGTGAGGTGATTGATATTACTATGATGTTCTTCGGGAATATAAGTCCGGTGTATCAATTGGTTCATGTTCACCTTGATTTATCAAAAGACGAAACAAAAACTCGTAGGTATTTCTGTGGGAGACAGATTTATCTATTCAATAGACTTTTCTGTGTGAGACATATTTGTTTATCAAGTCTTCGATTTTGGGTCGTAGCAACTCTTAGTTGTGGGTAAGATCAGCTAAAAGGGAATCAACTGCGTAGAGACCTGCTGGGATTCAGAGGCGCAAGGAACACGACTGTACCTTAATCAGTGTGAGATTGGTTAGGGATAAACTACATTCCAGTCCAAAGTTAACTTCTAGTAGGATAGAGTCTCTAGCGGCTTAATACAGTATGGTGTTCAAATCTGGACCAGGTCTCAGGGTTTTTCTGCATTTGCGGTTTTCTCGTTAACAAAACTTCTAGTTTCCGTGTTATTTCTTTTCTTTCTTTGAAGCATATTAACACTTTTTGTGATTAAACATTTACACGCATACATATTTAGATGGTCATATATTCGACGAACAAGACAAGCATTTTGGATGTAGGTTTTCATCATGAAATGGATACATCCATTGAAAAATGGATGCATGATCTTTTATGCATCTCGCGAAAGATGTGTATGCCTAAAATTAACCATTTTCGATATTCTCCTAAAATATAAAGTTTTGATACCATGACTGTACTCGTTATGTACACCTGTTAAAAACTTTCCAAAGTAATAAAATTTGTAGAATTTCGATTTGTTTATTAGAATTTGTAGAATTACGAATATGTTTTTATTTCTATTTATGCCGACACCGCAAACAATGAACTTTCCAAATTTGAAAACCAGAACACCAACAAATTATTTTATGAATTAATATAGCGTATAATAGAATATCAGTAAACAAGAGTTTCGTTTTCACCCTAATAAGGTTGTGTGAACAGTGAGAAAATGGCCACTGCAACTAACCTCGATTATTGGTTGAAGATGGAATGGAGTGTTCCCCCAACGTACAAGAGATATTCAAAGTATTCAGTGTATTTTTCATCGATTTTTTTATATCAAAAAATTGTTGATGAACCAACAAATTCTAGAAAAATACCATTACCGTTCTTAGAAATCATGGATATGGGAATTATACTAAAGTTCAATGAATAATGATAAATCGAAAATCTTAAGAGAGCGAGGTTCCAAATATTCGAAGTTTCCATGTAATCGATGGTGGAATAATCCAACCACATTTGAATTATCTACTTAATGAGAAGAGGAAGAACCTAAGCTGAATATTCAACTTCACGTCGATACTAATCGCAATCGCTATGAATCAAAATTGAACTGTTACGGAAAATCGGGGGTGAACTAGAAGATTTTCCCCCCCTTTCCGTATTGATTAAGTCTCCACACAACGACAAAGTCAAGGATGGTGGAAAAGGGAAGACAAGTGGTGGAAAAATTAATTTCCGTCTTTTTGCATATAAAGTTGTTTTTGCAAGTACCATCGAAACCATCTATATATAAAATAGTTGGTTATGATGTTGATAGATAAAAATGGTCGTCTAGTGCCTAAGCAATCTCTTTCCCATTTAATTTGGCTGATTCGCATTTACCGTCAAAACCTTTAAGAGTTTACGGCTTAAATTTACATTAATAATAGTAATTTTTGCCACTATGATATATAAAGTTAATGACTCTATAAATCTATTAATTCGATATTGTCCCTGTTTTATTTTCTTTTATTTGTCGATTTTTTTGTTTGGTAACTGGGTGTAATGATTCAACCTTCCATCGATATTACTTATAACTATTTCAATTATCGAACAATGTGGGATTTTTAACGAGCATCGCTGCGGTCAATCAACAACATCTTTCCGGGAGGTCACACAATATTTTTCGGTGGTTGGCCAGTTGAATATATGTAAGAATATACCCTAAAGTTACACCGATGACGCTTCGAAAATTGGCTCCAGAGTTTGCAAGAATGATTGCAGTTAAGCGTGGTCAAGAGGGAGTAATTCAACGATGGATGACCTCCAGGGAAGCTGCTGCTGAACGACCGCAGCGGTGCCCATTGAAAACCCCACACTTCCAGATAATCGCAATGGATAAGTGGGGACAATATCGATGGAGGGTTGGGTCATTAGAAATGGTATCATAACTGACGAATAGTCACATGTCAAGGGTGAGAGAGTACGCTGGACGGGTTGGGCTATGTACTAGTCTCATAAATAGCAAAGAAGGTCAAAGATCTGAGCTTGGATATTTCGGAGCCGGGAACGACTCCAATTTAAGGGGTGAGATTGTAACACCTAATATCTGGCATTGGTTGGCCGAGTGTAATACATGTAATGATATACCCTAAAATTATCCTAAAGCTCTGCAGTTAAGCGTGCTCGGACAGAAATAGTCCAGGGATGGGTGACCTCCTTTGATCCATTTTTTTAGGTATAAGCCCATTATAATGCTCTATACCTAGGTTTAATATAGAACTGAATTACTCTCCAAGTAATTCTAGAAGTAGATTTTTTATTCCTAGAAGGAAAAGTAGGAGTTCTATTCCTAGAAGGTTACAAACATAAGGGGGTTTCCTAATCTGAGTACAACTGGATTTAGCATAGTCTTAAACTTATAAATAGGCACCTTGAGTGCTTGTAGAGGACACACACAGAAGACTAGAAGAATGCTAGCAGAAAACAAATCTAGAGGAAGAAATAACACCTAGGGCAGAAAAACCTAAAAGGTATACGTTGTAAAGTTCTTACTCTAAAGCAATATAATTAACGTGTTCTATTGCAAATTACTAGTAATTTAATTCTTCCCGTGTAGCTGTTTTATATTTATCATATTGGGGGTCCGAAAAATGATCAGTGGTATCAGAGCCAGAAGGTAAGAAAGCAATGTTTCCGGAGATGTGTGGAAAGGCTTCGATCCAAGGGTAACGAATTATTATCAGTAGATCCTAAAATTAATAGAAGAAAGAAATCTATGTTTATTGAGATGAAGAATCAACCCTATGAAACAGAGCAGTCAAGAACCGAAGAAGGCGAGATTGTGAAAACTGTCCATAAAGAGGCGAGTAATCATGTATTGGCGAACATGAACAACCAATATTGTGACAATTGCAAAACTGATCGACACTCTAAATAAGGATATTGGAAATTGCATTCGGAGTTGAGACCAGCATGGTGGAAAGACCGCCCGCAAGCTACTACAATCATCTACAATAAAGAAAAGAAGAAACGAGTTTCGGCTACACAACAAACCAAACACTTGGTAAACGCTAGTCGAAAAATTAGCCAATTCGCGGTTCAACCAGTTGTCAAAGAACCTAGAGAATTGGTTAATGCAAACTCTTGCGAGTGTATCAAAACCAAAAACAAAAAAATCTCCTACAGTTATAAGGAGGGGTTGAAGGTTGAAGACACCATGCAAGTATTCCAAAGGTTACCACCAAAACAGCGTGTGGAACCTAGAATCCAATTACTTGACGAGCAAAATAAGTCGCCATCATTACAAGTTGTGCAATACTTAGCTCAACTGAAGTAGCAGATTCTAAGAAAGAAGACACGACTAACTAGAGTTGGAGAACAACAATTGTTTCAAGAATGTATTAGCGGGAAAAGTATAAAGCGTGCAAAGTGGTACTCGAGAGTGCAGCTGCAAGCTAAACTTCCGCCATCTTAACTCAATGCTTTTGTGGGACCAAAAGCCTCCAAATGGGGGAGGTCTGATCCGTTTTTTAGGTATAAGCCCATTTGAATGCTCTATACCTAGGTTTAAAATAGAATTGAATTACTCTCCAAGTAATGCTAGAAGTAGATTTCCTATTCCTAAAAGGAAAAGTAAGAGTTCTATTCCTAGAAGGTTACAAACATAAAGGGGTTTCCTAATCTGCGTACAACTAGTTTTAGCATAGTCCTAGACCTATAAATAGGCACCTTGAGTGCTTGTAGAGGACACACGCAAAAAACTAGAAGAATGCTATCAGAAAACAAATCTAGAGGAAGAAACAACACCTAGGGCAGAAAAACCTAAAAGGTAAACATTGTAAAGTTCTTACTCTAAAGCAATATAATTAACGCGTTCTATTGCAAATAACTAGTACTTTAATTCTACTTGTGTGGTTGTTTTATATCTATCATATTGGGGTTCGAAAACTGATCATCCTTGGAAGCTACCACCATAACGGTGCTTATTGGAAACCCCACACCTATGGATGACAACAATGACTAAGTGGGGATAATATAGGTGGAGGATGGCGTCATTCTACTTGGTGAGCATGGACGGATTAGGATGATTTTAGCCTCAACCGCATCCAGTCCAATACATGATGAATTCCTAATATGACATCCACATCCAATCCCACATCCAATGGTCCAGCATCTGATGGATGCGTGGATGGACGGATTGGATGTGCATGATTCGATTGATTTTCTTTTAATAATTTATCTAAGCATGATAAAACTCTCAAATAATGACCGATAAAGATATAAAAAAAAAAATCAAGTCGTAACAGAAGAACACTTAAACCTACCAAAACAAAAAGCTAAGTATTACTATTCATAACCACAATAATATGATATGACACAGTGGAAACAATAATTAGTAAACGAAACACACAGGAGTATCCACTCATAAATCAGAAACACAACACCAATCCAGGAATTGGGATGATAACAACTCTAATCCAAGAATTAAGAGAGATAATGGTTTTAACCAAAATACTGAATCAATAATATTAATCAAATAACGAGCTCGCAAGTTGAAACGAAAAGAGAAAGCAAAAACTATTTATAACCCTAGAGTGACCTGAACTACACATCCATGTAGTTTATCCTAACACCAATCTCCTAAGATCCTGTTGGTAAAACCCCTTTTCACTTATCCAATTCTAGGGTTCACACATCTTATTTGACTCTGCAACACTATCTAACAAACTTAATAACACAAACAACAAATCCTATCAAAACAGAAACAATGAGCTGGATAAAAGACCCGCAACAATATACTTCTAGATACGTCCCATATCATAATAACACAAACAACAAATCATTATTACAAAAAGAAAATGCGATTTTGCCCGTTTTCTCTCTGTTTCATGTTCAGGGATCCAAGATGAAAATAGAAATGAAGGCTAAGAGATAATATGAATATATAGTGATAAGTGGTAAATACCACACTGGTCTCATATATTACAAAAAATCCATACATATTCGCAATGTAACTGTTGTAGGTGTCCAACGGACTTCTAAGACAGGACACACATCCAATCCAACATCCGTTGGATCCCAAAAATTACATCCGCATTCAGTCCATTAAAGTACTGTTTGGACACCCAGTTCTAAAAACACATATGGTATGATGCTCACCCCAAAAGTCTAATAGGAAAACAAGCGAGGTCATCATCATCCGATAAGAATCATACTGGCCCATGGAAAAGTATTAGGCTCAACAAGCTTCTCTTCTCCCCTGTTAATCTCATGCTTGCCCAATAAAGAAGAACGATTTTTTGGTGACCATGGTTTTTTTTGGGACCATGGTTTTATTTTGGGTAAAGACATTAGAAGTAAATCTAGGTCACCCCTTATCTAGATATTTATATTAATACCTAAATTATCCTCCTGATTAATTTTGGGTGATGATTAGTTAGTGTTAATAATAGTTAGTGTAATGATTAGTGAGATGATTAAGTTAAAGATAATTAGTGAGATTAAAAAATCAGATGTTTTTTTTTTAAAGAAGTAGAATTATTGAGAGAGTAAAGTTAGAGAAGATGAAGAAGAAAAACATGAAAAACGATGGATTTTACCAACCACAACCGGAGGAAGGGTATTTGGGTACCCAGGTAGGCTTCAAACTTAGATAATGTTGGTTGAATTGCTCCAAACTTTCAAAAAAAAAATGAAATTTTTTATGTAGATTTGCGCCAGTTCGGTTACCATATGTCAAGAACATGTAACCGAACACACCTGAAAGTGTAGTTCGGTTACGTTTTCCAAACACGCAGGTTACCGAACTCACTCGTTAATGGAGGTTTTGGTCGTACAATGTAATGTTCGGTTACCTAGGATAAAATGGTAGGTAACCGAACTTTGAACTTAACAATTTATTTGGGTACATCTTGTGTGTTCGGTTAGTTCGCAAACTTCAACGCAACCAAGTTCCCAACCGAACTGCAGGTTAAAAGTAACCTAGTGTTAGAAGTTCGGTTGGTTCGCAAACTTCAACATATTTTGCGAATCAACCGAACTGGGCTTATATATGCATACATGCAATTAGGCAAACGTTCGGTTACTACGAAATTTATTTCTTGGCGAATTAGGTAGAGTTCGGTTACGAAGTTTCAAAGGTAGAGTTCGGTTACAAAGAAAACTTAACATTTTTGCGAACGAACCGAACTTGTGGACTTCTCATTATTTTCGTAAACTAAAGTTCGGTGATGTCCTTATTTTGCGAAGGAACCGAACTTATGGACTTATGTTGTTCTAATACAAGGAGTTCGGTTAAAAGTATTTTTTTGCGAATCAACCGAACTCTGAGTTCGGTTAAGAAAAAATTAAATCGTGCTAACCGAACTTTTCTCTGAAAAAAAAAACCCTCCATTAAACCTCTCTGCAACTTCCATTTCCAACTCATTTTAATGATTATTTCTCATTTATTCAACCAAAAACGAATGACAAGTAATGGGTTTGTGAGAATATCTTTGTTAATGTTTTAAATTAAGCTATATATATATATATATATATATATATATATATATATATATATATATAGTGGTGGTGGTGGTTGGTGGTGGTGGTAATTGGAGGTGGTGGTGGTAATCGGTGGTTGGTGGTGGTGATAATCGGAGGTGGTGGTGGTGGTAATCGGTGGTGGTGGGTGGTGGTGGTGGTGGTAATCGGTGGTTAATGGTGGTTATATATATAAGTGGTTATTGGGTTGGTTTTAAATTAAATTAGGTTAAGGATAGGTTAGTCATTTCAATGCTTTTGGACACCCCTTATAGCTATAGGGAAGGTGGCCTAATAAAATCATGGTCCCCTCAAAAAAACCAGGATCCCTAAAAAGTCGTTCATAAAGAACTAGTACCCACCCACTCCCTAGGACAACTTCAATAAAAAAAAATCACATCATTGGTGTAATTAGGCTTTAGAATTTCTCATTTATATTATTGCTCTGTATTTGATGGCTATGACTTTTCCTATCAAAACAAAAATAAAAGTGGCAACTTGACCATGTATTTCTCTTCTCGGTAACTATTATGTACTTTTGTTGAATCACAATTTTTATTTTGTTGTGATACTTTTATATTGCATTTTACATGTGCTTGTTTATCGTTTATAACTAATATTTCCTTTGTTTTTGGAAAATAGATATTATCATTTTAGCCTATTTTTAGAGATAATTCTTTTTCCAGAATCAGAGTGAGTATAAATTGAAGAGGCAGTTTTTTTCTTTCGGAAAAAGAATTTTCTTTTTGCATTTGTGTGATGAAGAAATTTCATGGTAAAGGCCTTGAAAGCATTGCCAGCCTTTAGAAACATAGAAAGCAACTCGCCAACTCAAGCAAGTCGCATTGCAACTTGCAAGACTGCAGGTAACAAAATGGGATAGGATTTTTGAATAGGACCAAATGTTAACTGAAGGCAGACCAAGTCTTATTATACCCCTTGATTACTCTTGAAGTACTTGATCCAAAATCTTACAATGGCTAAGATTGGCAAAACAAAATGATAATTTTACAAAAGTTTCAGAAACGGAACAAGATTCTGGGTGTATGTTATTGGTAGGGATAGAAAAGTTTGGAGTATAGAAGTTCATTCCAAGTATCTTGAAGTCCAGGCAAACACCAATGAACACAATCGGCATAACTAGCTGGATTAGCTATCTGCACTTTTGTCAAGGGATTCCATTGCTTCTTATATATTGCTGTATGTGCATCTTTTCTGTACTCCGAGAGTTGTGTAATGTTTAGAAATGTAATGGGTACTTTTGATTTACTAAATTCTTGTCTAATCACTTCCATTACTTTTTTCCGAGACCCTGTTCCCCAATATTCTGGATCTTCTATCGGAGTCGTTTGATTGTAGCAATTCCCATTTGGCTCCCCACCCCATTCGGTGCTCCTGCAAGTAAAACATTCAAGTTATTATATAATTGTAGTGAATAGTGATATACAAAAGAAACGTGCACAATATGTAGAACCTTTGAGATGCACTTACTTCTCGTGGTACGGCGACATGCTAGTGAATAGAACTCTATTTTTTTTAGGATTTGTATTTTTTTCAACCCATTTCACCAGACTTTTCATTGCCACGCGATACGCATCTTCTGTTGGCAACTCCTCAAATACTTTCTCTTCATCTTGGAATGATCCTCGTCTACATGCCGAGAAGGTAAAGTCATTAGACTGCATTTTAATTTTATTACATGTATATTATCGTTTGCTAAGCAAAATGAATCGAAAACTTGTTTATAAAGGTTTCGAGATTACAGAAATTTAAACTTCATCCCAGTGCACCACCAAAGGTACGTATTGAACACCAAAATGTCCGCTCCCTTCCAATGTTGACCATGCTTATCGATTGAATCCTTACGAACTATTCTATCTGGAACCCTATGGACTATGGCGTTATCGGAGTTTGATTCCAAAAGGAATGGTGCCCAATAAAACTCAATCGTCGCGTTATACTCCTACGGGTTTGAGCAATATAGTTTAGAAGATTATGGCTAATTATTTAATGTACGAGAATAAGTATATAAACACATTGATTGTGAGTGTATTATAAATGTAATCATAGTTGGTAGTTGGTACCTTGGCTGTGAATACAGTAAGAGAATTGTAAACGATTCGCATGGATTTGGCGTGTGCAGGGATGACCTTCTGGAGGAGACACACCATGGAAGTGAATTGACCCCGATTCAAGGAGTCACCAACAAACAACATCCTCTTACCTCTAAGTTTTTCCAGCATGAATTTTGCATTGAAGCTGCAGAATTTTAACCAAATATATCACCAAAAGAATTTAGTTATATTCGAAAACGCTCATTCTGACACATCTGTGTAGAGATGTTCTTCGAACTCATTTTAAAACGTACATAAATAAAAAAACAATTGTAAACCATTTGAAATAAATTATGAGAGAATTGTTTATGAACCTGGGCAGAGAACAACCATGAGGTTGCCATCTCCAATGCTGATAGCCTTTATCAGGCCGTCCTTCTTTTTGACAAGTGATTTGAGGTTGTATATATGGACATTCGGGTTCTTCGTAAAGCGGTCGATTCGATTCATCGTAGACCCATTTCCCACTAAACACATCACACTCTTGATAATCTTCATCGGCATGAGGCTCTCCAATAGTAAATGGCAATCTCACCTGCTTCTTAGTCTCTACTTAGTTATCCATAAACAAAACCCTTATATTTTTAGAAAACAAAATCCATAATCAATATTATACGCAATAACGATCAAAATTTAAGCACAGTAAATTACATAACGCAAATCAAAACAGGAAGAGCTGTTAAGTTAAGATATTTTCGTTAATGCTCACCTGTTTTTGTCAATAATGCCTGTTTGTTGTTTGCTTCTGGTGATTCTGGTTGAAACTGACTAAAAGTTTGTCTGAGAAAACAACTAACATTGTTTTCATAGAGAATGGAGAAAATGAAAACGAAAGCTATGAAAGTAAAGAGGTATGGAGATAGAGTTGTAGTTTTTCTAAGAGAAGATAGAGAAGAAGAGGAGATCAAAGGCTTCATGTTTTTTCTTCTCATCCAAAGATTTAGCTTCTTTTTTTTTTGGTGTGATATTGAATCTTTTAGAGCTTATATACATGCATGAGACTCTATATGCACATATTAGGGAAGCATTTAATACTTATATAGTGATACTTAGAATTTGTTGGAATATTTTCAACGCCGCTAACCAAAGGGGGGTCCTGGGGGGCATCGCCCCCCAGGCTGTGGTCGACCTGACAGGTCAGGTCGTGGGGGTCCAGGGGAGACCGCCCTGGTGGGGGTTTCAAGGGGGCAACGCCCCCGGAAGAATTTTTTGAACTGAAGGTTTTATTTGGCCGATAAAAGCCTGTTCGAAAATTTCGAATCCAAAAGACACCATTGATGTCTGTTGATGAAGGAACCTGACGTTTCGTGAATAGAAACCTGTTGGCGAATAAAAAAAAAAAAAACCTATTCCCAACAGGTGCAAAACCCTTTATAAATAGCTTCTCCCAGTTTCGTTTAACACATAAGAAAAATCAATCTGTTTTCTCTGTTTCAAAAAGCATCATCAGAAATCAGAAATCTCTTTGTGTGTTCTTGATTGAATCAAGGGGTACAAACCTTGAATTCAGTTTTCGTTGCAGGGCTTTCATTGTATCCTGAAGGCAATATTTCGCATACCTGTTGTAATCGCCAATTGTTATTGGGAGGGTAGAAATATTTGTCTAAAAGAAATTTATACAAGCCTTGAAAGTTTTGGAGTGCAACACTTACTTCTCTGTGTCATTCATCCTTTGTGAAACCCTTTTTTTTTCCAACAGAATTTACAACATATCATTAATGATAATTCCTACTATCATTTTAATTAGGAAATGGATATTTCAAAATTACTTGGGGGTACTTTTTTTTTTCTTGTTCCTGAGGTATAGTCGGGCTCGGCTGCCCCAAGTGGTATTTAAGTATTGGCTGCTTTGTACTATCACATACTCGAGTGCATGACAATGTCTGTTTATGCTATTTAACACAGTCTGTGAGGAAGATTATTCGATGGTCCGTGAAATAAACTGTGAAATGGATTGCACAACAAGCGACCTCGAACAGAAGTCTTATTTTAGTCTGATGCATGTATACGTTTCTTAGGTTGAAAGGTAGTGTACTGAACTGAAGTAATAGGTGAGGAATATATAAGATTATGTTTATTAGGAAAGGTGAGAAATAAGTAAAATTTGTATGTGCTTTTTTAGTGGGTTTAGGTGCGTGAGAGAAGAGTAGGTATTTGCTGATGCTTCAATTTGAATTTCTCTTGTTAGAAAACACTACTGTTGGTGACGTATCGACTTCAGTTTGGTTAGGTTTGGTTGGTAATTTGCATCTCTCATTACATTAGGACCCATCGATCAACATAGAAAAACAATTGAAAGCAACAATTTGATTTTTAAAAAAGAGCTGGTATATATGCCTCATGGTTAGATGTGTGATGTGTACGTAAAATTGGCGTCTCTGCTGGAAATGGGTGTTCTATGCACTAGCTCGGAGCAAAATGGCGGCCAGGAGCTAGAATTGAATCTGCCACTTTTTTAACTTTTTTTCGTTTTGTTGCAAGAATGTAGTTGGAGAATGCATCTTTGAACATGCATGCAGTGACAATGAGCTGATGAACTCAAATGTATTCTGATAACTTTGACGGATGATAGCTATTCCTCATCATTTGACTAAACAGTATAAACTTTGGAGCAACAATGTAACCCCGTACTCATCTAAGTCCTCAGATCATATACCAAAATGTTGCACGGCAACTTCTTGAAGACAGTACAAGCAGCGTATTTGCGAATCATGAAAAGGAAAGTCAAGGCAAAAGTCAAAGGAAGGTCAAGAATATCTAGTTCTCGATCCTCTCATCCAATTACGAACTTTCTGATCCTACTAATGATTTCTGTTTCTTTTTTTATGATTCCACAGGCCTTGTTCACTGTCTAGTCCTTTTCGAATGTAGTTGCTTATCCATTTCGTTTTTCTTGTTTCTTCTTTTACCCTTTCAGCTTTTCATGTTTATCAGGTAAATCCTGCTGATACTGGTCTTTTGCCTGCCTTGTTTAAGGTGCAAAGTGGTATTTACAAAGGTTATGAATTCAAAGATTTTCTTGATTCAAGATTTCGATTCTCAAAGTTCAGCAATGAAGGTTTTTTATTTTCTCAGATTTTGATGCTGGAAATGGTTGCACCCTGTTCCTTTATCTTTGCCGATACTGCAAAAACAGACTAATCAGCTGGAATAGTGGCATGTCTTAATTGGAGATCTAGAGCCCAATAGTGTCTAGTTTGATAGTTGTGAATCCATTCTCTATGTAAAGCTGCGTTAAGAGTGAGTACTTCTTAAATGTTCTGAATATGTCTTTTGTTGTTGATCGTGTCCCATAATTTTATTCATAATGTATATTCATTTTATTCTTGTGTGCTTCTAGGGAAGCTTGTCTGGAGCTCGGAGTGAATTGGTGCCGGTTTGGAACTCGAATTGCATTTGACACTTGTTAATTACTTTTTGATAGAGGGTTGCACATGTATGCCGTTACTTGAGCTGATGGACATTGTTAATTTGATGAGATCATCACATAACCTCCAGATCATAATTAGATCATCAACAACAAAATATGCAAATCGCGTTGATAATTGTATTGCTCGGAATCTAACACGATGGGTTGGTTGGACATTGATAACTTAGAACTTTAGGTGGATTATAGCTATTCCTCCTTTACTTTTTTTCTTTTTTCTTTTGCTAGGAAAAAGGCATTGTATTAAGAGATAAAGTTTACAAATGTTGTGATAGGAAATTAGGAATAGTTTCCCACCACTCAGTACAAGTATTGGTTCTTCTGCAATGCTTATCCACTTTATCGACAACTGAATTAAAATCTCTACTGAGGTGACTAGTTTTAGAAAATGAGAAGAAATCTAACATAGCATAGCAGTCATCTAAAATGGTGCTACCGAACCAACATAGACTGTTGTTTTTATTCTCTAGGTAATTCATAACTTTTTTTGCATCACTATAGAGGATGATGGAGGTCAGGTTCTTACTTCTTGCCCATTTAATGGCTTCAAACACTGCTAGACACTCCGCCTCCTGTGCATTCCTTGCTAAGCCTCTGACTGTTTTGCACCCCTTGAAGTTACCTGATCCTGTAGTCATGTAAATACCAAATCTTGTATTATTAGTATCTTTATCAAATAATGCATCGAAACATATTATAATACAATCACTTGGAAGAGTATGGGCATGAACTGGATTGGATATACCAGTAGGATGGTTGTTCACAGTGCCACCAGGGGTATTAACTAATTGAGTATTATCCAAACCTAAAGAACCTAGAGTATCATTTGTAAGCCTAATAGCTAATCTAGCTCTGACAGTATGGTGAGTAGCTTTTTGCTGGAAAACTTTGAAGCATCTATCTCTCCAGATACTCCAGGCTGTTGTGAGGATTTCTATTTGAGTATTTTCATCCTGACTATTGAGAAGCCATTTCTCTCTCCACTCTTTAATAGTGGGATTTGAACCTGCATCCTGCAAAGTAAAATACCCATTTGGTGTAGCTGACCATACAGATTCGGAAAATTGACAGTGTAAAAGAAGGTGCTCAGTCGAATCGACAACATTGTTACCGCACATGCTGCACAAGCCACCACTGTTAGGCGTATACCGAGAAAGCCTAGATTTAGTTGGCAAAATATCACTCAGACATTTCCAGAGAAAAAGTTGAACTTTGGGTAGGAGGTTAGCTTTCCATAAAGCTTTAAGATTGGGATTAGGGTATTGTTTACAAATTGGGACAGAAACATTAGGAATCCATTTATCCTCAAAAGCCTTAATACTTATATGTTTTTCACCTCCCAATGACTATGTTGTTTCACTATTTCTAGCCCTCCAAGTATAGCTTTCCACACCCAAGAAGAATCTTGGTTTTTCTTACAATGCAGAGGATGATTATTGTTGAAGTACTTGCATTTTAAGATTTTAAACCATAACTCATCAGAACCATGAATTAATCTCCAGGCAATTTTAGATAATAATGCAAGATTAAATTTTTTCAAATCACGGAAACCTAAACCTCCAACATGCTTATGAGTACAAACCTTTGGCCACAGTTTGTTATAAATCCCTCCTTGATTCTTTTTACCCCACCAAAAGTCTCTTTGGGACTTTTCCATTTGATAGATAATGCTATCAGGAATCAAGAAAGAATTCATATGATAAACAGATTACGAGTTAAGCACATTTTGAACCATCACTGACCTACCAGCTTGAGTAAAATGTTTGCCTTTCCATTTTGCTGCGTTGTTGTCATGATGCTCAGCAAGATAGGCAAAGGATTCAGCTTTGTTTTTGTTAACTAGACGCAATAGCTAACTAGACGTTGTAAACTGCATAAAATTCAGTGCAACAACATAATCCATACTTATTCAATAGGTTGTTCGTTTCTTTTTAAGTCAACTGAGTCGTCTATTTTTGATCATAACATTTGACTCTCTCAAAGATTATTAATAACATTGTTGTAGAACTTATATGAATACAATCAGATATGTACCTAGCGAGTCAAGGAAAAATTTGTACTTTCCTCGAATACTTTGCAGTCAGATATATGAGACGAATAATATCACAAAAATATAATTGGGCGCCGAGTTAGATCCAAACAAACAAGCTTGAAGTCCTCCCCGGCTCATATATAAAAATGGACGCAACACCTTCTTGAAAAAAAATGGACGCAACACCTTTTCGAGAATGGAGACTAGAGACAGAAGTAGTCAAGTCTAAGTTTTAATGGGCTTCACCTCTACATGACAAGGTCCAAAAGTCATATGGGCTTATAATTATTTAGGAAATTTAAGTTCAGGATAGAAACACCTAAAAGTATAAAATCATTCTTGATTTTCCTAGCGACATTCATCTTCTTGGTTGTCAAATGGGTACTCAATTATCCATACCCAAAACAAAAACTAAACCTAGTGCTCTGGATGCGGTACCGGGTCATAAAATCAGACTCATTAGCGGATAAAAGCATTTGGAACCTCAAATTTTTTAGGAGTTTACCTTTTTTTTCTTCTTCTTTTTGGTAATTTTAACATAAAACAAAGAAGTACTTGTCAAGTTTTGGCTTTAGATTTTTATGATTTCCAAATTTTTTTTTTATGTTTGATGTTCAATTAGATCATTAATGAATAAATAACAATTCCTTTATGCTAAAATATTTTAGATTTAAAACCCGGATCCGATTTATATAAATAGTTTGGGTCAGTAGTATCCCGAAGGAAGCAGACCCATAGATAACCACTTCACCTTCGTCCTTTATAAACTCCTTTCTCTTTTGTAAACAGTCTCTCTATAAATTCAAATGCAAGTACTACTTCCTCGCTATTATACAACTCTCCTTATTACAACTTCAATTTCATCATTTTCTTCATTGCTCACTAGAATCTATTTAGAATCCTTTTTAAAGATGTCTTTACTCATAACTAGTTATGATTCTTTAAAGAACCATAACTAGTTTTTCTGGTTTAAGTGATGTTAGACTATTTACTTTGAAGAATGTTGATAGATCTAGGGTGTTATATGAGTGTGTCTGTTAGATCTAAGACTAATTTTGATGACGCTTTCTTATTTAATTGCTACTACTGCTTTTTTATCCCCAATTTAGCTTAGTAATTCACTTCTTCAAAATTATATCATCTCTAAGTTTTGACCAATGTTTTGATTTTTTTCATGAGATTGTTGTAGGATCTAACTACTGTTAGTCCACATGCAGTGACAACAATGATATATAAGAATAAATTGAATTGAAGAATAAAATATATGTATTGAATCTTAGAATTCAATGTTTTTATTGTTTAGATAACATAATACATAACCTATTTATAGGTGTTTACAAAAAGGACTATCCAATAAAAAAAACTAGGCAATAAAACTAACGAATTGGAAGAATTACTATTAACATAACTCATGCACGGGATGTCTAATGGTCGAGTATTACATTTATTCAGTACAAAAACATAAGACAATATGCTTAAGTTATGTTTGGGCTTAAATTCCAACAACCTCTCTTAAGCTCAAACATCTTAAACATCCATCATATTTTCCAACTTATTAAATGCTTCAGCCTTCAATGACTTAATAAAAATATCTGCAATTTTAATTCATAATTCGCAGAATTCTATTTCAATCTTGTTGTTCTTCAAAAATTCACGTATTTAAATTAATGCGATTAATTCCTTCATGAAACCTTACATTCTTGGTTAAAACTATTTCCGGCTTAGTGTCTCAATATATCTTTGTTGCTATGCCTTAAATAATATTCAGAGTTTCTAGTAAATGTCGCAACCAAACAAATTGACACGTAACTAAACAAACCTAAAGATAGCAACTACTTTATTCTCTTTTGACGACCAAGAAATTATACCTAGACCCATACAAAATAAGAAACCAGAAGTATTCTTACGATATATTTTATCACCCATCCAAATTGATTATCTGTATAACCAACAAGTTTAGACTTATTATACGATACTTAAAGAATATCGTCAACAATTATATACCTTTTACGTTATCAAAAGATCCCCTTTGCATCTAGAGCTTGACTAGGTATCTTCACGAATCGACTAATCAAATCGACTTCAAATGCAGTATCATGCCTAGTTACTGTCAAGTAGTATAAGCTCCCTATCAGTTGACGATAATGAGTTTGATTGATTTACTAAATCATCATTACCAATCTTATCCCAGCGCACCTGAGTTTCCACCAGTGTCTTTATAGCAGTGCATAAATCCATCCTACACCGCTTCAATATATACAATTTTTTTATCAAGTATACCGTACTCATGGTGCCTTCTTATCCCCGCACAACACTTTCTTTAACCATAAAACCTTATATTAATTTTTTTCTTCAGATAACCAATAAGTTGATCCAAAAATACCTCTTCTTCAAGTACTTCATTAAGAAAAGATTACGATATTGCTTGGTTGAACCCACCATGCATTGATATGTCAAGTTTGGTTGTGAAGTTAATTAGTTCTGAAACTCGGAGTCTCTTGATTGATTACTAAAGTCAACTTCGTTAGGTTAGACTATGAACATAGAAATGTTGAGACTTTTTCTTGTTACTCATAAAGAAGCCAAAGACCTATAGGCAACAACAAAGAGATCAACCTGCAGTTGGGGGTTAGTTACAATAGACTTGACTTGTTCAATTTCTATAATTTGTTCTTTCAAGTCAGTATTTAATGAAAACATAACATATGAAGTGAAGTTTGTTTACAATGACTTTATTATTGGTGACGTTGTCATTATATTACGATCAAAGTATCAAGAAATGATATACTAGTTGTCTCTACAACTTGGGTATATAGAGTTACGAAGTATAGTTTATTTATAGACTTCGTATTATCGACATTACACTAATTGGTTACTCGTTATTACCTAGTGTGTTGAAATTCCGGATGAATCCCTACCTTGGAGTTATATTTAAGTACATAGTTAAATAAAGTAGACTTGTGAAACCTATTTCGTAGTTGAAAAGCTGATTCAAGGATCTATTCTAAGGAACCAAAAATAATAAGGATTTATACTAAGACCCAACCCCATGTAAGGATCTATTCTAAGACCGATCTCTAGAAAGTTCCTAGGACCGATCCTAAGGATCTAAATCTGGACTGATTCATAGCAAGGATCTAGGTTAGGAACGATCCTTATATTTCTGACTGAAACCTACATTTTATATATTTCTACTATCTTTGGGTTTTTGTAGACATCGAGATGTATTTTTGTTATATTGGGAACATTCACATAGTGCAGATATAGCGATTTGAGCATATGTTAAATTTTAATATCTTAATTTTAAAGTATTTTCCTTTGATACTCAAGGCATGATCCTGAAACCGAATTTTCAATATCTTTTAGATATCAAAAATATATGCTTACCATATCCCAGAAAGTTGCATATTTCTAGTTACTATATTAGTAAAGTTCATAGATGTGTACTAGGTAATTTTAGTTTTCAAATATGAGCGACACCGGTTTAACAGTTGGAATACAGTTGGTACTTATCAAATTCGTAAATAAATATTTATTGCATATCTTAAGGATTTTCAGAATTGGAAATACCTTGTCTCCCACTCAAGCCTTGGTCATAACATTATAATAATGGAGCTTGTATTCTTACAAACTACTCCGTTGACACAAAACTTAAGTGATTGTTTGGGAAGCCAACTTTTGAATAAATATGAGTAATCTAATCAGGTGAAATATCTTGTGTTGTCTTTGTTTAAAGTCTTCTTTGAGATCAAGAAGATTTTAATACTACCATTGGTGGGAAACTAAATCGTATTGTTATTGTATTTTTTCGGTTAATGGATTTGATTAAGAACTAACGGTATAGTTATCCTTGGTAGATCAATCTTGTTTATTCTATGGTCCTTCTCTTATGATATAAGGCCACTGAGTTCATTTAAGGATTTGACTATCACAAATCTTATGGTTCAAGATCTGTAGATAGAACTTTTAATCAATCAACTTCAGTAGACTCGGTTTTCTGTGTGTTGATCAATAGTGGAATCAAGTTATTTGTGCAGTGGTTACTTTGAAGATGGAAGACTTTTTATTTTAATATATGGTTTTTGATCTTTATGATTCTTATTGCACACTTGATTACTGCACATAAGACTTGTCTAAAGATCAAACAAACTATCTAGTTGTTTCTTCTTGTAAAATTACTTGGGTAGAGCTTGTTCACTGAGATTGATAACTGAGTTTGTTATTGAAATATTAGCCCTTTGATTTTTCAGGTTACCATCCAAAGGAGTTGAAAGTGGAAGTCTTCACAAAGGTGAATCAACTCCAGATAGTGTACCCTGTCTTGGAATTCACGTGCATATGCCAAATCGGTTATAGTCGCAGGGATACTGAAGGAAGTGACTAACGAGAGAGTGTTTACTTGGTCTCAACTTTACGAAGATGCAATAATCAATTTGTACATCGGCTTAATTGTTAGAGTAATAAAAACTGGACTAGGTCACGAGGTTTTTCTACTGGGCAATCTTCTTCGTTAGCAAAATATTGTGTGTTTTGTGTTTTAATTTACTTTCGCACTATATAATTTATCTTTATAATTAAAGTAAATGTACTTGTGCATTAATCCACTTGGTATAATCCCATAGTTAGTTTGGTCTTGAAATTTAACTATATACCAAGTTACATCTTGTTGAAGTATTTATTTGGCCATTATTGTTTCGGTAGAATTACAAAAGGTATGTTTGTATAGGTTGATATCAAAAAGATCATGTTGTACTCGGTACCCTCATCATTTCTGGAACTGACTTAACGTTCATTTGATGAAGTCGTTATTTTTTCGTGCAACCAAAGAAATAACAAGTCATATAGTCAAGGAGAGTTATTAGCGATTCTTCATACTAATCAATTTCATTCTTATGTTTATATCCTTTCACAACAAGTTGCGTAGTAAACTTGTTGATACTAGCATCAGGATTATACTTCGCCTTCTACATCGATTTGACCCTGATTGATTTCTTTCCTGGAGGAAAAGTGGTCAACTCCCAAGTGTCGTTCTTCTTCATGGATTGAATTTTGTTATTCATTGCTTAAGTTGTCCATCATTATTTGCTGCTTCTTTATAATTTAAGGAATCACAGTTTACAAATAATACATAACTAACAAGTTATCATATTCATCAGTATCATTAGTTACAATATAATCCTGACAACGAATAAGGAGAGTGTGAGTTCGTGTGGAGCCAAGAGTTCCTGACACTTGTTCCAAGAAAGAATAAGGTTCAAAAATATTCTGATCAAGTGTTGTATGACTATACGGTACTAAAGACATTGTTGGTTCAAGTTGTGACTCTTCATTTTCGATGACATCTAATTCTAATCCCATATGTACCTTTTCTATACTTGTTCACTGCCATGTTTCGTCCTCAAAGAATTCAACATCTATACTAACAATGATAACACCAGTGTTTGGATTGAATAACGTGTAACCTTTAATTAGTTCTTGTATTATAACCAAGGAATATATACTTTTCACCATTTTCATAAAGCTTTTGATGCTTTTCAGTTGGTACACAGGCGACACAACATACAACCACTTCATGCTTCTTCAGGAGTCATGTCGAGAATACTTATAGTGGGACACCAGTTCAGATTATAGGTTGGACACGAAACTGCCTCCGTATGTCCAAAATAATTTCGGTAAATCCTTGTATAGCAACACACTACGAGCCATTTCAACTATAATCATATTATTCCTCAAAGCGACACTATTTTACTGTGTAGTATATCTGGTTGTAACAATATCTCATTCAACGACCTCTAGCATAGTTGCAACCTCTCCACTACTCATCATCTAGTACTGTACAAAATTTGCATTTGGCTCCCCTAAATGATCATGCATAATTCATTTGTTTTAGTTACACCAACATTTATATTTTCAAAATGAAATGCTAACAGTTTTTAAGTTTCCTTGTCGGATACTGAAATGACGAGGGTACCCAAGTACACCACAATCTTTTCGTTCCTAGATATAAGTCTGATACCAAGTGTGATCGTCTATGGACAAAGACGAGACAATACAACAACGAGGTATCCACTTGATAATAGTTACGACATGAAACAGATATACTATAGGATCACAATAAAGTGTCTTGGATTAACGTACTAGTGTATTTACTTTTAATATAATAAAAATTTATAATTGTGGAATATAAAAGTAAATCACACAAACATATTTTGTTCACGAGGAAACCGAAAATGCAGAAAAACCGTGGGACCTAGTCCAGTTTGAATACTCTCAAAATTAATCCGTTATACAAAGAAAAGATCCAACTTCGTATAGCTGAGACCAAGTAATCTACCCCTAGTTACTTAGTTCCCTCAGTATCCCTGCGTCTACAACCGTCTGGCCAACGTACGTGAATCCCAAAATATATAGAAATCACTACCTTGAGTTGCTTTATCGATGTAAAGTATTAAGCACTCAACTCATTTTGATCGTCCACCAAACAGTAAAGGAATAAAGTTGTTCGGTAACCACTCTATTAATCTTTAAGGAAAGATATGTTGAGTTTTGACGAAGGCTCTTCCATTTAATCAAGATCCGAAATAATCAGGTCTAGATTCACAACTATCAGATTCAGATATTGAAGAATACCACCAAATGATAGTTGCCGATATATACGACTACTTGATCAAATTTACAAAAGATAAATTAGATCTAGTTGGATCCATGCCAATCAAGATGTGTGCCTAAAGTAATATCAAAAGATGCAAAACCTATCAGAAAAATCTTCTTGTCTTCAAATCTTTAATCTTGTCTTCCATTGTACCAGCACACAAAAACTTGACTCCATATATGATCGATCACGTACAGAAAAAAGTCTGTTAACAATGGATGAGCACAAGTTATCTTCATATTAAAAGATAGTTCTGAAGATCCCGTCGATACTTTGATCTAGTTTTAGTGAACTTATGTCAGAAGAGAAGGATCTCAAGAATAATCAAACTAGGTGCAATCAAAGTTTCAATAATTGTTAGTCAATCAAATCAATAATTGAAAACTAAATAACAATGCTCTTGTCTATAATTGCTAGAGCTTCTTGATTCAAAAGAAGTCTTTAAACGAGTGGACTAAGAGATTTCTCCTAATTAGGATACTTTCCTCTCCGGTATAGTATTACAAGTAATACTAGTAGTCGGCTCCGCCAGAAACAATGAAGTTTGCCTGGATAAGGATAGTTTTTAAGAAGAACAAACTTCACTATTTATAGACCAAAGTTGTTTGGACAACAAGGAAATTCCAAAGCCGAAAGATTCTCAAGATACGCAATAAAGTACCTAATTTCGGTTTTCATATTTCCAACTAATATCCAACCCGTAATTCTGAAATATCTCTTTAGAAAATATCTAATATTAGTTTAGCACTTAACTAATATAAATTTTCTAGAGATATGTTTTTGATTGCTGGAAAATCAAATATAATTTGAAAATCTTAATTAAAAGATTCTCAATATTTCGGTTTGGGATCACCTTGAGTATCAAGGAATATCTTTGAACAACCAATGATTAGAATTATGTACATGTTCAAATTATGTCAACATCTGGAACTTTCCTATCTAGCAAACCCTAATTCCAAACTCATACAAAACTATAAAGTAATATGTGAATGTTGAAAATCGGTTTTGCTCTTGGGACCGGTTCTACCATGACTCTTAACATAGGTTAAGATCGGTTTTACCAAGTCTCAAAATATAGGTAGGGATCGATTCTACCATGACTCCCAACAATAGATAGGATCGGTTCTACCAAAATGCCCAATATACGTAGGGATCGATTCTACCATGATTCCTAACAAAAGCTAGGATCGGTTCTACCAAGCATCCCAATATAGGTAGGGATCGTTTCTACCATGATTTCCAACAAAAGCTAGGATCATTTCTACCAAGTATCCCAAGGTAGGTAGGGATAAGTTCTACCTTGACTCTTAACATAAGTTAAGATCGGTTCTACCTGAATTCCCACCTTAGGTTTGAATTGGTCATCCAAAAGATCTTCATAGAAAACCGGACCAAAACACCTATTGATTTCTTTTCCATTACGAAGCAAGTTCGTATGTACTTCCTTTATACCAATATAATAAAATATGATTTCCTATGATGAAATCGCACCTATATCCAATACACAATCAAGTAACAAGTTATAAAGATTATGTCGATGTCGCATTTACAAAGTTCAAAAGATAAACGTTATACTTCGTAATTCATATACTTCCTTGACCCTTTGATCATACTAATATGACCAAGTCTAATACTAGAGTATCATATATATAACCTCGCATGTTATGTTTTGAATCTTAAATGACTTGAAAGAAACTATAGGAATGAAAACTAGTCAAGTCAGTATCACTAACCTCAAGTGATATCTTCGTTGTAGCCGATACGTCTTCACGTTCTACAGGTCTTCAGAGTAATACTTGTATGTCTCAATATTCCTAGACTTTCAAGTCTAACCTAAACGAAGTTGACTCTAGTAATTTTGATCAAGCGACTCTAATTGAGTTTTGATATATACTAAAATATGACAACCAAACTTGACATACCAACACTTGGTGGGTTCAACCGAGCATTGCTCTAACAGACACATTTTCCTTTTAGTTATCACCAGATTTTAAAATAAATGATTCTTAGTCAGAGATCTATTTCTTTGCTTTGTTAACCATCTCCCTTAGATTTACCAGTAATCTATCAAAATACAACTCCATACAGTGAATAGTTTATTTCTATTACCTTTCCATCTTATGCTGTCCAGACCCTGTAAAGGTACTCCAGTGCGATAAATCTTCTCAACTATATTAGTATCATATAAGATATTAAGAAAGCTAGCATTCCAATATTCAGTATCAGATCAATTATTTGGTCAAATAATTTGGAGACTTTTAGAAGCAAACTAAGATGGAAGATACCCATCATGGTCTAGAATCCAGTACCTTTCCATTTACTAATGTTACTACATGTTCCAACTTCTCAACAATAGTTTTACTTAACAATATAAAAGCCTTGACTAATTTCTCTCTAGACCCATGATAATTTCTCTCTAGACCCATGAGCCAGTGAAAGCAAGTGGTTTATGCTTTGTAGAATTATAATTTGTAAAATATTTGAGCTTAAGCACTTGGAACCATAAAGATTATTTTCCCAACACCATGTTAATTTTGACTATCTTTGTAACTCTCTATTTTGGATATTATAAGGTAGACAACCTCTTATACTTTTTTGTTAAGGGATAACTTCCTTGTTGGACCCAGGAGGAAGTTAGGCCCAGTACAATTTCCTATCTATCCGTTCAAAAAGTTGTATTTGTGTTGCTTGTCTCGCATTTTGCCATTTTGGTGATACATTTTCTAAGCCCAAAAGAAAAAGAAAATGCATCAACGTATTAGATAAACAAATATCTTATCCAGATGGACTACTCGGAAATGACTCCTCAAATTTAAGGGGTTCTTTTAGGATTTATTTAATTTGTAGAGTAGTTAAATATCTTATCCGCGCCCCCTAATAGCACAAAGCAACCTGGCGAGTGCTCTCTTTGGTAAAGTAGTTAAGGACATTGATAGTGTTTATGAGCTTTTGGATAGACAAAAAGCGGTCTTCGGTTGCCTTCAAGCAGCGCATGCTCAGTATTTTCTTCTTGCTATTCCGATTGAGGGCCTTGGGCAGAAGATATCACTTGTGGAGTATCGGTCCATCCTTAAATACAGTTTAATGATTCCTCTGTACCCCTATGATACACAATGTCCTGCTTTCATTACTGGATGTTTGGATTCGTTCGGGGAACATGCAGTCCACTACAAGGTAGATCCTGGGTTTAAATATACACATGATCATGTGAGGATACGTTGTATGACGTATTGTGGAGAGCTAGTATTTCAACAAAGAAAGAGGCGCAAGTCAACTTCTTGACTAACCCACTTGAAGGGAGATATACACTTAGGCCAGCTGACGTTCTTATTTTTGGATGGGATAATGGTAAACATGCATGTGTTGACCTCACGGGTGTTTCTCCATTAGTTGGTTTTGGGCATGGTGCTTTTACAGTTGGCCAGGCAGCGCTGAGAGCTGCCTCAGGTAAGATAGCAAAGCATGAGAAAACGTGTATTGATAATGGACATGATTTTTGTTAGAGCATATCTCGGTCGACCTCGCATGCGTCGCTATCTCAAGCATGTTTGTCAATGTTAGTGATCAGAACTATAAGTCTTGATTTCTAGCCTACATAGCTAAGTCTCGGACTAGGATAGAAAAATGTAGTTGAGCTCAAGGACTTCATGGCGATTCATCATACAACGACGAAGATCTATACAAGGAACCGTGGAACTTCATCAACAAAAAAGTATGTGGAGACTTGAATCTATCACTCAAAAGTCTATCTCTTCTATCTCCTACTTCTTATGAGACAAAATTCGTATGCTATATAGACTAGATCATACATATTTTACATTTCGAGCTGGGCATTCATTGCTTATCTTTTATCTCGAAATCGTGTGTTGGTAAAGCGTTTCGCTTTGATCAAGTTTATCTTCACCTAGTAACGAAAGTCATGAAAAGTTTCAATCACTTTGAGAATTGCTCTGACGTGAATCGGTCTGTGAATAACGGCTACATAGCGTCCTCTGAGAATGTCTCAATGATTGAAATGAGAGTTTAGATTACATAACCATGTATTCCTCGAACCGAAGTTTTCGAACTTTGTTGATCAAGAGAAATCGGGAGGATTGTGGAATTGGATTGCCAAGTCCGCGAACTGTCGGAAGTTCTCGACCGAGAATTTCTGTTGGATTTTCCAAAACTCGTTTGTGTGCTAAGTCCGCGAACTCAGTAAGCAAACCCAGTCCGTGAACTGGCGGAAGTTCTCTTTCCGAGAATTTCTGCTGAGTTTGGAAAACTCAACCGATTAACTTAAGTCCGCGAACTTGTTTGTGAACTTAAGAGGTTATGATCTAAAGATGTGCTCTGAACATGAAACATTAAATTACTAAGGAATGCTTTATGCAAACCGTGTCTATAATGTTCATGAGCCGATTCAATCGAATCGAATCATCTTTTTTTCAATTGCGTCTTGTGTAGTTACATAAGATCTCATAGCCATTGAACAACTCTTTAACTAGTTCATTTGAGTCAATTGAACTAGTTATGGTGAAGAAGAATAAGGTTAATATGAAATGCTCATATGGTTAACCTTTTGGGTTACTATGTTGAACCAACATACACGTACACGTTTGGGCATGGTTTTCACGAACCCAGTAAACGTCTACCCAAGTGTGTGTGACAAGCTAAGTTTTCGATCTAACGGTTGAGAAATATTATCTTGAATCTAAATCAGGTTTTCATCTAACGGTGAATAAGGATTGCTTTGTAACTAAAGCAAAACCTTGATTTGAAGGCTATATAAAGGAGACATCTAGCATTGTGCAAAACTAATCCCCACACGTCTGTGTGCTACTAGTGCGACCGCTAGAGTCGATCTCCATTAACCTTTGATTTTCTTCTCTAAAATCAGGTTAATGACTTCATTGGGATGGTGAAGCCAGACCGATACTAATTTATCATAGTTGTGTGATATGATCTTGCATCTTCTATCGTATGAGTACAATCGATTGATTGGCTTGAGATCGTGAGAGTTCTCCGATAGGCAAGATAAAGAAGTCACAAACATCTTCGTCTCACTATTTGTGATTCCTCGACAATCCGCTTGTGTAGTCAGGAAGGATTGTAGAGAGGTGATTGATTAATCTAGGCTGTTCTTCGGGAATATAAGACCGGATTATCAATTAGTTCATGTTCACCTTGATTTTATATCAAAAGACGGAATAAAACCTAGGGTTTATCTGTGGGAGACAAATTTATCCTTTTATACACTTTTCTGTGTGAGACAGATGTGTTCATTATCAAGTCTATGATTTTGGGTTACAACAACTCTTGGTTGTGGGTGAGATCAGCTAAGGGAATCAAGTGCGCAGTATCCTGCTGGGATCAGAGGCGTAGGAGTACAACTATACCTTGGATCGGTGGGAGACTGATTGGGGTTCAACTATAGTCCAGTCCGAAGTTAGTCTGCAGTAGGCTAGTGTATGTAGCGGCTTAATACAATGTGTATTCAATCTGGACTAGGTCCCGGGGTTTTTCTGCATTTGCGGTTTCCTCGTTAACAAAATTCCTGGTGCCTGTGTTATTTCATTTTCCGCATTATATTGTTTATCTTTATAATTGAAATAATACAGGTTGTGCGTTAAAGGTTAATCGATTAGAGATCCGACCTTGTGGTTGTTGATTTCATTGATTAACACTTGGACATTGGTCTTTGGTACCGTTCAAGTTATTCCTTGTATTTGATCGCTATTGTTTTTAGCTTGAGTAAAAATCAAATCAAGAGAGAGATATTAACTCCTAGAGATACTTTTATCTAGATTGAGTCTGACTGTCTAGTAGATTCTCTAGCAAAGTATTTCGAAGTTAGTCCATACAGATTGCTAAGCGAAATATTAGGTGGTGTTGTTAGACCCCCGCTTTTTCACTTTTATGCCCTTTGCTTTTGACACTTTCGGTTAGTTGGCTCCAGAGGCGGTTGGACTCCTCAAGAGAGTTCAGAAAGTCATGCACAATAATGTCATGACTCCCCGTTCGATGGAGTTTGTTTTTAAAAGGATAGATTTTGCTATCCAAAAAGGGCTTGTGGCCGCAACTTGTTGCTCGCTTGCCTTTATGTAAAAGACTCTATCAATCATATTTCGAAATCAGTCCAAAATTTTCAAAAATTTGTAGATGCTCTAAATTTACTTAGTGGTATTTTTTTCGAAATCTTGTGGAGCATGACATGCTTGTGGATTTTGTTGTTTCCATACGAGATACCCTTTTAAAAATGGGTCAATATTCTTAAGGCTCTTTATTGCACATTTACGGCCAAATATTCACCGAAGGAAGACCAATTTTTCATGCAGGTAGCCTTAGTTACTACTGGACGACTTGATTCAAAATCTTACAATTGGTCGGATTTGGAAAAACAAAATGGTAACTTTACGGAAGTTCCAGAACGGAACAGGATTCTCTATGCGTGTTATTTGTAAGGATAGAAAAGTTTGGTGTATAAGAGTTCATTCCAAGTATCTTGAAGTCCAGGCAAACACCAATGAACACAATCAGCATAACTAGTTGGATTAGCTATCTGCTCTTTTGTTAAGGGATCCCATTGCTTCTTATATATTGTTATATGTGCATCTTTTCTATACTCGGAGAGTTGTGTAATGTTTAGTAATGTAATAGGTACTTTTGATTTACTGAATTCTTGTTTAACCACTTCCATTACTTTTTTCCGAGACCCTAGTCCCCAATATTCTGGATCTTCTATTGGAGTCGTTTGATTGAGACAATTCTCATTTGGTTCCCCACCCCATTCACGGCTCCTGCAAGTAAAACATTCAAGTTATTAAAAAATTGTTGTGAATACACAAAAAAACGGGTCACAATAAAACCTTCGAGATGCACTTACTTCTCGTGGATAGGCGACATGGAAGTGAACATAACCCTATTTTTCTCAGGATTTGTATTTTTTTCTACCCATTTCACCAGACTCTTCATTGCCACACGATATGCATCTTCCGTCTTCAACTCCTCGGTTAATTTCTCTTCATCTTGGAATGATCCTTGTCTACATGCCAAGAACATAAAGTCATTATACTTCATTTTCTTTACATATATGTTTGTTAAGCAAAATGAATCTGAAACTTGTTTACAAGGGTTTTGAGATTACAATAATTTAAACTTCAGCCCAGTACACCACCAAATGTAGGTATTGAACACCAAAACGTCCGCTCCCTTCCAATGTTGACCGTGCTTGTCGATAGAATCTTTACGAACCAATCTATCTGGAAACCTATGGATTATGGCGTTATCGGAGTTTGATTCCAAAAGAAATGGTGCCCAATAAAACTCGATCGTCACATTGTAGTCCTAAATGTTTGAGCAATATAGTTTAGAAGATTGCGACTACTTGTTTATGTACAAGAGAAACCATATAAACACGTAAATTAACTGTTATATTATCTCCCCTTCTTTAAGGCAAGCAAGCTTAATTGAAATCCTTAATTTTTTTTGGTTCATCACGGATTAGGCACTAAAATGTTAAACAAAATAGGGACTGTTTAGTTAAGAAATATAAATAAGGACTAAAATGCTTAACAAAATAGGGACTTAAAAGTAATAATATACGGAATCGTTTATTTATAGAAATGCCATTTTTATAAAAATAAAGATAAATATTTTAAAATTTCGTGTCTTCCAAATGGTACGTCGGATTTTTGTGAATTTTATATATTTTAAAAGCTCTTTCAATCATCTACTTAACGAGTATAGACAACCATATCAAATTTTTACTTTTTAATATATTTATAGTTCTCCGAAAAAATAACTATAAGATTACCTCCGTTTTATTAAAAGTGATACTTTTTTTTTCTTTCCATTTTTACCTAATATTAGACTAAATTGAAAAGTAAAATGAAAGTACCACATTTCAGAAATGGAATGAAAAATTAATGTTTCTGAAAAATTAATATTACCGATGTGCATCGCACGTTCACTAACTGTATATTTAATCATCGTTGGTAGTTGGTACCTTGGCTGTGAATACAGTGAGAGAGTCACTAACGGTTCGCATGGATTTGGCGTGTGCAGGGATGACCTTCTGGAGGAGACACACCATGGAAGTGAATTGACCCCGATTCAAGGAGTCACCAATAAACAACATCCTCTTACCTCTAAGTTTTTCCAGCATGAAACTTGCATTGAAACTGCACAGTTTTAATCAAATGGGTCAACATAAGAATTTAATTATACACGGTCACAAATAAACAAAATTATGAGAGAATTGTTTATGAACCTGGGCAGAGAACAACCATGAGGTTGCCATCTCCAATGTTGATAGCCTTTATCAGGTCTTCCTTCTTTTTGACAAGTGAGTTGAGATGGTATGTATGGACATTCCGGTTCTTCATAAAGCGGTCGATTTGATTCATCGTAGACCCATTTCCCACTAAATACATCACATTCTTGATGATCTTCATCACCATGAGGCTCTCCAATTGCATATGGCAATTTCACCTGCTTCTTAATATCTACTTAATTGCCCATTAAAAAAAAAAAAACTTATATTCTTAGAAAATGATCATAATGTAAGGTCGGAAGACTACATGATTCAAAAACAAGAAGCTGGTTAAGTTAAGATAATTTCACTAATCCTCCTCACCTGTTTCTATCAAAATTGTTTGTTTGTTGTCTGCTTCTGATGCTTCTGGTTGTAACCGATTCAAAGTTTGTCTCAGAAAACAACTAACACTGTTCTCATGAAGAATAGAGAGAAGGAAAACGAAAACTATGAAAGTAAAAAGGTATGGAGAAAGAGTTGTAGTTATTCTACGAGAAGATAGGGATGCAAAGGAGATTGAAGGTTTCATGTTTTTGCTGTTTTTTCTTTGTGGGAGACTCAATCTTTTAATTAGAGCTTAAATACATGCATGAGACTTTCTACACATATTAAGGTAGAAATCAGTTAAATCTTATAGCATTTACAACAACATACATATGCCCAATCATAATCATTAATGTTAAGAGAAAATGTAAACTATTATCAAATTAATTAAGAAATGGAAGTACGTGGGAACTAACAGTTTTTGTTTTATGCTTCAAAATTTTCTTAAAAAAAGTTTTCGTTTCAAATGGAATTACAGTAGAAGTCGGGGTCAGCGCCAACGCGGTATTCAGCTATTTAAAAGAACGCTGAGAAGAGTATGTTTGATTGTCGGAAATCTGTTAAAATCAGAAATTATCCATGGCAATGGGGGTTCATTTTAAGCTAACTACTACAACAGTCTGAACGTGAGGTGGATCAGACAACTAGCGACCTGAAATGAAAGAATAGGATTTTGTATATTAGAAAACATGATAAATAAGTATAAATGTGTCTATGTATACTTTATACTTTAAGTGGGTTTAGGTAGGTGCATGAGAGCAGAGTAGTAGGTATTTGATGATATGCTTCCGTTTGAATTTCTATTGCTAGAAATTAGAGAACACCACTGTTGGTGACATTTCGGCTTCAGTTGGTTAGGTTTGGTTGGTAATTTTAGGACCTATCGATCATCATAGAAAACAATTGAATTAACAATGATTTTATAAACGAACTGGGGAATAAATATATGTATATAAATAAATATATGCCTCGTGGTTAGCGTGTGATGTTTAAGTAATTAGGTGTTTCTGCTACTTTAATGCCAAGCGCAAGCTTCATGGTTAGGTTGTTTTTGATCAATCGTATAATTGTACTGTAGTGGGAATTGAAGATCCCTTTGAAATGGGTGTTTCTTGCGCGAGCTTGGACAAATTGGTGCTGGTGTGGAGCTCGAATTGAATTTGACACTTTTTTATTACTTTTCGATGGAGCGAAGGTGAAAAATATATATTCTTTTTTATGCAAAGAAAACATGTTATTACTCGAGCAAATAGTTTGACAATGTTTGCATCCTCCAAAATTACAATATCAATAAAGCTTGGAGGATGATTAATCCAACATTTCGAAACCTTAAACACTCTTGCATGCCTTGCTAGTCTATTTGCATGTTTATTACATTCTCTTAATGAACTTACATGTTCATAAAGGTTGAGTTTATAATCCAGTAATGATATCTAAGATTAATGCTTGGTTTTCCCAAGATGCAATCTGGTGATCCTTATTGACTGCATCCATCACTAGCCTTGCATCGAGTTCAAAACAAATGGATTGAATCCGTACCTCTCTTCCCAAATTAAAGCTTGTAGTAAACCTACACATTCAGCCTCCTCTGTACTCATCCGGTATCTGCATGCCTGCATCTGGCATGTATGAATTCTCCTGCCAAATTACACATAATTAGTCCATGTCCAATCCAATTTGGGTATAACCATCATATTTTTTAAAAGATGCATCACAACAGATAGAAAAGAATGGAGATATATTTGGTATTCATCTTGTCTGAATCACTCTATCTGTGGTATTGCTTAATGTTGTATGACCAGGTCTAGCCATAAAACTACCAGTTGATGAGTTTAAGTCTTAGACCAATCTAATAACCACCACAGGATTTGGTCTGATATTCTCAAAAGTGCACTTGCATGTCGCCTTCAAAATTTCCCAGACAGTGTTAGCCATCTTAACTATCAAATCTTCATCAAACTGACACATTTCATTAATAAACCAGCTTTTGATCCAGTCCTGTAAAGATATATTAGTATCTTGCATACTTCTTCTAACCCCTGGAACTGAAACCTAAAGTGCAGTCACACTGAATATGTTTCGTAGTTTCAATATCTTATATATTTACACATAAGGCACAAATCTCCCGAGTAGCCTAAGACTCTGGCCGTACGTTCATTAGAATGGATTATGTCAGTCATACACTTCCAGATGAAGTGTTTGATACGCGGGAGAGCATTAAGCTTCCACAATTTCTTTTAGAATTTTGCTTAAGAAGTAGTCGTATTAGTTCTTTTTTTTTATCTCCACCAGCTTGTTGTATGTAGATGTCACCGTAAAAACCCAATTTCTTATCAGTGTCCGGACCAATTTGTCTTCCCTTGACATTGGTATTCTCATACTCAGTATCTTTGAAGCATCTCCCTGCTCAAATAAGTGATTTACCAGGTTAGCTTTTCATGAATTCATTTCTTAATCAATAAGATCTGGATTTTTTTTTTTGTAAGTGTATGCTTTATTCAAGTTCCCTTCCGGTTTTGGTGGATATTGCATTCCAGGAATCCAATTTTCTTACCATATTAAAATGTTCTTCCCATTTCCTAGAATCCGAAAGCTAGATTTTTTAACAAACCCCATCATTCCTTGTATGCTTTGCCATGCCCATGTTGAATTCTTTTTCATCTTCACATGTAGAGCTGATGTAGTCGCAAAATATCTTTCCTTTAGAGCTGAACCCCATAATTGTTTTGAGGAGTGACACAATCGCCATGCTGCTTTTGCAACAAGTGCTTGATTGGAGCACTTGAGATCGCGAAAACCCATTCCACCCTCTGCTTTCTTGTTTCATACTCTTGGTCATCCAATGAAGTAAAAACCTTTCTTCTCATGTTTGTTCCACCAAAAATCACATTGCACTTTATCCATATCCTTGATTGCGTCATCCGGAATCTTGAATATATTCATACTATGTGAGGGGATAGCATTGAGTACGTGCTTCACCAAGATAAAACGTCCTTCTTGTTTCAAAAACTTTCCCTTCCACTTTGTTAATCTATGTTTCATCTTTCCAACAAGAGAAGATAAGGAGCATGTCTTCTTTTTGTTCAGAAAAAGTGGAATACCTAAATATGTTTCATCCAGGCTCATCTTCTTCATCTTTAAACTTCTTAGAAGAATCATGTCATGTCTAGGATGAACATTTCCTGAGAAGTACACTGCTGACTTTTAAAAATTGATTTGCTGGCCAGATATATCACTGAAGGAATTAATTACTGTTAGGAGATTGTTTACATTATGAATGTCTACTTTAACAAAAAGCAGACAATCATCAGTGAACATCAAATGAGATACTTGTGGATCCTTTCTTGTTATTTTGACTGTAGTGAGAATTGAAGAGCCCTTAGAAACGAGTGTTTCTTCGCGAAATTTGAGAAAATCATTACTAGTCTAGAGATCGAATTAAACTTGACATTTTTTATTACTTTTTGATGGAGCGAAGGTGAAAAATGTATCTTTGCACATGTATGTTATTGAAAAAGCAGGGGTCTAACAACCTTACCCAATATTTCGTTTAGCAATCGGTATGGCCAAACTCCAATATAATTCCAAGAGAATCAACTAGACAATCAGACTCAATCAATGGAAATATATCCAAGAGTTGTATTTCAATTTCTCAATTCAATCTGCAATAAAACAAATAGGAATTTGCGAGCCCGATTGAATATAAGAAATAACTTGGACGGTATCAAAAACCAATATCTAAGTGTCAATCAATTTAATCAACAACCAACGGTTAGATTCACAATTGATTGAACTTATGCACGACCTGTGATATTTCAATTATATAAACAAATATAAAGCGGAAAGAAATAACACAGACACCAGAAGTTTTGTTAACGAGGCCCCGCAAATGCAGAAAAACCCCGGGACCTAGTCCAGATTTGAACACCAGACTGTATTAAGCCGCTACAGACACTAGCCTACTCCAAGTTAACTTCGGACTAGAATGTAGTTGATCCTAAACCAATCTCACACTGATCAAGGTACAATCGCGTTCCTTACGCCTCTGAATCCCAGCAGGACTCTGCGCACTTGATTCCCTTAGCTGATTTCACCCACAACTAAGAGTTGCTATGATCCAAAGTCGAAGACTTGATAAACCAATCAGTTTCACACAGATAAGTCTATTGAATAGATAAATATGTCTCCTACAGATATACCTATGATTTTTGTTCCGTCTTTTGATAAATCAAGGTGAACAAGAACCAATTAATATACCAGACTTTTATTCCCGAAGAACAGCCTAGAAATATCAATCGCCTCACAATAATCTTAATCGTATGGTAGCGAAACAAGATAATGTGGAATCACAAACGATGATACGAAGATGTTTGTGACTACTTTTTATCTTGCCTATCGGAGAATAAATCTCGAGCAAATCTTAGAGAAGATAGTACTCAATACGATAGAAAACAACAAGATCAGAACGCGCAACTACAAAGACATAGTTAGGTATGGATTCACAGTCCCAATGAAGTCTTCAAGTCGTTAAACTACAGGGTTTTTGGGAAAACCTAAGGTTAAAGGATAATCGACTCTAGTCGCAACTAATATCACACAGGAGGTGTGGGGATTAGATTTCCCAGTTTCTAGAGTTATCCTTTATACAAATTTCAAAGCAGGGTTTGCAATCTAAGTTACCTTGGTAACAAAGCATTCAATACTCACCGTTAGATGAAAACCTTATTAGACTCAAGCTAATATCTTTCAACCGTTAGATCGAACTTAGCTTGTTATACACAAATGAAAAGTAACTTCATGTAGATATGAGTAACCGTACCTAAACGTGTACACCTTGTTGGCTCAACAATAGTTAGCCGAAGTTAGTCATATGAACACTTTCATATCAACGTTATTCATCTTAACCATAACTAGTTCCAATGACTCAAATGAAACAAGTTCTAGAGTTGTTCAATTGTTTATATTCTCATAGAAGTATACAAGATACAATTGAAGCAAAATCGATTTTGATTCACTCGAATCAATTCATGAACATTATAGCCACGGTTTGCAAAAGATTGCATATTCCTTAATATATAAATTTATTAGTTCATGAACAAACTGATTTTAGAACATAACCTACTCAAGTATGCAAATGGGTACGCATACCTAAGAGTCTGGACTAAGTTTTGGTTCACCAGTATGCGAACGGGTACTCATACCTTCCAAACTCTGTTGAATTTCCAGAATTTTGAGCTCACGCCAGTACACATACCGGTATGCATACTAAGTTCCCGGAGTTTCATTAACCAACCAGTACGCATACGGGTATGCATACTATGGTTCCCGGACTTGGAATAACTTGCAACAGTTAGCATACAAGTATGCATACTGTGCTATATCCAATCATGGTTAATTGTTCTAAACTCCCATTACAATCATTGAAACATTCTTGGAAGACGACAATAGCTGTTTCACACAAACTATTAGCTTCAAAGCAATTTTCAAGTGATCGAATGATCAATACGGAACATTCCGAGTCTACATCAAATAACTGTCTCACACAAATAATGTAAGATGTTACCAGGCGATTTTCACATGATCATCTTTTGACTTTCGTCAAGAATATAAGATGAACTTGGTTAAAGCGAAATCTTACCAGCACATATTTCGAGAAATATATAAGCAAGTTAAACTCAGCTCGAAATATCAAATGTGTATAATCGAAGTATATATAGCTATACGACTTTTGTCTCAAATATGAGATAGAGTAGATAGACTTTTGAGTGATAGATGAGTTCAAGTCTCCACATACCTTTTGTTGATGAAGTTCCACAAGCTCCCCTTAGTATTTCTTCGTCTTCAATCGATGAATGTCGTGAAGTCTAATGCTCAACTACACTTTCTATCCTAATCCGAGACTTAGCTATAAGTAGACTAGATATCAAGACTTATAGTTTTGGAAACTAAACTTGAAAACAAGCTTGAGATAGCAACACTTGAGAGTTCAACCGAGCAGTGCTTTAACAATCTCCCCCTTTGTCAATTTTAGTGAGAAAACTATCCATACATATGGATTACAAAATAAATAAACTTTGTAGCTTCTCATCTAAATGCTTGATTTCCTTGGTTATTCAACATTACTCGAAATCTTCGTCACTTCCAAGTACTGCAGTGATTCTGAACGTGTTCAACCCAGCATCATAGTTGTTGAAGATCCATAGCTATAACAGAAAAGACGAGGGTCTAACAACACCACCCAATATTTCGCTTAGCAATCTGGATGGACTAACTCCGAAATACTTTGCTAGAGAATCAACTAGACAGTCAGATTCAATGTAGATAAAAGTATCTCAAGGAGTTAATATCTCTCTCTTGATTTTATTTTTACTCAAGCTAAAAACAATAGCGAGTCTTTATCAAATACAAGGAATACTTGGACGGTACCAAAGACCAATGTCCAAGGATCAATCAATATCAATCAACAACCAAAGGTTGGATTTCCAATTGATGATCACGAACGCACAACCTGTATTATTTCAATTATATAAAATATAATACGGAAAAGAAATAACACAGGCACCAGAAATTTTGTTAATGAGGAAACCGCAAAAGCAGAAAAACCGCGGGACCTAGTCCAGATTGAATACACACTGTATTAGCCGCTACAGACACTAGCCTACTGCAAAC